>NC_090821.1:8280263-8594985 GCF_000390325.3 Nicotiana tomentosiformis
AATCCGACTCCTAATCAACACCGAAATCTCAAAAAATTATTTCTATGAGATTTCTAAAATTTTCTCAAATATCAATCTCAAAACACTAATTAAATGGTGAAAACAATGATATATTCGTATATATTTGTAACGAATCGGACGGTCGTTTTGACTGTTGCAATCATGTTCCCCCATTTACTACTCAAATTGTGATTTATGGTTATTATTTGGCTTGCCGGGGTAATTGGTTCGGGTCCGGTGAGGTTTTGGAATGATTTGGAACACTTAGTTCTATGGTTTAGAATTTGAGTTGAAAAGGTTGACCGGATGTTGACTTATGTGTAACGACTCCGAAGAAATTTTGCTAAGAAAATTAAGGTTTTGTAGTGCCGATGTGTAAAGGAAAAAAAAAATTGCCGGAAAAAGGGTCATTTCTGCAACCACTATGCGATCGCAGAATCACTCTGCGGACCGCATAATGGCCGCAGAGTGGATCAGAAGAGGGGCAAGATATGAGGAAAATATGCGGTGCATTATGCGACTGCAGACCTGTTCTGCGGTGCATTATGCGACCACAGAACAGGTATGCGGGCCGCATAATGACCGCAAACCGGGTCAGTCACGCCCAGTTTTGGAGGCCAAATTATGCGGCCGATATGCGGACCGCATACTTGTTATGTGATCGCATATGCGACCGCATAACTGCGTCGGGGATTCCATTTTTTCTAATTTTTGACCCGACCCAACTTCGATTTATAGCCCTTGAAGCTCATTTTTCAGCCAAAATCTGACATTTTAGAGAGAGGTGAGAGTATTTTAGAGAGAGAAAGTGAAGACTTAGTCATTTATCCATCAACTCTTGTTCATTGTTTGAAGATTTCTATAATGATTCGGCCGGTCATTTTGAGTATTATAACCCCGTTCCTCCATTTACTACTCAATTTATGCTTTATAGTTGTTTTATGACTTGCCGGGGTAGTTGGTTCGCGTCCGGAAGGAATTCGAAATGAAATGAGACACTTAGTCTCATAATTAAAAAATTAAATTAGAAAGGTTGAACGGATGTGGACCTATGTTTAAAAGACCTCAGATTCGAATTTTGATAATTCCAATAGCTCTGTATGATGATTTTGGACTTAGGAGCGTGTCCGGAAAATTATTTGGAGGTCCGTAGTGGAATTAGGCCTGAAATGTCGAAAGTTGAATTTTTGGGATGTTTGACCGGGGGGTTGACTTTTTGATATCGGGGTTGGAATCCGATTCTGAAAATTGGAATACCTCCGTTAGGTCATTTATGACTTTTGCGCAAACTTTGAGGTAAATCGGACGTGATTTGATAGGTCCCGGAGTCGTTTGTAGAAATCAGAAATTTCAAAGTTCATTAGGCTTGAATTGGGGTGTAATTCATGGTTTTAGCGTTGTTCGAGGTGATTTCAGGGTTCGACTAAGGCCGTATGATGTTTTAGTACTTGTTGGTATATTTGGTTGAGGTCCCAAGGGGCTCGGGTGAGTTTTGGATGGATAACGGATCATTTTTGGCCTTGGTGAAATTGTTGATATCCGCTGCTGCATTATTCTGATTTTCTCTTTCGTGTTCACGAGTGGGCTTCGCGTTCGCGAAGAGTGTTTTCTGAGTGTGAGGTTTCGTTCTTTGCGTCCGTGAAGGTATGGTCTTTGTGTGCATCGCGAACGTGTGAGTGGTGTCGCGTTCGCGAAAAAGAGTGAGGCTACTGAGGTCCCCCGGGTCCTTGTTCTACGCGTTCGCGAGGTAGTGGTCGTGTTCGCGAAGGTCTAAGCTGGTAAAGCTTCGTGTTCGCGAAGCCGTGGTCGCGTTCGAGAACGGTAAGATTTGCAAAGCTTCACGGTCGCGAAGCCACTGTCGCGTTCGCGAAGGGTTAAATTTGTGGGCAGTCGAGTTGTGCTTCGCGAACGCGAGGGATCTGTCGCGTTCGTGAAGAAGAGAGGTCTGGACAGAGAGTTTAAGTTCTCGAAATGGGACTTTGTCCCATTTTCAGTTTTTGACGGATTGGAGCTCGGGAAGAGGCGATTTTCGGGAGTGTTTCAAAGAAAACAACGGGATAAGTGTTCTTAACTCAATATTGGTTAAATTACCCCAATCCATGGTTATTTGTATCATTTAATTGGTGAATTAAGTTGGAAAAGTTTGAAAACCCTCTTGGTTTAAATTGAAGATTTGAGGGTCGAGTTGCGGTCAGATTTTGGTAAAATTGGTATCATTAGATTCGGGGTTGAATGTGCTTCCGTATTTTATAACTTTTGCCGAGTTCCGAGATGTGGGCCCCACGAGAGATTTTTGAGCTAAAATTCGGATTTTTATTCAAAATTAGCATTTTCTTATGGAACTAATTCCAATAAATTTTATTGACTGAAATGAATTATTTGTGACTAGATTCGAGGCTTTCGGAGGCCGATTTACTAGGCAAAGGCATTGCAGAGTAAAAGAATTTCTATTTGGAGGTAAGTAACAGCTTTAAATCTGGTCTTGAGGGTATGAAACCCCGGATTTTGGTATCATGTGATTATTTTGGAGGTGACGCACATGCTAGGTTACGGGCGTGTGGGCATGCACCGAGGGAATTGTGACTTGGTCCGTCCCAGGAAAATGTAAAGTTGAATAATTTGTTGTTAGCTATATGCTCTCTATGTGTTGATACAATTTAACTGAAAATCATGTTAGAAATCATGCTGAGGCTATGTGATAGTACTGTTGGGACCCACATAGGTCGCGTACTTGTTGAATTTCCTGCTAAATGCTATATGTACTCAGTCTCAATTTTTACTTGCACATTTTATCTCAGTCTGTGTTATTATTATTGATACATCATATCATTGTTGTTTGGGTTGATTTCATGATTATTGAGAGCCCGAGAGACTGGAGAGATTTATGACTGAGTGAGGCCGAGGGCCTGATTGTGAGATATTGATACTATAGTAAGTGAGTTGTCTGTGCAGCATGTGAGTTGGCCGTGTAGATCCTTATATTATACTATAGCACGTGAGTTGGCCGTGCAACACGTGAGTTGGCCGTGCGGATCCATATATTATACCATAGCACGTAAGTTGGCCGTGAAACACGTGAGTTGGCCATGTGGATCCAGATATTTATATCATGGCACGTGAGTTGTCCATGCAGATTATAACGCTTGGGTTGTAGGAGCCCCTCCGGAGTCTGTACACCCCCAGTAAGCGCGGGTACCCATTTGGTGTGAGTTTTGAAGGCTGGGAGCCCAGTGAGTGATTGTTGTCCCGAGAGGCTGTACTTGTTTTTCATTTGTTGTTGCACTTAGTTGCTATCTGTTATTATTGTGAAATTGTTTGAAAGATTTTATATCTGGAATACATGAACTTGAACTGTATAGAATTGATTTGACTTAAAATGCTCGATTTGAAAGCATACCTATTCTTTGCTGGAATTACTGAAAATGAACTATAACTGTGTAGCTCGTCACTATCTTTAATTCCTTATTTATTATTATTACTTGATGAGTTGGTTGTACTCATACTACACCATGCACTGCGTGTGCAGACCCAGGTATTCTTGGACATAGCGGGTGTTGATTCTTCCGCACAACTGATTTTCCGGAGATTCAGAGGTAGCTGTCGTGTTTTGCAGACCTTGTCTCTCTTTTCCTATCTCCTTGTTTACTGTATTTTGGTCTTAAATTATTATAGACCTTATGTTCCAGATTTGTACCTATATTAGATGCTCATGTACTTAGTGACACCAGGTTTTGGGGAGTGTTCGAATCAGTATTTGTGGGATTATGTATTGTATTTAAATATTTTATTTTCATACTTAAAAGAATTTGTGGTTTAATGAGATTTTCGGCTTGCCTAGTATTGAGATAGGCGCCGTCCCGACAGGTTAGGATTTTGGGTCGTGACAAGTTGGTATCAGAGCACTAGGTTACATAGGTCTCACGAGTCATAAGCAGGTTTAGTAGAGTCTTGCGGATTGGTGCGGAGACGTCTGTACTTATCTTCGAGATGATGCAGAACCCTTAGGAAAATTTTACTTTCTTGTATTCTGTCGTGCGAATTTGTTGATTCCGGAAACTAAATTTCTATTATTCTATTCTCTCACAGATGGTGAGAACACGAATTACCAAATCGGACGGTCAGCCACCAGTGCCACCAATTAGGGCCGCGAGAGGCCGGGGCCTTGGTAGAGGCCGTGGCCGAGGTAGAGGTTGAAGTGTAGCTCGTACCACAGTTGGACCAGCACCTGTAGTACCACCAGTTGCTCCAGATCAGGAGCAGATTCTAGATATAGCTGAGCCGACAGGATCAACTCAGGCACCAGATGTGCCCATTGAAATTCCAGGCCTTCAGGAGACTTTGGCCCAGATATTGGTAGCTTGCACTGGTCTGGCTCAGGTGGTTTCGGCTGAGGCCGCACCTGCCACTTATCAGGCCCGGGGAGGTACTAATACCCCTGTTGCTCGTACTCCAGACCAGGTAGTACAGGGACTTCAAATAACGGGGGCACTACCAGCCCGACCGATTACAACTGTTCAGACCCCGATAGTTCCTGTTATGGTAGATGATGAGCAGAGGAGACTTGAGAGATTTGAGAGGCTTCTACCTCCACCATTTAGTGGTACTGAGTTATAAGATGCTCAGGGTTTTGTGGATAGGTGTCAACGGATGCTTCGGACAACGGGTATTCTGGAGACCAATGGGGTCTCATGCACTATTTTTCAGTTTTTTAGGGCTGCACTCAGATGGTGGGAGACTTACAAGAGGCGTAGGCCTGTTGGTGCAACACCCCTTACTTGGCATCGGTTCTCCATGGTCATTTTGGAGAAGTTCGTGCCTCAGTCTTAGAGAAAGGAGCTGCGCAGACAGTTTGAGAAGCTTTGCCAGGGTGATATGTTTGTGACGCAGTACGAGATGAGATTTTTTGAGTTGGCTCGTCATGCAGTCTAGTTGGTTCCCACTGATAGGGAGAGGATTGGGAGGTTCATTGATGGCCTCACATATCAGTTGCGGTTACTTATGACTAGGGAGTGGGTATCTGGTGCTATGTTTGATGAGGTAGTGGACATTGCTCGGCAGATAGAGATGGTGCCAGGAACGTGGAGAGAGAGAGAGTCTAAGAGGCCTCGTGGTCCAGGTGATTACAACGGTGTTCCTTCAGAGGGTCAGTTTTACCACGGTAGGGGTCATTCTTACAGACACGCTCAGACGGATCGTCAAGTTCATCATGGTGCATTAGCTAGCCACGGTTCTTACAGTGCTCACTCAGGCCAGTCTTCATTCAGTGCACTACCAGCGCAGAGTTCTCATCATGCTTCATCCGCTCAGGCTTCTGTAGGTAATTCCTTAGGTTTTCAGGAGCAGCAGTTCCGTCAGAGGAGGGGCTGTTTCTAGTGCGGAGAATTTGGTCATTTCAAGAGAGAGTGTCATCGGCTGTTGAGTGAGGCTCCACAACAGAGTCCTTGACTAATGACACCAGCACCAACAGTTCCACCACCCGCCCAGCCAGCATGAGGTGGGGGTCAGGCAGCTAGGGGTCGCCCAAGAGGGGGAGGCCGATCAGGTGGCGGGCAGGCTCGATTCTATGCTTTTCCTGCCAGGCCAGATGTTGTTGCCTCAGATGCAGTGATCACACATATTGTTTCAGTGTGCCACAGGGAGGCTTCTATATTATTTGACCCTGGTTCCATTTATTCATATGTATCATCGTATTTTGCTCATTATCTGGATATGCCATGTGATTCCTTAGTTTCACTTGTTTGTGTATCTACACCAGTGGGCAATATTATTATTGTGGATTGTATGTATCGGTCGTGTGTGGTAACTATTGGTGAACTGGAGACTAAAGTTGATCTCTTATTACTCGGTATGGTTGATTTTGATGTAATCCTGGGTCTGGATTAGTTGTCTCCATGTCATGCTATTCTAGACTGTCACACAAAAATTATGACGTTGATGATGCTGGGTTGCCAAAGGTTGAATAGAGGGGTTCTCTAAATCTTGTTCCTAGAAAGGTAATTTCTTATTTGAAGGCCCAACATATGGTTGGAAAGGGATGCTTGTCATATTTGGCCTTTGTGAGAGATGTTGATGCAGAAACTCCTATTATTAATTCAGTATCGGTCGTGCGAGACTTTCCAGATGTATTTCCTGCAGACCTGTCGGGTATGCCACCCGACAGGGTTATTGATTCCGATATTGACTTGGTGCAGGGCACTCAACCCATTTCTATTCCTCTGTATCATATGGAACCAGCTGAGTTAAAAGAATTGAAAGAGCAACTTCAGGAACTCCTTGAAAAAGGGTTTATTAGGCTTAGTATGTCACCTTGGGGTGCACCGGTTCTGTTTGTGAAAAAGAAAGATGGTACTATGCGGATGTGCATCGATTATAGGCAGTTAAACAAAGTTACAATCAAGAATAAATATCCTTTGCCGCGTATTCATGACTTATTTGACCAGCTTCAGGGAGCGAGGGTGTTCTCCAAAATTGATTTGAGGTCTAGATATCACCAGTTGAAAATTCAGGATTCGGATATTCTAAAGATGGCATTCAGGACTCGTTATGGCCACTATGAATTTCTTGTGATTTCTTTTGGGCTAACCAATGCCCCAACAACATTTATGCATTTGATGAATAGTGTGTTCCAACCATATCTTGATTTATTTGTAGTGGTATTTATTGATGATATTTTGTTGTACTCACGTAGCCAGGAGGAGCATGCACAACACTTGGGTATTGTATTACAGAGGCTGAGAGAGGAGAAACGTTAGGCCAAATTCTCTAAGTGTGAGTTCTAGCTTAGTTCGGTGGCATTCTTGAGACATTTAGTGTCCAGTGAAGGAATTAAGGTGGATCCGAAGAAAATAAATGCAGTTCAGAATTGGCCTAGACCATCTTCAGTTACTGAGATTCGGAGTTTTCTCGGCAGCTATTGTTCATGCCTTGAAATTTGGCGGCATTACTTGTACAGTGTCCAGTGTGAGGTATACACCGATCATCGGAGTCTACAACATCTGTTCAAATAGAAATATCTTAAGTTACGGCAGCGAAGGTGGTTGGAGTTGCTTAAGGATTATGATATCACCATTCTCTATCATCCCGGAAAGGCCAATGTGGTGGCCGATACCTTGAGTCATAAGGCGGAGAGTTTGGGCAGCTTAGCATACTTACCGGTAGCAGAGAGGTCTTTAGCCTTGGATGTTTAGGTCTTGGCTAATCAGTTTGTTAGATTGGATGTTTCCGAGCTGAATCGAGTTTTGGTCTGTGTGGTTTCTCGGTCTTCTTTATATGAATGCATTAGAGAGTGCCAATATAATGATCCACATCTGCTTGTCCTTAAGGACACAGTTCAGCACGGTGATGCCAAGAAAGTCACTATTGGAGATGATGGTGTATTACAGATGCAGGGCAGGCTATGTGTGCCTAATGTATATGGTTTGCGTGAGCTGATTCTCCAGGAAGCTCACAGTTCACGGTACTCTATTCATCCAGGCGCCGCGAAGATGTATCAGGATTTGAGGCAGCACTATTGGTGGAGGGGGATGAAGAAAGATATATTTGTGTTTTTATCGCAGCGTTTAAATTTCCAACAGGTAAAGTACGAGCATCAGAGACCTGGCGGATTGCAACAGAGACTTGAAATTCCAGAGTGGAAGTGGGAGCGTATTACCATAGACTTCGTAGTTGGGCTCCCACGGACCTTGAGAAAGTTTGATGCTATTTGGGTGATTGTAGATCGGCTAACCAATTCCACATATTTTATTCCAGTTGGTACTAATTATTCTTCGGAGCAGTTGGCTGGGATTTATATTCGCGAGATTGTTCGCCTACACGGTGTGCCAGAGTCCATTATTTCAGATCGGGGTACGCAGTTTACCTCACAGTTTTGGAGAGCAGTGCAGTGAGAATTGGGCACACAGGTTCGGTTGAGTATAACATTTCACCCTCAGACGGACGGATAGTCCGAGCGCACTATTCAGATATTGGAGGATATGCTACGCGCTTATGTCATTGATTTTAGGGGTTCTTGGGATCAATTTCTGCCACTCGCGGAGTTTGCTTACAATAATAACTACCAGTCAAGCATTCAAATGGCTTCGTATGAAGCTTTATATGGGAGACAGTGTCGGTCTCCGGTGGGTTGGTTTGAGCCGGGTGAGGTTAGAATATTGGGTATTGACTTGGTTCGGGAAGAAGGGCAAGTTGAGCCCTCAGTATATTGGGCCTTTTGAGATACTTAAGAAAATTGGGGAGGTGGCTTATGAACTTGCTTTTCCACCTAGTCTATTAGGTGTCCATGCTCTTAAAGTATGTCGGTGATTTGTCTCATATTCTGGATTTCAGTACAGTATAACTAGACGGTAATTTGACTTATGATGTGGAGCCGGTGACTATTTTAGATCGGCAGGTTCGAAAGCTGAGGTCAAAGAGCATATCATCAGTGAAGGTGTAGTGGAGAGGCCAGCTAGTCGGAGAAGCTACTTGGGATGTTGAGCAGGAGATGCGGAGCAAATATCCGCACTTATTTTAGACTCCAGGTATTATTCTAAACCCGTTCGAGGACGAACATTTGTTTAAGAGGGGGAGAATGTAACGATCCGGCCGGTCGTTTTGAGTATTATATCCCCGTTCCTCTATTTACTACTCCATTTATGCTTTACAGTTGTTTTATGACTTGTCGGGGTTGTTGGTTCGGGTCCGGAAGGAATTCCAAATGAAATGAGACACTTTGTCTCATAATTGAAAAATTAAGTTGATCGGATGTGGACCTATGTGTAAAAGACCTCGGATTCGAATTCTAATAATTCCAATAGCTATATATGGTGATTTTGAACTTGAGAGCATGTCCGAAAATTTATTTGGAGGTCCGTAGTGGAATTAGGCTTGAAATACCAAAAGTTGAATTTTTGGGAAGTTTCACTAGGGGTTGAGTTTTTTATATCGGGGTGGGAATCCGATTCTGAAAATTGTAATACCTCTGTTAGGTCATTTATGACTTGTGCGCAAAATTTGAGGTAAATCAGACGTGATTTGATAGGTTCCAGAGTCGTTTGTAAAAATTAGAAATTTCAAAGTTCATTAGGCTTGAATTGGGGTATAATTTATGGTTTTCGCGTTGTTTGAGGTGATTTCAGGGTTCAACAACGTCCGTATGATGTTTTAGGACTTGTTGGAATATTTGGATTGTTAATGGATCACTTTTGGCCTTGGTGAGATTGCTCATATCTGCTGCTGCATTTTTCTGATTTTCTCTTTTGCGTTCGCGAGTGGGCCCTCGCATTCGCGAAGAGTGTTTTCTGAGTGTGAGGTATCGTTCTCCGTGTCTGCGAAGGGGAGGACGCGAACACAAAGGTATGGTCTGTGTGTGCATCGCAAACATGTGAGTGGTATCGCGTTCGCAAAGAGGAGTAAGGCTATTGGGGACCCCCCGAGTCCTTGTTCTACGCGTTCGCGAGGTGGTGGTCGCGTTCGTGAAGGTCTGAGCTGGTAAAGCTTCACATTTGCGCACTCATGGTTGCGTTCGCGAAGGGTAATATTTGCAAAGCTTCGCGTTCGCGAAGGGTTAAATTTGTGGGCAGCCGAGTTGTGCTTCGCGAACGCGAGGGACCTGTCGCGTTCGCGAAGAAGACAGGTCTGGACAGAGAGCTTAAGTTCTGAATCAGATTTTGATGGATTGGAGCTCGGGAAGAGGCAATTTTCAGGAGTTTTTCAAGGAAAACAACGTGGTAAGTGTTCTTAACTCAATATTGGTTAAATTACCCAAATCAATGGTTGTTTTTATCATTTAATTGGTGAATTAAGTTGGAAAAGTTTGAAAACCCTCTTGGTTTAAATTGAGGATTTGAGGGTCGAGTTAGGGTCGGAATTTGGTAAAATTGTCATGGTTAGACTCGGGGTTGAATGGGCTTCTGGAGTTTTTAACTTTTGTCAAGTTCCGGGACGTGGGCCCCTCAGGCAATGTTTGATCTAAAATTCGGATTTTTATGGAAAATTAGCATTTTCTTATGGAACTAATTCCAATAAATTTTATTGACTGAAATGAATTATTTGTGACTAGATTCGAGGCTTTCGGAGGCCGATTTACTAGGCAAAGGCATTGCAGAGTAAAAGAATTTCTATTTTGAGGTAAGTAACTGTTTTAAATCTGGTCCTGAGGGTATGAAACCCTGTATTTTGATATCATGTGATTATTTTGGAGGTGACACACATGCTAGGTGACGGGCATGTGGGCGTGCACCGAGGAGATTGTGACTTGGTCCGTCCCAGGAAACTGTAAAGTTGAATAATTTTTTCTTAGCTATATGCTCTCTATGTGTTGATAAAATTTGACTGAAAATCATGTTAGAAATCATGCTGAGGCTATGTGATAGTACTGTTGGGACCCACAGAGGTCGCGTACTTGTAGAATTTCCTGCTAAATGCTATATGTACTCAGTCTCAGTTTTTACTTGCACATTTTATCTCAGTCTCTGTTATTATTATTGATACATCATATCATTGTTGTTTGGGTTGATTTCATGATTATTGAGGGCCCGAGATACTGGAGAGATTTATGACTGAGTGAGGTCGAGGGCCTGATTGTAAGATATTGATACTATAGCACGTGAGTTGTCCGTGCAGCACGTGAGTTGGTCGTGCAGATCCTTATATTATACTATAGCATGTGAGTTGGCCGTGCAGCACGTGAGTTGGCCGTGCGGATCCTTATATTATACTATAGCACATGAGTTGGCCGTGCAGCACGTGAGTTGGCCGTGCGGATCCTTATATTATACTATAGCACATGAGTTGGCCGTGCAACACGTGCATTGGCCGTGCGGATCCAGATATTTATATCATAACACGTGAGTTGTCCGTGCAGATTATAGTGCTTACGCTATAGGAGCCCCTCCGGAGTCTGTAAACCCCCAGTGAGCGCGGGTACCCATTGAGTGTGAGTGTTGAGAGCTGGGAGCCCAGTGAGTGATTGTTGTCCCGAGAGGATGTACTTGCTTTTCATTTGTTGTTGCACTTAGTTACTATCTTTCATTATTGTAAAATTGTTTGAAAGATTTTATATCCGGAATACATGAACTTGAACTGTATAGAATTGACTTGACTTAAAATGCTGGATTTGAAAGTATGTCTATTCTTTGTTGGAATTACTCAAAATGAACTATAATTTTGTAGCTCGTCGCTATCTTCAATTCCTTATTTATTATTATTACTTGCTGAGTTGGTTGTACTCATACTACACCCCGTACTTCTTGTGCAGATCTTGTTGTTCTTCGACATAGCGGGTGTTGATTCTTCTTCACAACTGATTTTCCGGAGATTCCGAGGTAGCTGCCATGTTTCGCAGACCTTGTCTCTCTTTCCCTATCTCATTGTTTATTGTATTTTGGTCTTAGATTATTATAGACCTTATGTTCCAGATTTGTACCCATATTAGATGCTCATGTACTTAGTGACACCAGGTTTTGGGGAGTGTTCATGTCAGTATTTGTGGGATTATGTATTGTATTTAAATATTATATTTTCAGACTTAAAAGAATTTGTGGTTTAATGAGATTTTTGGCTTGCCTAGTATTGAGATAGGTGCCGTCATGACAGGTTAGGATTTTGGGTCGTGACAATTTCACAAGGATCTTGCTAGGGCTTCAAAGAGGTAAGAATTTCTTTTCCCAATTCTTCAATTTCGGGTTGGAGTAAAGATGGCTAATTAAAAGTATGATTCCTGGGTGTTAGAGTATTATTTATACATACATATACCGATAAGGTTTATGGAAAGATTATTGAGTTCAAATGGGTAAAGATTGGGTTGAAAATGGTAGAAATCTTCAAGGACTTTAATTGAGGATTTGAGGGTCGAGTTGATGTTGGAATTTGGTGACATTTGTATGGTTAGACTCATGGTTGGATGAGCGTTCATATTTTGTAAATTTTATTGGAAAATTAGTATTTTCTTATGGAATTAATTAGAATAATTGGTATTGACTGAATCGAATTAATTATTGCTAGATACGAGGCTTTCGGAGACTAATGCTCGGGGCAAAGGCATATCAGAATAAAGAATTACACGGTTTGAGGTAAGTAACCATTTTAAATCTGGTCGTGAGGGTATAAAACCCCAGAATTTTGTGTCATGTGATTACTTTGGAGGTGACGCACATGCTAGTTGACGGGCGTGTGGGCGTGCACCGAGGGTATTGTGACTTGGTCCGTCCAGTGGAACTGTAAAGTTGAATAACTTGTTGTTAGCTATATGCTCTCTATTTGTTGAAGAAATTTGAATGTAAATCATGTAAGAAATGATGCTTAGGCTATGTGATGGTACTGTTGGAACCCACAGAGGTTGCGTGCTTGTTGAATACTCAGTCATGATTTTTCTTACATATCATACCTCAATCTTTCTTAATATTTGTTGATACACTATGTTATCTTTGTTTGGGCTGATCTTTGTGATTTCCGAGAGCTCGAAAGACTAGAGAGGTTGAGGACTGAGTAAGGCCGAGGGCCTGTCAGTGATGTAAGGATATTATGGCACGTGAGTTGTCCGTGCAGGATATTATAGCACATGAGTTATCCGCGTAGCACGTTAGTTGTCCGCGTAGCATGTGAGTTGTCCGTGTGAATTATGGCTCTTGGTCTGTAGGAGACCCTCCAGAGTGTGTACACCCCCAGTGAGCGCGGATACCCATTGAGTGTGAGTGCTGAGGGCTGAGAGTCGAGTGGTTGAATTGTTATGACGAGTGGAGTAACTGTTGCACTGAGAGGCTGTACTTGCTTTTCATTTGTTGTTGTACTTAGTTTCTATTTGTCATTGTTGTAAAATTCTCTGAAAGATTTTATATCTGGATTACATGAACTTGAACTGTATAAATTGATTTGACTTAAACTGCTGGATTTGAAAGTATGTCTATTCTCTGTTGGAATTACTGGAAATGAACTATAACTGTGTAGCTCGTCACTATCTTCAATTATTTATTTATTATTGTTACTTGCTGATTTGGTTGTACCCACACTACCCCTTGCACTTCGTGTGTAGATCCAGGTGCTTTTGAACATAGCGGGTGTTGATTTTCTAGCACAGTTAATTTTTCGGAGATTCAGAGGTAGCTGCCGTGTTTCGCAGACCTTGTCTCTCCTTCCCTATCTCCTTTTTTAATGTATTTGGTCTTAGATTATTATAGACCATTTTCTTTTGACTTGTATCTATATTAGATGCTCATGTACTCAGTGACACCAGGTTTTGGGGAGTGTTTGTATCAGTATTTGTGGGATTTTGTATCGTATTTAAATATTATATTTTTAAACATAAGAGAAATTGTGTTTTATTGAGATTATCAGCTTGCCTAGTATCGAGATACGCGCCATCACGATAGGTTGTGAATTTGAGTCGTGACAATATTGACCAAATCCGATTTAGCATCACTTACCCCAATGTGTTTCCTTGAAAATCTATCAAAAATCGCCTATGCTCAAGCTCCAATTTGTCAAAAATGGCGAATGAGACAAAGTCTCCTACTTTATAATTTACAGATTTTCCCAAGCTGCTTGCGATCCTGGGACTCGATCATGGCCCTCGTTCATGGCGCTCGATCATGGGCTCGATCATGGTCCTCAATCATGGCCCTAGATCCTGGGCCTTGATCATGGCTTCGATCATGAGCTTTCGATCCTCGGCCTTCGATCTCGTCCTCGATCTTGACCTCGACCTCTATCTTGGTCCTCGATCTTCGACCTTCGATCCTCGGCTCGACATCTGGGCTCGATTTTTCTACATTTCTAGCATAAATATTGCAGCAGTTGTTTATATCAAACTTATGATCTGTTAACCATCTGAAACTCACCCGAGGCCCTCGGGACCCCAACCAAATACACCAACAAGTCCTAAAACATCATACAGACTTACTCGAAGCCTCAAATCACATCAAATAACGCTAAAATCACAATCACACCCCAATCTAAGCTTAATGAAACTTAAGAATTTCAAACTTCTACATTTGATGCCGAAACCTACCAAATCAAGTCCGATTGATCTAAACTTTTGCACACAAGTCATAAATGACATAACGGAGCTATGAAAATTTTCAGAACTGGATTCTGATCCCATATCAAAAAGTCAACTCCCCCATCAAACATGCAAACTTAAATTCCTATTTTAGCCATTTCAAGCCTAATTTCACTATGGACTTCCAAATAAAATTCCAATCACGCTCCTAAGTCCAAAATCACCATATGGAGCTGTTGGAATTATCAAAATTCTATTCCGAGGTCGTTCACACATAGGTCGACATCCAGCCAACCTTTTCAACTTAAGTTTCAAACTTTGGAACTAAGTGTTCCAATTCATTCTAAAAACCTCATCGGACCTAAACCAATTACTCCGACAAGTCATATATCAGTTATAAAGTACATAATGAGTAGTAAATAGGGAAATATGGCTATAACTTTTAAAATGACTGGCCGGGTCATTACAGAGACTAGGGCAGAAGTCAGATGAAAGCTCATCAGGTTCAAGCGATAATGTTGCAAATGCATATGACTTGAAAAAGAATGCAAATAATATAGTCGACAGAAGGCAAAACAATAAGGAGCATTAGAATAGAGAGTACAAGTTTTGGTGTGAGACATGCAAAGTAGGCACCTTCTTTGAAAAGGTAATGGAGGAACATAGGACAGGAAAGAAGCATTCTCAGCATCTGCAACAACTTATTAGCAAGGACAAGCAGTGTTCATAGAAAATGAGAAGGGAGATTATTATTACTCCTCTTTATGTTTATGTAATTGTAACGACCCGACTTGTCGTTTTAAGAATTTATGTTCCGTTCGGTGGTTTAAGGTCTCGAGAAGCTTTGAAATGTGCATTATGACTTACAAGGGTGGTCAAGTTTGGTTTTCGGATGATTCAGGATTTAATTGAAAGAACAATTCCTGTTTTGGAAGCTTAAGTTGAAATAATTAATTGGATGGTGAATTATGTGTAAACAACCCCGAAATGGAGTTTTGATGATTCCAATAGCTCCGTATGGTGATTTTGTACTTACGAGCGTGTCCAGAAAATTATTTGGAAGCCCGTAGTGAAATTTTGCTTGAATGCGAAAGTTGAATTTTTTGGAAGTTTGACCGGGGAGTTGACTTTTTGATATCGTAGTCGAAATCCAGTTCTGAAATTTTTTATAGATCTGTTATGTCATTTATGATTTGTGTGCAAAAGTTGAGGTCAGTCGGAATTGATTTGGTAGATTTCGGCATCGAATGTATAAGTTGGAAATTCTTAAATTCCTTAAGCTTGAATTGGGGTATGATTCGTGGTTTTAGCATTGTTTTATATGGTTTGAAATTTCAACTATGTTTGTATGATGTTTTAGGACTTGTTGGTGTATTGGGTTGAGGTTCCGAGGGCCTCGGGTGAGTTTCAGAGTGGTTTCGGATCATTTTTAACTGTTGGTTTGTTTGACAGCAATGTACGAAATTTCTCATGCACAGAGCTGACTTTGAAAGCTTATATCTCTAAATCTATAAGGAATCTAAAAATTATTAAAACATGAAAGTTGTATTCCTTTGAATCTAGTTTCCAGAATGATAAACCATTCATCATTCAGACATTTGTACTAAAAGTTATGATTGATTGACTGAAGCAGGTACTGCAGATTTTGGCTACAGCTGTGTGCATCGCCAGAAATTTCTGCTGCACATGGCTGACTTTGGGAGCTTATATCTCGTAATCTATAAGGAGTTGGGCGATGAGCAAAACATAAAAGTTGTAGTCCTCTGTATCTAGTTTGCAAAAATTTAAACTGTTTGGCAGTTGGAGTTGAGTACAAGAAGTTATGGTTGATACACTACAGGCTGTCGAGGAAGAGTTTTGGAAGAGTTCGATGTTTTCAGCATAAACATGTAATGATCTAAAGGTTCATTTTTAGTTCTAGAGATTGAAATTCGATTTCGAGACTTCCAGAATTTTGATAATGAATTATAGGAGTGATCTGGAAAGTTTGGTCTAATTTCATCAAGTCGCGATTGGATTTTAGCCCAAAACATGAGTTAATATTTTAATGAGCGAAATTGGTATCGCATTGAGCAAATGAGCTTCAAATTGAGTTTCGATTAAACGACTAGGTTCGTATTATTATTTGTGACTCATAGGAATAAGAATCGTTGAATTTTGGAGTTCGTATGATAGAGTTAGAGCCTTCTTAGTGAAAAGAATAACTGCTAGTGCAAGCAAGTTCTGGTGTGCACTTTTAGTGACGGAAAATGGACTTTTAGTGATGGATGAGCAGAAACTTAAGAACCAAAAAATGGTCATTTCCTTCATTTCTCTTTGGATTTTTGGAGCACGGTTCTTGAGCAATTTTGAGGATTTCTTCACGACTTCGACTTGGGTAAGTGTCCTATATCCAAAAGTGATTATATTTCATAAATCCCTGGTTATATTCATCATTTATTTCTCATTTAAATGGAAGAAATCAAGATTTTTGCAAAACTTTTCAAGAACAAAAATTTTAGATTTGGAGGTTGAGTTATTATCAGAATTTGATAAAATTGGTATGGGTGGACTCGTAATTGAATGGGTTATCGGATTTTGTGAGTTTCGTCGGATTCTGAGAAGTGGGCCCCACGGGCAATTTTTGAGTTAAATTTCGAATTTTGTTGGAAAATTAGTATTTTCATATGAAATTAATTCCTATAATTAGTATTGACTGAATTGAATTAATTTGGATAGAATTGAGCTGTCCGGAGGTCAATTCTAGCAAGAAGGCAATTTTGGAATAGCGGCCTAACTTTAAAAAGGTAAGTATCATGCCTAACCTTGAGTGGGGGAATGACCCCTTAGGCATCGAGTCTTATGTGCCATTTGTGAAATGTGAAAAACCGTGTACGCAAGGTGACGAGTACGTACTCGGGCTTATATATGAAAAATTTATTGAGATAAATTCTTGGGTATATTGTGTAGTAAATTGGATAATTGTTGGCATTTATTTAATCATCTATTTGCCATGCCTCAATTCGCATTTATTGAATTTGTTTTTATATGACGATTTGATGTGAATGTTACCTGTATATCTATGTGAATTCTGTGAGTTTGATGGTTGATATTTCTTGGAATTTAATTTCATTATGGATTTTCTCTCTGCAAATAATTAATTAAATGAGCTTAAGAAGAGGTGTTTATATAATTATTAAAAATTGGGATTAATGAGGGCGTTTCCCTATGATGAGTAATTTCTATCTCTGTTGATTATTTTTGAGGTCTTATACACATTATGTGGAGCCTTCGGCTATTTGTTGTGAAATTAATTGAATTGTTATATTCTTTTGGAATTGGTTGTGGCCATTGGGCAAATTGTGTTATGAATTAATTTTTGTTATGTTGCCGTGATAATATTCGGTGTAAATTGTTGAGTTATTATTTTGAGAATATAAGGGTAGCATTCCACTATTAATATTATGTGAGTATAAGGGTGGCATTTCATGTGATATTGGGATATTCCCTGTGTTTACTTTTATATCTTGTGCAACTTATCTTGTTGTTTCGGTAAACTTGATAATAGCCTGATCGATGTTGAAATTGTGAGCCTGTGGCTATTGCCGGGCAAGTAATGTTATATGGGATCGGGTTGCACGTCACAACGGATATGAAACGTGGGCACGAGGTGCCGGGAAAAATATGATGGTTTTATTATTGGCACGTGAACTATCCGTGCAGCTATGATATGAAAAGTAGGCACGAGGTCCCGGGAAAATATGATGATTTAATTATGGGCCCAATGTGCTGGGAAAATATGAAAGTGGGTTGAGACCCGTGTTTACGAAAAATATGAATGTGGGCTGAGAACCA
The DNA here is from genome assembly GCF_000390325.3 of Nicotiana tomentosiformis. Lineage (NCBI taxonomy): Eukaryota > Viridiplantae > Streptophyta > Magnoliopsida > Solanales > Solanaceae > Nicotiana > Nicotiana tomentosiformis. The sequence continues at coordinate 8,298,073 of NC_090821.1, forward strand.
TAGTTTATGATTATAAAATGAGGTCTCACATGGTGACTTTTAATTGAAAGAATTGTGTTTGAAAATATTTATTTGAAGGAATTATATTAGAAAGATATTTATTTGAAAGGGATATATTTGCAAGATCTTTATTTGGAAGGGATATATTTGCAAGATCTTTATTTGGAAGGGATATATTTGCAAGATCTTTATTTGAAAGAGTTTTATATTCAAAGGATATTTATTCGAAAGAAATACTTTCAGAAGTTATTTATTCGAAAGAATTACATGTGAAAGAATTATATTTGAAAGACTTGATTTAATTGGGTGTACTTGTATTTATTATTTATTGAGCAACATTAATGGTGTTCTTGTTGCCCTGTTGTGCATATTACTGGTTCATTTGTGTTGCCTTTATTGTTGTTTATTTCTTATTATTTTTTATACTATATTGCACAGGTTATTAGACTAGTGAGTGTCTTGAGTGTACCTCGTCACTACTCCACTAAAGTTAGTCTTGATAATTACTGGGTACCGACCGTGGTGTACTCATACTATACTTCTGTATATTTTTGTGCAGAGCCAGGTATTGAAGATATCAGACTCGATCAGAATTAGAGCAGGATCGCAAGGATTCAAGGTAGAGATGCTTGGTCGTCGTAGTTCCTTGGAGTCTTTCCATTTTACTGTACTGTTAATTATTATTCAAATAATATTGAGTATTCGATCCTTGAGATCATTTCATATATTCAGTTACAGTTCGTGACTCAGTATTACCAGTCTTGGGAGGTTGTATTAAATTAAATGTTAAAAATAAAAAGCTTGTATTATGATTATAATCGGCTTACTTAGTCTTAGAGACTAAGTGCCATCACGACGTCTGTGGTGAGATTTTTGGGTTGTGACAAGTTGGTATCAGAGCTCTAGGTGCATAGGTTCTAAGAGTCACGAACGAGTTTAGTAGAGTCTTGCGGATCGGTACGGAGACGTCTGTACTTATCTTCGAGAGTCTACAAAGCTAGTAAGAAAATTTCCACTTCTTTCATTCCTTATCGTGCGGTATTTATTCAGCTTGAAGCATATATCTTATGTTCTTTTGCATCCATTCGTGTATGAAATTGCGCACTCGGTATCAACTATGCACCAACGGTTCGTGATACTATAGAGGGGTTATAAGGGAGCCAGGGTTGCTCAACCATTATTACCACGTGTTGGCCAGATCGAGGATGCGGAAGTATTGAGAGATCATTCATTTGTGCACATGGGGGTGCAGCAGGTTCTGACATCTGGTTGATAAGTATGATCTTAAGAAGGTTTAATTAGTTGCATAATCGTCACAATCGTGGTAGGATCACGAGGTGGATGTAGATCTGAAGATAGTTGATGGTATTAGAGACTATGTGGTTCGTATGGGACTTCTATTTAGCGAAGGGTACATACTAGCAGCCAAGACACTGGAGGAAGGGAGTTTAACTGTCACGAGGATGACATGCGCCAAATAAATGGTTTGAGGTGTCTTATGACCGGTGACGTACGAGCGATGATGGTTAGTATTGTGGATCATCGGAGTGTGTCCTATGGATTCGCGCCAAGTGAGGGGAGTCCACTATCAGCGATTAGATTGCGGGGTCATGTGTTATATCAGTTTTGGCCTGGGATGTATTTATGTGGTATTGAAAGGTTCTCCAAAACTTGTATATGATTAAGAGCTGAGATTTGTATGGGATGATGCTGGGACTTGCGGTATTCCTGTGTCCTTAATAATTTTACATTTCAGTATCAGCGGGGTCATGGAAATAATTTTAGAATACTCGGGGTTCTCCAGTAAGTTTTTTTAATGTACCATCGATATATGGTTCGTATAATGGTTATTCTAATTATCTGGTACAGACTCAGTATGAGCAGCCAAACCTGCAGAGGGGTTGTTATCAGTGTAGTGATACTAGGCATATCATGAGAGATTGTCCCAGACTTGGGAGAGGCAGATTTTATGAGAATACTTAGGCTATAAGCTCTATTCAAGTTATTACCCCACATGCACAGTCTGTAAGGGGTAGAGGACAGGCGGGTAGAGGGCGCCCTAGAGGGGGAGGCTCAACCCGTTGATATAATTGATATGGTATGGCTCAGGCTTCTACACTAGATGGTATCGTTACAGGTATGATCCTAATTTATTATAAAGGAATATTTTCCTTAGTTTGATTCGGTTCTGAGTATCGAGGCAAGTCTTCCTATTATGCTCCACTTATGGGTGAGCTTCGTAATTTCAAAAATTATTTATGTGTTTATCCATGTTGGGAGATTTGATGGTGTTAGCCCGTGTCTATCATTTTGTTTTGTACACTACTGAGAGCTATGAGTCCAAAAGTGACTTTCTATTGCTCACTATAGTAGGTTTTGATATGATTTCAGATTAATTCAGTTCACTTTTATGAATTACATGCCCTATTGTTATGGGGGTTCATTATGTGTTGTGAAAATTGTTTACGGAATTGATTAAAAAGAAGAAAGAAAGGAAATGGAAAAATTTCAGTTGGCACAATGTGCAAAATACTTGTGATTCAGAGTTGAGGACGAGATCCTCACATTTTTATATGATGTGAAATATTTAAACTAGGCTACAAACCGCGGTGAAAGTTATATAAGGACGAGGTCCTTGTGGTGAAAAATTTATGAGTTTAAATTCTCCCTTTGTAAAATTAAATTTGAACTATAGTATTAATGGGGAGTCATGTATGTTAGGGCTTATTTGATAATTCTTTTATTTATTTCTGTGCATATTTATCCATATTCGTGTTGTAAACATTGAGTTTTAGCCTATAAGGTGAGTGCCCATGTGGTGTTAAATGTGACTCGTTGATTCGGATAAATAATTATGATGTATTCATGCCTCGTGCTACACCTCATGTTTTCGTACGTGAAAGTACGCCATAAGTAAATTGATAAAAGCTCGGAAATGAGATACTACATCCCGCATTTTCGTATGTTAAAGTTTCGTCGTAAGTTAATCGACGTAAGTTCGGGAATGAGAATTATTTTGAGATTATAAGCATTATGCTATTTCAAACAAGTGACGAGTAAATTCGTAAAGGTGAGAGGGTAAGCTAATCAAAGAAAATGAGTTCTGTCGAAGTTTGGAAATTTTGGGATAAAATACGGCCCGAGCTAAAATACTCGATATTTATGGACTAGTGCCATACAAGGTACCACATGACCGTGATAGTAAGATGTATAAGGTATATTAAAAGTGAGTAATATTTTAAGTAAGTGGAGATAATTCTTAGTTATGTGGGTAATTAATTAATTATTGGGTAATGGAACATTACCTAGTTAATTAATAATTAGTGGTGGATTAATTAAAGTCTTTGGGGTAAAGACTAAGGTCTTTGGATGAGTTCAAAGTGTAAAAAACGTGGCAGTCCAATGTTGTCTTGATCAAGCCAAGAAATGACTCTTATTTCATGCAATTAGGTGGCAAAATTGAGGGGATTTTGGTGGCCAAGTCTTATAAAGTGGGCCCCACACCACCAAGATTTAATAATCTCTTTAATTCACACAAAATGGAGATGCTTACATCAAAAGCTCCAAGAAAACGGATCTTCAACAGAAGCAATGAAAGACTTCTCAAATTCATATGAGATTTTGATAAAATTCACAAAAGAAAGACATTTATCTTCACAAGAACGTAACTAGCTTCAGCAAACTCATTCAAAACAATAGCAACGTGAATTGCAACAAAATTTCCTTAGCATCTTAGCAACGTAACATTTTTTACAATTCTAAGGAAGCCAGGTACAATCTTTCTCAAGGATATCATACGGATATTTCGTCGCAAAAGACTTGTGTTAGAGGAATTGTCAAGAATCGGTCCAGGTATGTTAATGCTATCCCTTCTTTCTTTTGGCATGATCCATATGATACAAACACAATGAGTAAACGCATAATTTTCATATATGACTCTATTCATAGAAGTATTAGGGGTGTCTATGTTATTGATTCCCCATGTGAATTATTATTATATCTTCTATTCATGGGTCTCAGAAAAATACGTATTTGACAAAGTTTATCCGAAAAGCATATTGATTTTATGACAATCCAAGAAATCTTATTAACGTATTTTTATGCATTTCATGCATTTATACATGTACATTGACCCATGACCAGATGGCGTTATATATATGTATATTATATGTATATGGGATATGGAAAAAGGTTATGGCGTTATATACACACCACCACCTGATCAGTTAGTATACGTTGATAATTTTCCCACAGTGGCCGAAATGATATGATGAGATGCCCTCAGAGGCTTGATGATGTTATGAACGCATATGCCTATGCATGGTATGACATTTATACGCATATGTATGACATTATAAAAATGAAATGATTCACAGAGTTATGCAGACGTTCATGTCGAGTCTTTTACTCCATGTTTCTCTCATGTCTATTATTTACTGATTTTCATTCCTTACATACTCGGTACATTATTTGTACTGACGTCCCTTTTGCCTGGGGATGCTGCATTTCATACCCGCACGTCTCGATAGACAGGTCGAGAGTCCTCCAAGTAGGCAATCAGCTCAGCGAAAGATGTCGGTGCACTCCATTTGCTCCAGAGTTACTTGTTTGGTCAGTATGATTTAGATGTGTATTGTTTGGTATGGAGGGGCTCTGTCCCGACCTTTATGACAATTATATATTCTTAGAGGCTTGTAGACAGATGTCATGTATATGAAATATTGTACGGCCTTGTCGGCCTATGTTTTGAGTCTATTAACGATCATGTTGGCCTATTAGGCCCGTATGTCACGTGTATATGATGATGTAATAAGAAAGATATGTTACGTTCGTACTCGATTGAGTAAGGCATCGGGTGCCCATCGCGGCCCATCGGTTTGGGTCGTGACAAAAGTGGTATCGGAGCAGTTCTATCCTAGGGAGTCTACAAGCCGTGTCTAGTAGAGTCTTGTTTATGGGTGTGTCGTGCCACACTTATAAGCAGGAGGCTACATGGCATTTAGGATTGTCACTCTTTCTTCTTACTTTAGATCATGTGGTAAAGCTCAGTTGTAAGAACTCAATTTCCTAAACTCTATCTTATTCATAATATGACGATGCCTACATCCAGAAAGACGGTTGATAAGAGATATAGTTGTGGAAGAGTTGAGTCAGAGAAACTCGATTTTGCATGATTCTTGTGATGAGTAAATGTGAGGTCTTCAGTAGATCATGTGTGTACTAAAATGTGTAAGGTTCTTGATAAGGAGCTTTAAGGCAAGAATATTTATCCACTCTTACGGTAAAAAAGAGTAAGAGGATCGGAAGATAGATACAAGTTTCAGCAAGTAAAAGAAGCAAGATGATAAAGGGTACGAGCTACCTCACTAATGAAGATTATCGCAGAGGAATGAATATAAGCCTTTTGAGTTACCTTCAACAATAACAGAGGTATGTACAATTGGCCACACCCATCTCATTTATGCCCTATGGGGGCTAATAGAAGTAGTATAAGAGAAGGCGGGATATCTGGATCTATCTAGGGTTATGGTAACCCAAAATGGTGGATGGGTTGTTAGCGTTAGTTGACATTCCCAAAGGATATTGCAAATGTTCTAATAGATCTCCTTGTGAGACGCCCAGATGGTGCACTCTAAAATAGTACAACTAGATATTAGTACTACAAAGATAGGCATTGGAAGCCTGGAAGGGATGAATGTTATCTTAGTATGACTCCCGTCCCTAGTAGAGTGAGAATGTTAAGAAACCCGAAGAGCCACTAGATGGAGCAAAGGCGAGCTAAAAGCAAAAGAATGTCTTGTTCGACTTTTCAGAATAAAGTGATAGACATAGATGTTAGCGGGAAATAAGAAAAGAGTTAGTGAAGCATTATAAGTAAGATGTGATACCTGGATGACAACGGTAGAAAAAGAAAAAAAATGACAGTATTACAGAGTCTATAGTCAAGTGAAGGAAAAGACGAAAGGTGACAGGCCTTGAGACAACAAAAGAGTATAGGCCATAAAGTCTTATCTTCATTTCAAGAAATAAGTTCGCGACTCTAACGTGATTACCAGAAGGAAAAGTTAGACCCCGAAGTAATAAGAAATCAGTATGGGCTAGTGAACAAGGTAAACTAAACATGAATTGGAGACTGAGTGATTTGATAAGAGTTGGCACCATGAGAATTTCAGATTGCATTCCGGCGATAAAAGAATGGACGACAGAAGAATAACCCTTAAAGGTCATTCAGGAACACGCTTTCCTAAAGCAAGCAATGTGAGCAAAGTTAAGCTTAAAGGACTAAGTGTGCCAGTTACACTAAGTGTCACCCTCGTGAGTAAGGAATTTTGTTATTCTTAGTGCAAAAGGATTACCGCAAGGCGGGTAAGAGTCATCGATGATGTGAAAAGATGCCAAAGAGGTAAAACATCTATACGTAGATCATCATAGCGCTAAATTTTAGTACTTCCCTAAAGGGGGAAATATGGAGTGATGTGGCATTAAGTCGGAATTAAGTGGTTGTAGTAACTATGGAATAATAAAGGAAGAATGCGATAAGACTCAGAAAGGGATAAGATTGCACTTATCCAAATCCTACAAGTATGCTGCAATTCCATAACTTTATGCAAACACAACGTTAAGAAGAGGAGGTAAGGGTTCCTGCCCGAGATGTTATTGATAGATAAGGAGCCAGTATGATAAGTAAGTTAAGACAAAGGAAATGATCCAAGAAAGATTACGCGGAATATTGATATGAGAATGGGTCAACGAGTAGTTAGTAGTTAATTCAGGAAGGGCCTAGTTATGGTTAGACAAGAGGATACAGACAAATTAATAGATCGTGCAAGATAAACAGAATGAACCCTAACATGGGAAATTCAGTCTCACATATATGACATCATGACCTTGAGAAATACTCAGATAGGAGTTGGGGTAGTTAAAGATACCGTATGAATGTTATGGAAATAAAAGAGAGTCCCACTGGGAAGATAGTCAAAACTTCAGTTCAGAAGTGATATTCAAGATCACATGAGTTGTCTGGAATTCAATATGTGTTGGCACTAAGGTAAGCTAAGTATGCACGCAACAAGGGGCAGGAAGACCAGGAAAAATTATGTGTCCTACGGTTAAAGGAATTTGAGAAGGAATGAAAAGAATTATTCGATTAATGATCCAGAGTTAGTTGCGCTATGAACGCACCTAAGAGTTCGGAGTTTTACCCATGCAGCATATATGTTGACAATCATACAGCCATAGAATATTCCGGTATAAGAAAATTATAGGAATCGTGATTGAGAATATTGCAGGATCACCCTTAATATCAGAGGTACAAGAGCGATAGTGCAGTAGCCATAATCTATAATGGCTCTACGATAAAGCCAGTTAGAAGCTCCCACCGCATGTGTATGCAGCAGAGGTGAAAGTATTATAATAGAGTTGTGAATTATACCTTTGTGGAAGGGAGGTCATGAAAGAGATAGGAGAGATAATGCGAGATACTCAAATGCAGAAGGTTGTGAATAGTCTCTACTTCGGTAGAAGACTATAAGCGCAGGGATTCAGTATCCAGGAATGATAGCAGCGTCGTCAGTGGCATATCTTCTAGCCTATGGTTTCTAGGTATCGAGATATAATGACCCAACCGGTCATTTTGACTTTTAGAAACCCGTTCCCTAAAATAAAACTCCCCGAACATGCTTTTATTAATTTATGACTTGCGGAGATTGTTTGTTCGGGATTTGGAAGCGTTTGGATTGAAATCGGAACACTTGGTTCCTTAAGTTAGCTTTAAATGGACAAGTTTGACTTCGGTCAACATTTTGAGAAAACGACCCCAGAATTGGGATTTGACGGTTCCAATAGGTTCGTATGATGATTTTGGATTTAGGCGTATGTCCGAATCAGGTTTTGGATAACCCAGGAGAGTTTTGACGCTTAATAGTAAAAATTAACTATTTGAAGGTTTAAACTTCTTTCAATTTGGTTTGGAGAAGGATTTTGAGTAATTGAAGTCCGTTTGGAATTCCGAGTTTTGGAATAGTTCTGTATGATGATTTAAGACTTGCACGCAAAATTTCGTGTCATTCCGGGTAAATTAAGTACGTTTCGGCGTATTGGAAGTAAATTGAAGAACTTGAAGTTCTTAAGTTTGATTCAATTTGGTTTGGGGTGTGATTCTTAGATTTGATGTTGTTTTACACATTCCGAAAGTTCGATCAAGTTCATTTAATGATTTCAAACCTGTTGGTATGTTCGGGCGGGGTCCCGGGGACCCCGAGTGTCAATCGGACGAGGCTCAGACCAAGTTGGAAGTTGGGAGCCAAAACTGAAGCTCCCAGCTACTGTCAGAATCGCACCTGCGCTTGTCCAGTCACAGGTGCGACATTCGCAGATGCAATAGAAGCTCGCAGGCACGGCACTCGCATATGCGAGATTTTGAGCGCATAAGCAGAAATGGGAAGGGGCAATCCACCGCAGATGCAGATGATTTGCGCACCTGCGAACGCGCAGGTGCGAAGCTTTGTGCGCAAATGCGAGAATTGGCCGGGCAAGTGAAACTCGCACCTGCGAGGATTTTTCCGCAGGTGCGGAACCGCGGGTGCATTCCAACTTCCGCAGGTGCGAAAGTCCTGTTTGGCAGAAATCTTAAAACAATGGGAATTCACCATTTTTGCCCATTTTCTTCCATGTTTGGGCGATTTTCAAAGCTTTTTGAGAGGAGATTTCAACTAGAAATTTGGAGGTAAGTTAATTCTACACCCCTTGAGTTACATACATAGATTATAAGTAGATTATAACTAGTAAATCTTAGAAATCAAAGGTTTAAGTGAAAAACCAAATTTTTTTAAAAAATGAGATTTTAACCACGAAAATAGCTATGGAATTGAATAGTTTCGGATTTTTCGGCATTGAATTGAGAATTTTATGCGACGGGATAATCAGAAAGTGGACTTTGAGATGAGGTAAGTCTCTTGTCTAATCTTGTGAGGGGAAAATTACCCCATAGGGATTTAATTGAATAATTGTTGCTAATTGCGGGGGGGCTACGTACGCACGAGGTGATGAGAGTCCGTGCGTAGCTACTATAAATGCTAAAGTCCGGGTAGTTTAGGACTCACAGCATGAATTATTTATGTAAATTATATTCCTTGATTAATTAATATTAATTGATATATATGAATATATTGTGAATTGTTAGATAAAGTCATTAAAGGATGAAAATCTCATATGCTTGATTTTCTGTTTAAATCAATTAATTATTAAAAGAAATTGCTCTCCTCCCAAACTTATCTCATAATAAATATACTCTCCTTTCGGAGATACATAAGAAAATGTCCTCCTTTCTTGTGGAGCGGGCCGAACGCCTCGGCAGGATAGATGCATCTATGGATCGCGCCGCATGTCCCTCGGCAGTATACACGACACTCTGGATCGGGTCGTACGTCCTCGGCAGAAATCGTTCTTAATAATAATAATAATTACACGATACTTTAATAGCTTATTTTAGCTTGCGAAGCTAATTGATAAATTGGTAAATCCTTGGAATTTAATGAATTATTATTCTTGCTTGTTAAAGAATTAATTGTTATTCCTGTAAATGATATTTATTAATAAATTGGAAATTATTTGAATTGAAGGAATTTAATTAATATATTGAGAATTGCTGCATTTGAAGAAATTTGATTATTTTCACTGATTAAATAAATTATTTTAAATTATATAAATCATGCTGATTTAAATATCCTAGTTGTATTTTAATTATTATTATTGACCCATAGTGAGTGTCAAAGTCGACCATCTCGTCTCTACCACTTCGAGATTAGGCTTGATACTTACTAGGTACACGTTGTTTACATACTCATACTACACTTGCTGCACTTTTTGTGCAGGAACTGAGGCAAGTACTAGTGGGGGACCTATCGTCTTACACCCACGTTATCCAGGGGCATAGTGGTGAGCTGTTTCTCTGATCCGTTCTGCAGCTACTAGTGTCTCTCTTTCTAATTTCATACTGTCTATTTTTATTTCAGACAACATTTGAGGTTTTGTATAATCTACTAGACGCTCAAACACTTGTGACACCAGGCCTTGGCACACACATTGGTAGAATTTAGGTTTTATTATTTCTCTTGGTTTTAAATTTTGTTAATGAATGCTCAATTTATTAAGTTGGCTTGCCTAGCCGTAGTGTTGGGCGCCATCACGACCTATAGGTGAAATTGGGTCGTGACAACATGGTATCAGAATACTAGGTTCATGTAGGGTTTACAAGCTATGAGCAGGCCTGATCGAGTCTTGCGGATCGGTACAGAGATGCTTGTACTTATCTTCGAGACGCTATAGGGTGTTAGGAAATTACCTTTCTTCATATTCCATCGTGCAATTAATGTAGTACTAAATATCCTTCTCTTATTCACTCACAGATGGTGAGAACGCACTCAATTGAAGTTCCAGACCAGGGAAGAGCTACTCCCCCAGTTGCTAGAGGCCGAGGCCGACGGAGGGCTCCATCTCGTGGTAGAGGGCGAGGATGTCCCAGGACTATTCCAGTTATGCCGCCAGTGAGTCCAGCAGAGAATCCCATTATTGAGGAGAAGGGTGAGGTGCTTGTGGCAGAGCCAGCTCCGGTGGATTTCACATCTGCACCGGGATTTCAGGATGTCATGGGTCGTATGTTGCGATTCATGGAAAATATGACTCAGTCCGGTTTATTTTCGGCAGACCCAGCCATATCTCAGGCGGGCGGGGGGGCATAGACCCTTACCGTGCAGGCTCATGGACAGGCAGCTGTTGTATATCAAACCCAGGGTGCACTACCCGTGGGTGGAGCCTAGCCAATGACAGCAGCTACACCTGAGCCCAGGCCAGCTATAGCCGCCGATCCTCATAAACTATTGGACAGATGGACTAGACTACATCCTCCTGTCTTTAGGGGTGAGCGATATGAGGATCCCCAGGATTTCATTGATCGGTGCAAGGATAGACTGTACAACATGAGGATATTGGAATCTCATGGGGTAGACTTTGCTACTTTTCAGCTAGAGGGCAGAGCCCGTATATGGTGGCAGTCTTATGTTCTTGGTAGACCAACAGATTCTCCTCCCATGACTTGGGACAGGTTCACCCGTATCTTCTTGGACAGGTATATTTCACCCTCCCAGAGGGAAGAGTTGCTATTTCAGTTTGAGCAGCTCCAGCAAGGTCAGATGTTAGTGACTGTTTCTGAGGCAAGGTTTTCTGAATTATCTCGCCATGCACTAATGATACTCCCTACTGAGGCGGAGAGAGTGCAGAGGTTTGTAGCCGATTTACATACTGGTATTCAGGACACTATGGCTTGAGAGGTTGAGATGATTACTTCTTATGAGCGAGTTGTGGAGATAGCCCGGAGGATTGAGGGTGTGCATCAGCGGAGCCGAGAGCAGATTATGAGAGATAAGCGGTTCAGGTACACTAGAGAGTTTAGAGATGCTCTATCTGGGAGCAGAGGTCAGTTTGTGAGGGGGCAGTCCAGCAGACCCCCATATCCAGCACCACCACCTCCTCGAGGTGTTCCAGTGCGACCTTATCTCACTACTATACCAGAGAGTTCTTACTGCCCAGTGGGTATTCAGTTCCCCAGGGCCAGACACTTAGTCAGCATCCCATCGCACCGAAGAGTTGTTACGAGTGCGAGGATCTCAGTCACATGCGAAGGTTTTTCCCCAGGCTTCAGGGTAGACCAGTACAGCAGGGTCAGTAGCCTATTCTTACCGGACCAGTTGCTCCACCAGTAGTCCGACCACCAAGAGGTGGAGGACAAGTGGTAAGAGTCATCCTAGAGGTGGAGGTCAGCCAGGCGAAGGCCAGCCAGTTGGCGCTCCAGCTCGGTTCTATGCTTTTCCGTCTAGACCAGATGCAGAGGCCTCAGATGTTGTGATTACAGGTATTATTTCTATTTGCAGCAAAGATGCCTCAGTATTATTTTATCCAGGATTCACGTATTCATATGTGTCATCTCTATTTGCTCCATTCCTGGGTGTTGCTCGTGAGTCCTTGAGTACTCCTATTTATGTGTCCACTCATGTAGGCAATTCTGTTATTGTGAACCGGATCTACCGGTCTTGTATTATTACATTCTGTGGTTATGAAACTAGAGCAGATCTCTTATTACTAGAGATGATCGATTTTGAAATTATTCAGGGTATGGTCTGGTTATCTCCATATCATGCTATTCTAGATTGTCATGCCAAAACCGTTACCTTGGCTATTCCATCTTTCCCTATGCTGGAGTGGAAGGGTTCATCGGTTAGTTCATTTAATCGGGTAATTTCTTTTATAAAAGCTCAACACATGGTTGAGAATGGTTGTTTGGCTTATCTAGCCTATGTTCAGGATACTACTGCAGAGATTCCGGCTATTGATTCAGTGCCAGTAGTTCGGGAGTTCTCCGATGTATTTCCTTCAGATCTTCCAGGTATGCCACATGATCGTGATATTGATTTTTGTATTGACTTGGCTCTAGATACTCAGCCTATATCTATTCCACTGTATCGCATGGCTCCGAAAGAATTGAAAGAACAACTTGAAGAGTTACTAGCCAAAGGGTTCGTCAGACTGAGTGTATTGCCTTGGGGTGTACCAGTATTATTTGTGAAAAAGAAGGATGGAACAATGCAGATGTGTATTGATTATAGCCAATTGAACAAAGTCATTATTAATAACAAGTACCCGTTATCGGGTATTGATGACCTATTTGATCAGTTGTAGGGTGCTAGGGTGTTCTCTAAGATCGACTTGAGGTCGGGGTATCATCAGTTGAAGATTCGAGATTCGGATGTTCCGAACACTACTTTCTGTACTAGATATAGTCATTATGAGTTTTTGGTAATGTCTTTCGGTTTAACTAATGCCCCGGCAGCATTTATGGATCTGATGAATAGGGTATTTAGGCAATATATTGATTCGTTTGTCATTGTCTTCATTGATGACATTTTGATCTACTCGCGTAGCAAAGAGGAACATGAGCAACATATGAGAGTAGTGCTTCAGACATTGCGGGAACAAAATCTATATGCTAAGTTCTCTAAATATGAGTTTTGGCTAGAGTCTATAGCATTTTTGGGACATATTGTATCGGTTGAAGGTATTAAAGTTGATCCCAAAAATATTGAGGCAGTTCAGAATTGGCATCGTCGTACTTCGGCGAATGAGATCATGAGTTTCCTGGGTTTAGCATGTTATTATTGTCGGTTCGTGGAGGGTTTTTCATCTATTGCAGCACCTTTATCCAAATTAACCCAGAAGGGTGCTCCGTTCCAATGGTTTGATGATTGTGAGGTGAGCTTTCAGAAACTCAAGACAGCATTGACTACAGCACCAGTGTTAGTGTTACCTTCCGGTTCGGGGATGTATACAGTGTATTGCAATGCTTCACGTGTTGGTTTGGGTTGTGTATTAATGCAGGAATGGCGAGTTATTGCATATGCCTCACGTCAGTTGAAGCCCCACAAGCAGAATTATCTGGTTCATAATTTGGAGTTAGCTGCAATTATTCACGCCCTTAAGATTTGGAGGCATTATCTTTATGGGGTGTCCTGTGAAGTTTATACTGACCATCACAGTTTACAGCATTTGTTCAAGTAGAGGGACCTAAATTTGAGGCAGCGCAGATGGCTGGAATTACTAAAAGATTATGGTATTACTATCCTATATCATCCAGGTAAAGCAAATGTAGTTGCAATTACCTTTAGCAGAAAGGCGGAGAGAATAGGTAGTTTAGCTTTCATTTCAGCAGAAGAAAGGCCATTAGCTTTGGATATCCAGTCCTTGGCCAATAAACTTGTGCGGTTAGATATTTCAAAGCCCAGCCGAGTTCTTGCATGTGTCGTAGGTCAGTCTTCACTATTTGAGCAGATCAAGGCTCGCCAGTATGATGACCCACACTTAATGGTTCTTCAAGAAACGATACTATGAGGTGGTGCCAAGGAAGTTACTATTGGTGCGGATGGTGTTCTGCGACTCCAGAATCGTCTGTGTGTTCCTAATGTAGATGAACTGAGGAAACATATCCTAGAGAAAGCACACAGTTCTCGGTATTCTATTCATCCAGGTGCTACGAAGATGTATCGTGACTTGATGCAGCATTATTGGTGGCGACGAATGAAAAAGGACATAGTTGAGTATGTAGCTAGGTGTCTACTTCCGCAGATGACTATACCAGAGTGGAAATGGGAACGAATTACTATGGACTTTGTAGTTGGGTTGCCGCGGACCTTGAGGAAGTTTGATGCAGTTTGGGTGATTGTTGATAGGTTGACTAAGTCGGCACATTTTATTCTATTGTGATTACATATACTTTGGAGAGGTTAGACCAGATTTATATTCAGGAGATAGTTCGGTTGCACGGGGTGCCAATTTCCATCATATCAGATAGAGGCCCTCAGTTTACTTCACATTTCTGGATAGCAGTATAGAGTGAATTAGGGACCCGTGTAGAGCTCAGCATAGCCTTTCATCCGCAGACCAACGGGCAGTCAGAGCGGACAGTTCAGATTTTGGAGGATATGCTCAGGGCATATGTGGTTGACTTTGGAGGTCAGTGGGATCATTTCCTGCCTTTGGCCGAGTTTGCTTATAATAACAGTTACCAATCCAGCATTGAGATGGCTCCATTTGAGGCTTTATATGGTCGTCGATGTCGTTCACCTATCAAATAGTTTGAGTCCGGTGAGGCTAAGTTATATGGTACTGATTTGGTAAAGGATGCCTTGGAAAAGGTGAAGTTGATTCAGGAGCGACTTCGTACAAAATAGTCCAGACAGAAGAGTTATGCAGATCAGAAAGCACGTGATTTATCCTTTATGGTAGGTGAAACAGTTCTCTTGAAGGTTTCGCCGATGAAGGGGATTATGAGATTCAGAAAGAAGGGCAAGTTGAGCCCAAGGTTTATAGGCCCATTTGAGGTATTGAGACGAGTTGGGGAGGTTGCTTATGAGCTTGCATTGCCTCCCAGTCTATTGCGAGTTCATCCGATTTTCCATGTATCTATGCTCCAGAAGTATTATGCTGACCTATCACATGTGTTAGACTTCAGCACAGTTCAACTAGATAAGAGTTTGGGTTATGAAGAAGAGCCATTTTACATTGTTGATAAACAAGTTCGCCAGTTGAGGTCCAAGAAGATTTCTGCAGTAAAGGTCCAGTGGAGGGGCCAACCAGTCGAGGAAGCGACTTGGGAGACCGAGGAGGACAAGTGGAGCAAATATTCACACTTATTCAGCGCTCCAGGTATTATTCTAAACCCATTTGAGGACGAACGTTTGTGTAAGAGGTGGAGAATGTAATGACCCAACCGGTCATTTTGACTTTTAGAAACCCGTTCCCTAAAATAAAACTCCCCGAACATGATTTTATTAATTTATGACTTGCGGGAATTGTTGGTTCGGGATTTGGAAGCGTTTGGATTGAAATCGGAACACTTGGTTCCTTAAGTTAGCTTTAAATGGATGAGTTTGACTTTGGTCAATATTTTGATAAAACGACCCCCGGAATAGGGATTTGATGGTTTCAAGAGGTTCGTATGATGATTTTGGACTTGGGAGTATGTCCGAATCAGGTTTTGGATAACCCGGGAGCGTTTTGACGCTTAATAGTAAAAATCAACTATTTGAAGGTTGAAACTTCTTTAAATTTGGTTTGGAGAAGGATTTTGAGTAATTGAAGTCCGTTTGGAATTTCGAGTTTGGGAATAGTTTCGTATAATGATTTAATACTTGCACGCAAAATTTCGTGTCATTCCGGGTAGTTTAAGTACGTTTCGGCATATTGGAAGTAAATTAAAGAACTTGAAGTTCTTAAGTTTGATTCAATTTGGTTTGGGGTGTTATTCTTAGATTTGATGTTGTTTTACACGTTCCGAGAGTTCGAGCAAGTTCGTTTTATGATTTCAAACCTGTTGGTATGTTCGGGCGTGGTCCCGGGGACCCCGAGTGTCAATCGGACGAGGCTCGGACCAAGTTGGAAGTTGGGAGCCAAAACTGAAGCTCCCAGCTACTGTCAGAATCGCACCTGCACTTGTCCAGTCGCAGGTGCGACATTCGCAAATGATACAGAAGCTCGCAGGCGCGGCACTCGCATATGCGAGATTTTGAGCGCAGAAGCGAAAATGGGAAGGGGCAATCCATCGTAGATGCGGACGATTTGCGCACCTGCGAAGCTTTGTGCGCAAATGCGAGAATTAGTCAGGAAAGTGAAACTCGCACCTGCGAGGATTTTTCCATAGGTGCGGAACCGCGGGTGCGTTCCAACTTCCGCAGGTGCGAAAGACCTGTTTGGCAGAAAGCTTAAAAGAACAGGAATTCACCATTTTTGTCCATTTTCTTCCATGTTTGGGCGATTTTTAGAGCTTTTTGAGAGGAGATTTCAACTAGCAATTTGGAAGTAAGTTAATTCTATATCCCTTGAGTTACATACATAGATTATTAGTAGATTATAACTAATAAATCTTAGAAATCAAAGGTTTAGGTGAAAAACCTAGATTTTATAAAAATGAGATTTTAACCACGAAAATAGTTATGGAATTGGGTAGAAATTATATATTTGAGTTCTTGAGATTATGGGTAACGTTTCCATCCAAAAATTTCCAGAATCCGGGCACGTGAGCCCGGGGTGAATTTTAGAAATTTTACCATTTTGGATAGGGTAATTTATTTAATAGATGAATTTCGAAATATTGAACATATATTAATTATTTTACATAACTTTTGAATAGTTTCGGATTTTTCGGCATTGAATCGAGAATTTTACGCGATGCGATAATCGGAAAGTGGACTTTGAGACGAGGTAAGTCTCTTGTCTAATCTTATGAGGGAGAAATTACCCCATAGGGATTTAATTGAATAATTGTTGCTAATTGCGAGAGGGGTACGTAAGCACGAGGTAACGAGAGTCCGTGCGTAGCTACTATAAATGCTAAAGTCCGGGTAGTTTAGGACTCAAAGCATGAATTATTTGTGTAAATTGTATTCCTTGATTAATTAATATTAATTGATATATATATGAATATATTGTGAATTGTTAGATAAAGTCATTAAAGGATGAAATCTCATATGTTTGATTTTCTGTTTAAATCAATTAATTATTAAAAGAAATTGCTCTCCTCCTGAACTTATCTCATAATAAATATACTCTCCTTCCGGAGATACATAAGAAAATATCCTCCTTTCTTGTGGAGCGGGCTGAATGCCTCGGCAGGATAGATGCATCTATGGATCGCGCTGCATGTCCCTCGGCAGTGTACACGACACTCTGGACCGGGTCGTAGGTCCTCGGCAAAAATCGTGCTTAATAATAATAATAATTACACGATACTTTAATAGCATATTTCAGCTTGCGAAGCTAATTGATAAATTGGAAAATCTTTCTAATTTAATGAATTATTTTTCTTGCTTGTTAAAGAATTAATTGTTATTCCCGTAAATAATATTTAATTGATAAATTAGAAATTATTTGAATTGAAGGAATTTAATTAATATATTGAGAATTGTTGCATTTGAAGAAATTTGATTATTTTTATTGATTAAATAAATTATTTTAAATTCTGTAAATCATGCTGATTTAAAAATCCTTGTTGTATTTCAATTATTATTATTGACCCATAGTGAGTATCAAAGTCGGCCATCTCGTCTCTACCACTTCCAGATTAGGCTTGATACTTACTGGGTACACGTTGTTTACGTACTCATACTACACTTTCTGCACTTTTTGTGCAGGAACTGAGGCAAGTACTAGTGGGGGACCTATCGTCTTACACCCATGTTATCGAGGGGCATAGTGGTGAGTTATTTCTCTGATTCGTTTTGCAGCTACTAGTATCTCTCTTTATATTTTCATATTGTCTATTTTTATTTCAGACATCATTTGAGGTTTTGTATAATCTACCAAATGCTCATACACTTGTGACACCAGGTCTTGGCACACACATTGGTAGAATTTGGGTTTTATTATTTCTCTTGGTTTTAAATTTTATCAATGAATGCTCAATTTATTAAGTTGGCTTGCCTAGCCGTAGTGTTGGGCGTCATCACGACCTATAGGTGACACTGGGTCGTGACAACATGGTCATGAAAGAGATAAGAGTGGTGATGTAATATATTCAAATGCAGAAGGTTGTGAATAGTCCCTACTTCGGATAGAAGGCTAGAAGCGCGGGGATTCAGTATCCAGGAATGATAGTAGCGTCATCAGTGGCATATCTTCCAGCCTATAGTTTCCAGGTATCGAGAAGTCTAATTAAGAGAGTAAAGAAGAGTTAGAGACGATGTGATATCTCGCTTGATGTTCCAGAATAACACAAGAAAATCTATGATGCAAGCAAGTTTAAAGAAGGTTGCGAGTAGTATATATAGATATGTGTAGGTTGCAAGCTAAAGTATGGTAGAGAGACAAAGTTTTAGGAAGACAGGAGTAAGGATGAGAAAAGGCGAGTGAGAAGGTGACCAGAATGGATAAATCCTTGGGATTAAGCTCATGAAAATAAGAGAGCTGATGGTTTCTCTATATTATAGAAAGCTCAGTATAATCTGAATGAATTCAAAGGAGTCTAAGACTAGTAGTATTTAGAAGAGATGGAATGCTTCCCTGGTAGTACAATGAAGGTGTAATTATGATAGATAAAGGATGACGTTTGGGCCTTTGATTGAGTAATGATTTGAAGAGGATTTCATGAATTGTACGGGATTAAAATACCCACGTAAGTGAATCACATTGGGATGCTATAAACTACGGTTATTGAAGTATAGTATCGTCGCTAAGTGGATCAGGTAAATCACTTCAAATGTTTCACGATGCAACGTGAGCCCTAGTGATTACGTAAGAGGTTTCAAGTTATCAGTGGTATATTATAGATCAATATTGAGGTGAATCAACAATGGATGGACACAAGTCACAAAGTATAAGGTGAGATTAGGCCGTCATTCTTAAGATGAACAAGTAATGAGGAAGCATTAAAGGACTTAGATTTATACATACGGGATAAGTAATGAAAGTAACCTGGAGTTCGGTAGCAGGCCTCAGTAACGATAAATCGAAGTAAGAGTCATTGTATAGTATGACCCACCTAGATGCAGTAAAGTCATACAGATGGATAAATATATCTATGAAATAAGGTATAGAAATATTCATAAGTTCAACAGAGTACCGAGCGAAGGACTTTAGTGTACCTATAGATGCCAGAGAGACATTTTATCAAGCTCTGTATGTGTTTACAAAGTGAGGCCTACAGATTGGCTAAAAGCTGGAGGAAAAAGGATAGAGGTGTCGCATAGGCGCACTTACAAGGTCAGTATCAGGCTGCATGATAGAAGGTAGCAACAGTTACGAGATTGGAAGGATTCCGGTCACAAGCCACGGTAAGGGAATTTGATAAAATTGGTACGGGTGGACTCGTAATTGAACGAGTTGTCAGATTTTGTGAGTTTTGTCGGATTCCGAGACGTGGTCCCCACGAGCAATTTTTGAGTTAAATTTTAGATTTTGTGGGAAAATTAGTATTTTCATATGGAATTAATTCCTATAATTAGTACTGATTGAATTGAATTGAATAAAATTGAGCTGTCCGGAGGTCAATTCAAGAAAGAAGGCAATTTTGGAATAGCTGCCTAACTTTAAAAAGGTAAGTGTCTTGCCTAACCTTGAGTGGGGAAATTACTCCTTAGGAATCGAGTCTTATGTGCCATTTGTGAAATATGAAAAGCCGTGTACGCGAGGTGACGAGTACGTACTCGGGCTTATATGTGAAAACTTTATTGAGATAAAGTTTTGGGTATATTGTGTAGTAAATTGGATAATTATTGGCATTTATTTAATCATCTATTTGCCATGCCTCAATTCACGTTTATTGAATTTGTTTTTGTATGATGATTTGATGTGAATGTTACCTGTATATTTATGTGAATTCTGTGAGTTTGATGGTTGATATTTCTTGAAATTTAATTTTATTATGGATTTTCTCTCTGCAAATAATTAATTAAATGAGCTTAAGAAGAGGTATTTATATAATTATTGAAAATTAGGATTAATGAGGGCACTGCCCTATACTGAGTAATTTCTATCTCTATTGATTATTTTGAGGTCTTATACACATTATGTGGAGCCTTCGGTTATTTGTTGTGAAATTAATTGAATTGTTATATTTTTTTGGAATTGGTTGTGGCCATTGGGCAAATTGTGTTATGAATTAATTTTTGTTATGTTGCCGTGATAATATTTTGTGTAAATTATTGAGTTATTATTTTGAGGATATAAGGGTGACATTCCACTGTTGATATTATGTGAGTATAAGGGTGGTATTTCACTGTTGTTATGTGTGTTGGGATATCAGGGATGATATGTGATGATGTGGAGTTATTGTGTTGGTAATTTTCATGTGATGTTGGGATATTCCTTGCGTTTATTTTTATATCTTGTGCAACTTGTCTTGTTGTTTCGGTAAACTTGATAATAGCCTGATCGATGTTAAAATTGCGAGCTTGTGGCTATTGGCAAGTAATATTATATGGGATCGGGTTGCACACCGTAATAGATATGAAACGTGGGCACGAGGTGCCGGAAAAAATATGATGGTTTTATTATTGGCACGTGAACTATCCGTGCAGCTGTGATATGAAAAGTGGGCACGAGGTACCGGAAAAATATGATGATTTAATTATGGGCACAAAGTGCCGTGGAAATATGAAAGTGGGCTGAGATCCATGTTTACGAAAAATATGAAAGTGGGCTGAAACTCGTATTTTATGATTATAAAATGAGGTGTCACATGGTGACTTTTAATTGAAAGAATTATATTTGAAAATATTTATTTGAAGGAATTATATTAGAAATAAATTTATTTAAAAGAATTATATTTGAAAGATATTTATTTGAAAGGGATATATTTTGCAAGATCTTTATTTGATAGAGTTTTATATTCAAAGAATATTAATTCGAAAGAAATATTTTCAGAAGTTATTTATTCGAAAGAATTTCATGTGAAAGAATTATATTTGAAGGACTTGATTTAATTGGGTGTACTTGTATTTATTATTTGTTGAGAAATATTAATGGTGTTCTTGTTGCCCTGCTGTGCATATTACTGGTTCATTTGTGTTGCCTTTATTGTCATTTGTTTTCTATTATTTTGTATACTATATTGCACAGGTTATTAGACTAGTGAGTGTCTTGACTGTACCTCGTCACTACTCCACTGAGGTTAGTCTTAATACTTACTAGGTACCGACCGTGGTGTACTCATACTACACTTCTGCACATTTTTGTGCAGAGCCAGGTATTGAAGACAACAGACTCGATTAGAGTTAGAGCGGGATCGCAAGGATTCAAGGTAGAGCTGCTTGGTCGTCGTAGTTCCTTGGAGTCTTTCCATTTTATTGTACTGTTAATTATTATTCAAACAGTATTGAGTATTTGATCCTTGAAATCATTTCATGTATTTAGTTAGAGTTCGTGACTCAGTATTACCAGTCTTGAGAGGTTGTATTAAATTATATGTTAAAAACAAAGAGCTTGAATTATGATTATAATCGGCTTACTTAGTCTTAGAGACTAAGTGCCATCACGACGCATGTGGTGGGATTTTTGGGTCGTGACAGTAATTGTGTTAAAACTGCAGAGGAATGATTGTGTTGAGCAAAGTAAAATGTGGGAGCTTCTGCCAGCCAACTAGTGTAGTAGCTTATTTTTGTTGACAAGGAAATTTGGATGTTATCAACATTACCTTTGAAAGTACGTGGTTTTTTATTCTTCGGTATTTGGTTGGTCAGTGGAAAATATTTTTCAAGAAAATACATCAACTTAAAACAGGTAAAGTACTTTTAACTTAGGAAAAAATGTCACGACCCAATTTTCCCTCCGTGTGACGTCGTGATGACACCTAGTCTCTACAACTAGGTAAGCCTAACATTTTGTGGAATAATAAAATAAAAATATAAATTTAACCAACTATTCAAAAATATACAACAAATCCCAAAACCCGGAACATCGTGAATCACAAATTACAGAAGGAAAGATCTAGTGTCTCTATACATCAGAGTCAAACAAGGAAAAATACAGAAGATAATGGACATGAGAAACAGTAGAAGGGGACTCCGAGGTCTGCGGACGCGGCATATATACCTTGAAGTCTCCAAAACTGTCCCAACTCACTGATAGTGCGGCCGATAAAGTGCACCTGGATCTGCACACGAAAACAACATGCGCATGGAGTAGCATGAGTACACCACAATGGTACCCAGTAAGTGCCAAGCCTAATCTCGGTCGAGTAGTGACGAGGTCAGGTCAAGGCCCTACCAGAGTAAATATAATAAATTAAATAGTAAAAGATATAAATAAAATTTACAGTAACACAGTTAAAGAAATTCTCAAAAATTAAACAGTTAAGGGAGCCCTCAGCTCAGAACAAGGTAAATACAATGAGGAATCTCCCGGGATACCGTCCCCTAGTTTCGAATGAATATGCAGTACAGGGGGATCTTTCGAAATACGTCTGTAGTCCAAAAGTAAATATGCAGTGCTGGGGGATCTCCCGAAATATGTCAGTAGTCCCAAAGTAAATATGCAGTGCTGGGGGATCTCTCGGAATACGTCTGTTGTCTCAAAATAAATATGCAAGATACGGGAATCTCCTGGAATACGTCCGTAGTCCCAATTTAAATATGCAACGCAAGATGAAATGGCCGGTAAGGCATCGAGTTATACAGTTTATACAGAACACAGATAAGAAAAGTAGGGACTTAAGTAAGCATGGCGCACAGAATGTCAGATAGGCAGTTAAAACACGTAAGCATGCTTCTTTAGTCTAAGCTGAACAATTAAACGAATTAGTGCAATTTAATAAGGGAAAGACAGTTTATGATTTAGAAAGGAAAAACGGGATTTTTGCAATAATAGCCCGTGTACGTACTCGTCACCTCACGTACACAGCGCCCATACCTCAATTAATATCAAACATCCTAAGGGGAAAGTCCCCAACACAAGGTTAGGCAAGCCACTTACCTCGAACTAAGCTCAATCAATCGGTCACAATGTCTTTCCCATGAATATCCAGCTCTGAATGGCCCAAATCTAGCCAAAAGCAATTACATATAATAAATACAACCATAATAGACTTATTTAATTAATGAAATCAACACTTTAACAAAAAGTCTGAAATTAACTCAAAAATCGTCCATGGGGCCCACATCTCAAAATCGGGTAAAAGTCACATAATACGAACACTCATTCACTCACGAGTCTAACCATATAAAAATTTCTCAAATCCGACCACAAATCCCTTTTCAAAACTCGAAATCTTTGTTGAAGAAGTTCTTCCAAATATTTTCCAATTTCAACCCCAAAATCCAAAATTAAATGATGAAATCAACCATAGCTTAGTGGAATATAACCATAAAGGAGTTAGAAATCATTACCCAAAAACTTCCTCCGAAAATCTCTCCAAATTTTGCCTTCTACCGAGCTCTCAATCAAATTTTTGTGTTATGAACTCAACCCTCATTTTTGAACCTTAAATTCTACCCAGGTGTGTTCTTCTTTGCGAACGCGACATCACGATCGCGAACGCGATGAACAATCTTCCACTGGCCCAAAATTCCTCCTTCGCGAACGTGAGGGGACTCTCGTAAATACGTACCTTCAATTGATGGACCATTCGCGAACATGGGAACCTCTTCGCGAATGCGTAGGCTTAATGCCCGAAGCTTCCTCTGCCTCGTTCCTCTACGTGAACGCAAGGACCATATCGCGAACATGTTGGCTTAAGGTACCACACCTTCGCAAATGTGGGAACAACATCGCGAACTCGAAGAACAACTTAGGTGCCTTTCCCAGATGCTCTACGCGATCGCGAGGCACCCCTCGTGAATGCGATGAAGGATTTTTCTTCAATAAAACACCAGAAATCTACTACTTCTCTATGTCCAAAAATGACCCGTTGAGCATCCGAAGCACACCCGAGACCCCTGGGACCTCAACCCAATATACCAAGAAGTCCTAAAATATCATTCAAACTTAGTCGAGCCTTCAAACCACATCGAACAACACCAAATATATGAATTAAGCATGGATTCAAGCCTAAGAGCTTAGAATTTTCCAAATTCTACAAACCACACCGAACCAGGTCAAATCTAGTCCGAATGACCTCAAATTTTACACACAGGTCACAAATGACACTACGAACCTGCATCCACTTTCGGAAATCCATTCCGAGCTCGATATCAAAAATTTTACTATCGCCCAAAATCACCGAAAATCTAACTTTCGCCAATTCAAGCCTAAATCTACTACAGACCTCCAAAACACATTCCGGACACGCTCATAAGCTCAAAATCACTCAACGGAGCTAACGGAGTTGAAGGAATTCCATTCTAGATCCGTCTTCAAATAGTTTTAACTACGATCCAAATTCTAAGACTTAAGCTCTCATTTAGGGACTAAGTATCCCAAAAACGCCGCAGAAAACTTAATGCAAGATTCTAATGTTAAAAGTAAAATTTTGGTAAGTAAGGAAAGCATTATTGTCCTGCAACCCAAGGAAATTCGTCCAGTCTCGAAGAATACCTTAATGGTGAAAGGTGAATTCTGATAGAATTATGTAATTTTCTCGCTCTGCCAAATTCTTAGTCACCATCCAAGTGTAGAAATCTTGGATTCTTTGGGGCAATCTTGAGACTTTTATATCATCCAAGTTAAAGGTATGGAAACCAGTACCTACCTATTTGGATGTTGCCAAATCATATCTCCTTTATGGAATTGACTCATATGTCATCCCATAATAATCATCTTCAACTTCGGAGACCTCTGGCTACATGGGTTAATTCATGAAAATGGGAGGAGGTTCTTCTTCTGAAGAATATTGGGAGGAAATAGTACTTACCTCGGAACTATCCTCTGTTGGAACTTCTTGGATAGAAACATAAGTAAGCTGCTCTGTTTGTTCGGTATCAGACCCTTCAGATGTTACCTCCTCTAAATCACTCTATGGTTCATCAACATAGAGGCTTGGTATTTGGAGGGTAGAGATCATGAGGTTCTCATAGTTGGCATTTTTTGAGCTTTCTCCTACCTCCCACTTTTTCATGTGTCTCTAGGCTGCAAGTGCATCTTTACTTTCCCAAACTAATTTTGTAATGTCAAATTTGGGTTCTTTAATAGTTTGAACAAATGGGTTATGAGCAACTATATGGCTTTTTCTTTGGGGAGAGAAAAAGCTAGAAAAAGGATAATCAAGCCAAGGAGGGGAATATCTTTGGGGTGAGAATGTACTTATGGGAGGAAGAGAAGTGACTTGAGGACTTCAGGGTATCTTGGGCACAAAGTGATCACTTTTGAAGTGGTGTATTTGTTCTTTTAAAGACACCATCTATTTCTGCTGCTGCTGGAAGAAATGGAAAAGAGAAGTACCCAGCGGTCAAATTGCTAACTTGTGTTCTAAGGCATTGATGGGTCCTATATTCTGAGAAGACTTCTCTACAACCTGTTCTACCATCTTCTCAATATGTATGTGCACAAGTTATGGCCTCGGGCCCAAGTATACATATAAATAACTATGGCCTCAGGCCCAAAGATGCATAAAGCATAAACAACGGCATCAGGCCCACAGTTTCATAAAGCATAAATTGCGGCCTCAGGCCCAAATACAGGTACTCAACATTCTTGTTAGTGTATTTGATTGAGGTCCCGAGGGTCTCGGGTGAGTTTCGGATGGTTAACGGATCAAGAATTGAAGTAGGGAGACTGCTAAAGTCAAGGTCAAAATCGAGTTCAAAATCGACATCAAAATCGAGGTTAAAATCTAGGTCAAAATCGAGGGCAGGAAATCGAGGGTAAGCAATCGAGGGCAAGAAATTGAGGGCAGGAAATCGAGGGCAGCGCCTGGACAGACACTTTAAGTTATAAAACGGGGGTTTCGTCCCATTTTCCATTTTGACAATTTGGAGCTTGGGGAGAGGCGATTTTTAAGAGATTTTCAAGGAAAACCATCGGGGTAAGTGATTTAACTCGGATTTGGTTAATATACACTAATATATCATTGTTTTCATCATTTAATTAGTGTTTTGAGATAGAAATTTGAAAAAAATTGTAGAAATCTCATAAAACGAATTTGTGAGATTTCGATGTCGATTCAGACTCAGATATAAGTGAAACTAGTATGGTTGGACTCGTAATTGAATGGCTTGTCGGATTTTGTGAGTTTTGTCGGATTCCGAGATATGCTACTTGACTGATTGAGCGTGGTTTGAGGTAAGTGACTTGTCTAACCTTATGTGGGAAAAATTTTTCTTAGAATTGGTATTGATATGAAAATATTAATATGTTGAAAGTCGTGTACACGAGTTAAATATGGAAGATTATGTCTTTAAATTGTGTAGAGTACTGTTGCATATTAATTAAATTATTTTATTCTGTTATATTCATCATCCTTAATATATTTTCATATCTTAAATTTGTCTGACCTGCTCCTACTAAGTGTGTTACCTGTTTAGTTGAAACTCTGTTTCTTTTGTTCTGTGCATTATTTGAAGGATGAATTTCTTAAATTTAAATATTATTAAAAATGAAGTATTTTACATTTAAAATTTTGATATTTTGGCAAGGTGTTGAATTTGTGAAATATTATTTTTTTTTGAATATTTTGTGAAATTTTTGTACTCATTATGACTTAGCCATGAGCTCTTTATTGTGAAAAAATATTATTATTGTTGATTTATTTTGGCATGAGCCGCGAGCTCTTTATTGTGGAAAAATATTATTATTAATTTATTTTGGCATGAGCCGTGAGCTCTTTATTGTGGAAAAATATTGTTGTTGATTTATTTTGGTAAGTTCAAATATTTGGGTACTTGAGGTGCAAATTGTGATATATTGTGATATTGATACGCATGCGGTGGTATAAGGTCTGGGTGTTGAAATGCATGCGGTGAGATAAGGGTGGTTTGATACGCGTGACTAGTAGAGGAACTACTAGAAGTCATGCGGTGTGATAAGGGTGGCTAAAACGCGGGATGCTATTTCGGAAAAAATATTTTCTTTAAAATTTAATGTGAAGGCTCCCGTCGTGAGATAAGGAAATGAGATATTATGAATTTATTTATGATTTGGGACTACGAGGCGGTACCTCGGTAGTGCCCTTGTTGATATTTCTTTATGGCTGCATTGCCTTTGGTTATTTTTGGTGTTTTTCTTAATATTGTAAATTTCTGTTTTTCTTCCGCGAGGTATTAATTGCCCTTATTATGTGTAGTTAAATTGTGACATACTACTTACTTGAGTTATCCCGATTGTCATTATTGTTATTGTATTGTTAAACTTTTCTCCTTGTCTTTTATTATTCCAGTGGGGCCTGACCTTACCTTGTCACTACTCTACCGAGGTTAGGCTTGACACTTATTGGGTACCGCTGTGGTGTAATCATACTACGCTTTCGCACATCTTTTTGTGCAGATCTAAGGTACATCTTATCAGATCAGGCATGAGTAAATTAGTCGTACGAGGAGACTTCGAGGTATATCTGCCAGCGTCCGCAGACTCTGGAGTCCCCCTCTATCCTCATTATGTTGTTTCCTTATTTTCTTTAGACTCTGATATATAGAAATATAGAGGATAAATCTTTTAAAAATTGTGACTTATTTCTACCGGGTTTTGAGAATTGTAATTATGTGAATTTACAAATTTATTTATTTTAAATTTCTATTATTATTCCGGATTGATAGACTTACTTAGTGTTAGAGATAAGGTGTCATCACGACACGAGGGAATTTGGGGTCATGAGAAAAACATGATGGTACTATCTCTGCGAAGGAGCTACACACATCCATACCTATGATTGACAAGAATAAGTCTACCATACCTATTGCTATTAAATTTTCCAAATTTAGAAAGTACAACACTCTGAAAAAATGATTTTGAAAAGATCAATGAAAATCAATCCAACCAAATGAGAAACACTGCCAAATACCAACCAAATAGGAGTAACAAAACTCCCCATTCAACTCTAACTAAAACAATAAATAGAACTAACATTAGAAATAAATGTTTATCTCAATTTATCCAGTTTAAAATCAGACACATATTTTATAGTATTATATATCGTAAATTTTATTTTTAGTACAATAAATTAAACATCTACAAATAAAAATATACCAACTAAGTAACCACGTTCCAATTTGATCTCCGTATTATAATTTGTCTATAATTTCAGGATAATTCTTGACCTCCGTATTATAATTTCTGGATAATTTATTCCCCAACCTAACCACGTTTATATGTATAGTTAAAATTTTACATGAATTCTGACACTAAATTAAGGTTCATTTGGAAATTGCTCAGTCCGCAGATTGTGTAGAAAGAATCAACAAAAAACGAGTACAAAAAATGTACGTATGAAAAAAATAGGGAAAACTATCGGCTATGTCCAATTATAAGTAGCTCATTACAAAAATTGGTCAATTTATAAAATATTACTAATATTAGCCAAATATTACTAATATTAGCCAATTAGCTATTTATAGCAAAAAAAAGGTCAAATATTTGCTTTCTTTTGAGTGGGTATTATTAGAATAGATTGGCTACATCTTATGGAGCTTGAATCTAAGTTTTGGGATGATATGGTGAAGTTTTGAGCTGGTTTGAATTGAAAATTCGAAGTAAAAATGAACATAAAAAAATGTGTATCCCACTGTATATCATTTGTGTATCATATTTATATCAATTGTGTATCACATGTATATCCCTGTATACCTGTGTGTGATACATGTTTGTTACATGTGTCTCAGAAGAATTTTTTGAACTCGATTTAATTACGAATTTTGATACCAAACTAGTCCAAATCACCTCCAATCTTCCTCAAATTTTATATATTGATTTATCTATATATGTTTTCAATGAATTTCAACTATAACCATTGAAAAATATCCCTTTTTGCTTTGATTTTTGGAATATTGTATATATATATTTTTTGTATTTCATCACCTTATTTGCTACCTCATCCATAAAATTTTCGTCTTGCATCTAATGTTGCTAATCACGCTTAAAAATATGGAAGGAGATTTTTGCGTGCGATTCTTTGAGAGAAAGAACCTTATTTATTTGATTTTTTAATTTTTATATGTGTTTGGCTAGTTTTGATAAGTTTATGACTAATGCCTAGAGGTTGGTAAGTTGAGACTTATTTGAGATATTTCCGTAAGTTTCCCAAAAAATTATGGCAACTTAAATGGGCTTATATATGTGGCTGACACACCCATTGCCCCATTATGTGAATAATAATACATTATGTCATAACCATGCACGTTTTATTGGTACTAGTTTTAAGGTACGCGCGTCGCGCGTGTATATTATTTCTAATAAGTAATTTTTTTTAAAACCTCATAAACTTTAAGGGCGTACACAGAATTTTTGCAAACGGTGTCGATATTTAAAGAAGTTAACAAATGAACAAATATAATAATAACTCCATATTAAAAAAAGATTCAAATAATAATAATACACAATATAATTACACCACTATAACTTTTCTCGACGAGTTTTCACTTTTTGAAATGTTTTCATAGAACTTCACTGTAGTACTATATATATTATTGAGATAAGGCATCACACAACCATAAAATTTAAATAAGTTTCAAGGAACTTAAAATAATTCATTCACAGTATAGACATGGTTTCACCTCATTGATCATTACTTCCAAGTTAGATGAACTTTGAGATGTTAAACTTAATTTTGAAAACTTAGAAGGTGCTTTAGGAAAATATCTACCCATTGAAACTAAAGTTGAATTACAAATTAAAATATTACTTAAAATACCTCTAAATAATTTCACGAATTCAACTTATAAAGAGCAATAATATAATATTAGAAGGCTTTGAGCTCTTAAAACGGTAACCTCCCACCCAAAATTCAGTAACCTAATCAAAGGACCAAGGAACGCTTCTCGGCAAGCGATGTCATTTCTTTTATACTTAACTTATTTCTAATATTATATATTTAATTTGATATAAGTTTTCGATGAAGGCGTGTAAGATGACACCACTTACACTAGTGTGTGTCCGTCCCTAATTACGTATATTAATAAAATAAAAGTATAATATGATAAATAAAAAAGTTGAAACTTTTGGTCGGTTAGAAAGTGAAAGAGATTGCATCACTCTTAAAATATGAAATAACTTTTAACTCGAGGAAAAATAAGAATCTTCAAACTATTTTTGACAATTTATAGTCTAAAGATAGACTAATGTTGAACCAACATTCTACCGCGAATAACTAAAAGATGGAGAATGTAATGACTCAATCGGTCATTTTGACTTTTAGAATTCCGTTCCTTAAAATAAAAACTTTTCGTATGTATTTTTAATAATTTATGACTTGTGGAGATGGTTGATTCGAGATTTGAAAGTGTTTGGATTAAAATCGGAACACTTGGTTCCGTAAGTTGACATTAAAAGGCCAAGTTTGACTTCGGTCAACATTTTGAGAAAATGTCACGACCCAAAATCTCACCTGTCGTGATAGCGTCTATCTAAATACTATGCAAGCTAAAAATCCCAATAAACTATCATTTCTTTTAAATTTGAAAACGAAATAACAAAATTCAGCGGAAGAAATCTCAAAATTTCAAATATATCACTCCCAAAATTCGGTATCACTGAGTACATGAGTATCTAAATGAATACAAAGTCTGACTGATAAACATCACCGTCTGAAGTATAGAATAGTACAATAACTAAACAGGAAGGGAATCAAGTCTGCGGTCGTCAAGTAGCTACCTTAATACTCTCCAACAGAAATAACTCTGAATTCTAGCAGTCGCCGTATCTGGGAGCACCTGGATCTGTACACGAGGTGCAAAGTGTAGTATGATATGAGGAATGATGAGCTCTGGGCTGAAAGGAATGATGAGCTCCGCATGTACAGTCCAGTAAAAATAATGGTACAGAAATGTAGGCATGCTTTCAAGTTCAACATTTAAACTCAATACAAGTGAAATAGATCAATACGCATGATATGAGGCATATGACATCTCAGTAGAAAGACCTCATGTAAATACTGGTCACAAATTATCCGGTCACTCGATACTGTTTATGGCCAATCCAGCCCAGGGGTATTCCAACCCGTATATAAGTATACATCGACTGACAATCAGTCACCTAGTACCGTATAAGGCCAATCCAGCCCTGAGATAATTTATCCCCAAATATAAATAATACTCATAAGATCCATGTCCAGATAACTCATTACAATACAAATAAGTAAGGTAAGTCCATGCCCTGGGAAAATTCATCACATATATATATATATATATATATATATATATATATAAGCAGTAAGTAAGACAAGTCCATGCCCTGGGAAGTTCATCCCGAATATCGATGATCATCTACGCTCACTAGGGGTGTGTACAGACTCCGGAGGGGCTCCTTCAGCCAAAGCTTAATACAAAGCCAATATGGCCTACTGCAGGCAGGCAGTCCCGATCCGTATAATAACAAAGCCTTTAAGGCCTACTGCAGGCGGGCAGCCCCGATCCATAAAATAGCAAAGCCAATAAGGCCTGGTGCAGGCGGGCAGCCCCGATCCAGAACAATAATAATGTATAAAGCCATTCTGGCCTGCTGCAGGCGGGCAGCCCCGATCCATTTAATAATAACATATATAAAGCCAAATAACCTACTGCGTTGCGCAGCTCAATCCCATAGATATCCTCACAATGGACAATTATTACTGAGTGTGAAATGTATATTTTAGAATAATTAATTCAACAGCATCACGACCCCAGGGGTCATAAAATATCGGCACATAGCCTAAACATGATCTTTATTACTAGCCTTTGCTTAATTCCTCTAACACGTGCCACATGTTCAGATAATAATATGATTCTTTAATTTTACTACTTCACAGAATTTATTCAAGACACACTTTATGTGGTGCACGTCTACATGTTGGTCACCTATCGTATGTGTCACCTCCAAACAATTCATATCATACCAAATTCGGGGATTCATACACTCAGAACCAAGTTTAGAAATGTTACTTATATCAAGCCATTAAATTCTTATTCTGCAATGTCCTTTCCTCGTGAATTGGTCTCCAAACTCCTCGAATCTGGCTATAAATAATTCGTTTGAGTCAATAAAATTTATTGGAATTAATTCCATAAGAAAATAATAATTTTCCATAAAAATCCGAAAATTAACTCAAAAATCGCACGTGGGGCCCACATCTCGAAACTCGACAAAAGTTACAAAATTCGGAAGCCTATTCAACCATGAGTTTAACCATACCAATTTTACCAAAATCTGACTCCAACTCAACCCTCAAATCTTCAATTTAAACCAAGAGGGTTTTCAAATTTTCCCAACTCAATTCACCCATTAAATGATAAAAACAACCATGGATTCGGGTAATTTAACCAATATTGAGTTAAGAACACTTACCCCGTTGTTTTCCATGAAAAACTCCCAAAAATCGCCTCTTCCCGAGCTCCAATCCGTCAAAAACTGAAACTCACTACCCGGGCTTTTCTTCTTTGCGAACGCGATCAGTGCCTCGCGTTCGCGAAGCACAAAATAGTTCTCGTCCAAATTCCTCCTTCGCGAACGCGACATCACTCTCGCATTCGCGAAGCACAAAATACCTCTGCTTCAATGCCTTCTACGCGAACGCATTCAACCCATCGCGAACGCGATGCTTTGTTCCCCCTAACTACGCGAACGCGACACCCCCTTCTTCGCGAATTGCCTGGAGTCCTCAGTTGCTTCCTCTCTTCTTCGCGAATGCGTAACACCTCTCGCGTACGCGATGCACACCCAGTCCACCCTTCGCGAACGCGTTCTTCTCTTCGCGAACGCGAAGAGAAAATATTCCCAGCCTCTCAGTTCCTCTTCGCGAACGCGAGGCTGCACTCGCGAAAGCGATGAAGGAAACCAGATGGTGCATCAGAAAAATTCCAGCAGAGTTCCAAGTCCATAATCCAACCCGTTAACCATCCGAAACTCACTCGAGCCCCTCGGGACCTCAACCAATTATACCAACAAGTCCTAAAACACCATACGAACTTAGTCGAACCCTCAAATCACCTAAAACAACGCTAAAATCATGAATTACACCCCAATTCAAGCCTAATGAACTTTGAAATTTCTAATTTCTACAAACGACTCCGGAACCTATCAAATTACGTGCGATTGACCTCAACTCTTGCACACAAGTCATAAATGGCATAAAGTGGTATTCCAATTTTCATAATCGAATTTCGACCTCGATATCAAAAAGTCAACCCCCCGGTCAAACTTCCCAAAAACAACTTTCGGCATTTCAAGCCTAATTCCACTACGGACCTCCAAATAATTTTTTGGACACGCTCCTAATTCCAAAATCACCATACGGAGCTATTAAAATCATAAAAATTCAAATCCGAGTTCGTTTACACATAAGTCAATATCCTGTCAACTATTTCAACTTAAGCTTCCAACATGAAAGTTTATTCTTCCAAGCTAACTCCGAAATACCTTAAAACCAAAACCGATAATTTATACAAGTCATAATACCTCGTAGGAAGTTATTCAATACTTCAAATAGTTGAAAGGAGCGCAAATGCTCAAAACGACCGGTCGGGTCGTTACAATCTCCCCCACTTAAACATACGTTCATCCTCGAACGTGCCAGGAGTTGTTTCCAATCCACCACATCACTATTCCATCTTACCACACACGTACCTGGGGGTGATCTCACGTCACCCTATTCTATATAGGCCTAACCACACAACATAACTGAAAATCATTAATTTAACCTTAGCCCAAAAACCATGGAGCCAAATTTCTAACATCCAGAATTTTTTTCAATACCCGAATCTCACATTTATACACTGTACAAGTATGAATAAGGTGTATCACGCCATAACCATTGTCCCAGATAAAATCACTTTATATGCCGACCTTCAATATTATCCTCCCAATATAACGGAATCCAACCTGATAGTATCCATTCTAGGTCCAATGACCTTATATTATTAAACACAACTATCTTATTGACATGCCACACCAATACAACTCAATCCACAACTGCGCAACTTTGTACCCACATATATGCACACTTATAGCGCGTATCTATCACAAATAATTAACGCAACTAGTGCCTCCACTGAGTAAAAATAAAATACTCACCTCAAACAGGCCGCAACCTGAAATAATATACTTCTGAGGACTCCCAGTTTCCAAATTCATCAAACACACCGCTATGCTCAAATCTAAATTGTACCTCCTGAACAAGCCGAAGGACATGTACTCCTTTAACACAATCAACACTCAAATAAGTAACCCTACCTTAACACGACCAATCAATTTCATACTTCGTGTGCACTACATCCTTCAAAATAACAACTTACTCATTCCATAATTTTTATATTTTACTCGAGTCATCCCCGATCTCTACCTCTGCAAGTCATAACTAATCAACAAGTATGCCTCGGACCAAAACCAATACCACACCCAATCATGCAATCAAATCATAGATAGAAGACTTCCCCACTTGGACCAAAGCCATATAACAAAACATCTGATATCTCACCATACCCAGTTAATATCTAAATTGACCATCCTAAGCAATAAAAGACCAACTCATGTCTAGTCCCCCAATAATTCCCACACACGACCGATACACCCGGCACATAATTATAGTATCGCCCCTCGGCGTAGATACATGAACAGGTGAACTAAGGACTCACATGGAATATCCAGAAATGAAAAAAATATGATGAAACCAGGATCAAATAATATAGATGTCTCCCTATGGCACACTGAGACAATACCTGTGATCACTGCATCTGAAGCAACAGCATCTGGCCTAGCAGGAAAAACATAGAATCGGCCCTGACCGCCACCTGATCGGCCTTCCCCTCTTGGGCGACCCCTAGCTGACTGAGCTCCACCCTAAGCAGGCGGAGCGGGTGATGGAGAAACTGGTATAGAAGTAGTATCCTGACTCCTCTGCTGAGCTGTACCTCGCGTACGGCGGGGACAATATTTCCTCACATGGCCCAACTCTCCACACTCATAGCACTTCATCTCGAAGAATGGTGGAGAGTCCTCAGGCATACCTCGGGAACCAGAATGATTACCAGAAGGACCTGGTACATATGATCCTTGAACTAATGGTGTACTGAGCGTACTCGGGGCTGAAAGTGTAGTGAGAGATGACTGACTCTTAGAAGAACTGTATGAACCATGGTTAGATGATGCACCACTGCAAACTGAACGACTCGTCTGAGTGTGTCTATAAGAACGACCCCTACCGCGGTAAAACTGACCCCCTGAAGGAACACCGCTGTAATCACCTGGACCAAGAGGCCTCTTAGCCTCTCTCTCTCTCTCCACGTTCCTGGCTATGAACAATCTCTATCTGCCAAGCAATGTCCACAACCTCATCAAAAGTAGCACCAGATACTCTCTTCCTAGTCATAAGTAACTGCAACTGATATGTGAGGCCATCAATGAACCTCCTAATCCTTTCCCTATCAGTGGAAACCAACCAGACTGCGTGACGAGCCAACTCAAAAAATCTCATCTCGTATTGTGTCACAGACATATCACCCTGGCGAAGCTACTCAAACTGTCTGTGTAGCTCCTCTCTGCGGGACTGAGGCACGAAATTCTCCAAAGAGACCATGGAGAACTGCTGCCAAGTAAGGGGTGTTGCGCCAATAGGCCTACGCCTCTCATAATTCTCCCACCATCTGAGTGCAGCCCTAGAAAATTGAAAGGTAGTGAATGAGACCCCACTGGTCTTCAGAATACTCGCTGTCTGAAGCATCCGTTGACACCTATCTAGAATATCTTGAGCATCTTATGACTCAGTACCGCTAAATGGTGGAGGTCGAAGCCTTTCAAATCTCTCAAGTCTCCTCTGCTCATCATCTTCCATAACAGGAACTATTAGGCCCTGAACAATTGTAGCCGGCTGGGCTGGTAGTGCCCCCGGTATCTAGAGTCCTTATACTACCTGGTCTGGAGTACGGGCAATGGGGGTATGAGTACATCTCCTTGCTTGAGAAGCGGCAGGTGCGGCCTGAGCCGAAACCACCTGAGCAAGACCAGTGCAAGCTGCCAATATCTGGGCCAAAGTCTCCTGAAAGTCTAGAATCTCAACGGGTACAACTGGTGCCTGAGCTGATCTTGTCGGCTCAGCTATATTCGGAATCTGCTCCTGAGCTGGAGCAACTGGTGGTACTACATGTGCTGATCCAACTGTGGTACGAGCTACACCTCGACCTCTACCTCGGCCCCGGCCTCTCGCGGTCCTAATTAGTGGCACTGGTGGATGACCATCTGATCCGATAGTACGTGTCCTCACCATCTGTGAGAGAATACAATAGCAGAAATTTAGT
The DNA here is from genome assembly GCF_000390325.3 of Nicotiana tomentosiformis. NCBI lineage: Eukaryota > Viridiplantae > Streptophyta > Magnoliopsida > Solanales > Solanaceae > Nicotiana > Nicotiana tomentosiformis. The sequence goes on from NC_090821.1 coordinate 8,334,456, forward strand.
TTCCAGAATCAACAAATTCGCACGACAGAATACAAGAAAGTGAAATTTTCCTAAGGGTTCGGCAGCCTCTCAAAGATAAGTGCAGACGTCTCTATACCGACCCGCAAGACTCTACTAAACTTGCTCATGACTCGTGAGACCTATGTCACCTAAAGCTCTGATACCAACTTGTCACAACCAAAAATCTCACCTGTCGTGATGACGCATATCTAAATACTAGGAAAGCCAAAAATCCCAATAAACCACCATTTCTTTTAAATTTGAAAACGAAATAACTAAATTCAGCGGAAGAAATCTCAAATTTTCAAATATATCACTCCCAAAACCCGGTGTCACTGAGTACATGAGCATCTAAATGAATACAAAGTCTGACTGATAAACATCACTGTCTGAAGTATAGAACAGTACAATAACTAAACAGGAAGGGAATCAAGTCGGCGGTCGTCAAGCAGCTACCTTGATACTCTCCAACAGAAATAACTCTACATTCTAGCAGTCGTCGTATCCGGGAGCACCTGGATCTGCACACGAGGTGCAGAGTATAGTATGAGTACAACTAACTCAATAAGTAACAAGACTAACCTCTGGGCTGAAAGGAATGATGAGCTCCGCAGGTACAGTCCAGTAAATATAATGGTACAGAAATGTAGGCATGCTTTCAAGTTCAACAGTTAAACTCAGTACAAGTGAAATAGATCAATACTGCATGATATGAGGCATATGACATCTCAGTAGAAAGACCTTATGTAAATACTGGTCACAAATTATCCGGTCACTCGGTACTGTTTATGGCCAATCCAGCCCAGGGGTGTTCCAACCCGTATATAAGTACACATCGACTGACAGTCATCACCTAGTATCGTATAAGGCCAATCCATCCCTGAGATAATTTATCCTCAAATATAAATAATACTGACATGATCCATGTCCAGATAACTTATTACAATACAAATAAGTAAGGCAAGTACATGCCCTTGGAAAATCCATCTTAAATATATATATATATATATATATAAGCAGTAAGTAAGACAAGTCCATGCCCAGGGAAGTCCATCCCTAATATCGATGATCATCTACGCTCACTGGGGGTGTGTACAGACTCCGGAGGGGCTCCTTCAGCCCAAGCGTAATACAAAGCCAATATGGCCTACTGCAGGCGGGCAATCCCGATCCGTATAATGACAAAGGCTTTAAGGCATGCTGCAGGCGGGCAACCCCGATCCATAAAATAGTAAAACCAATAAGGCCTACTACAGGCGGGCAGCCCCGATCCAGAACAATAATAATGTATAAAGCCATTCTGGCCTGCTGCAGGCGGTCAGCCCCGATCCATTTAATAATAACATATATAAAGCCAAATGGCCTGCTGCGTTGCACAGCTCAATCCCATAAATATCCTCACAATGAACAATTTATTACTGAGTGTGAAATGTATATTTTAGAACAATTAATTTAACAGCATCACGACCCCATGGGTTATAGAATATCGGCACATAACCTAAACATGATCTTTATTACTAGCCTCTGCTTAATTCCTCTAACACGTGCCACATGTTCAGATAATAACATGATTCTTTAATTTTACTACTTCACAGGATTTATTCAAGACACGCTTTATGTGGTGCACGTCTACATATTCGTCACCTACCGTGTGTGTTACCTCCAAACAATTCATATCATACCAAATTCGGGGATTCATACCCTCAGAACTAAGTTTAGAAGTGTTACTTACATCAAACCGTGAAATTCTTATTTTGCTATGTCCTTTCCTCGTGAATTGGTCTCCAAACGCCTCGAATCTGGCTATAAATAATTCGTTTCAGTCAATAAAATTCATTGGAATTAATTCCATAAGAAAATAATAATTTTCCATAAAAATCCGAATATTAACTCAAACATCGCCCATGGGCCCCACGTCTCGGAACTCGACAAAAGTTATAAAATTCGGAAGCCCATTCAACCACGGGTCTAACCATACCAATTTTACCAAAATCCGACTCCAACTCGACCCTCAAATCTTCAATTTAAACCAAAAAGGTTTTCAAGTTTTCCCAACTCAATTCACCCATTAAATGATAAAAACAACCATGGATTCAGGTAATTTAACCAATATTGAGTTAAGAACACTTACCCCGTTGTTTTCCTTGAAAAACTCCCAAAAATTGCCTCTTCCGGAGCTCCAATCCGTCAAAAATTTAAAATGGGACAAAGTCCCATTTTCAGAACTTAAACTCATTGCCCGGGCTTTTCTTCTTCGCGAACGCGGTCAGTGCCTCGCGTTCGCGAAGCACAAAATAGTTCCCGTCCAAATTCCTCCTTCGCGAACGCGACATCACCCTCGCGTTCGCGAAGCACAAAATGCCTCTGCCTCAATGCCTTCTACGCGAACGCGTTCAACCCATCGCGAACGCGATGCTTCGTTCCCCCTCACTACGCGAACGCGACACCCCCTACGCAAATGCGTAGACCAATTGCCTGGGGTCCTCATCTCCTTCCTCTCTTCTTCGCGAATGCGTAACACCTCTCGCGTTCGTGATGCACACCCAGTCCACCCTTCGCGAATGCATTCTTCTCTTCGCGAACGCGAAGAGCAAATATTGCCAGCCTCTCATTTCCTTTTCGCGAACGCGAGGCTCCACTCGCGAACGCGATGAAGGAAACCAAATAGTGCATTAGAAAAATTCCAACAGAGTTCCAAGTCCATAATCCAACCTGTTAACCATCCGAAACTCACCCAAGCCCCTAGAGACCTCAACCAATTATACCAACAAGTCCTAAAATATCATACGAACTTAGTCGAACCCTCAAATTACCTAAAACAATGCTAAAACCATGAATTTCACCCCTATTCAAGCCTAATGAACTTTGAAATTTCTAATTTCTACAAATGACTCTGGAACCTATCAAATCACGTCCGATTGACCTCACATTTTGCACACAAGTCATAAATGACATATCAGAGGTATTCCAATTTTCAGAATCGGATTCTGACCTCGATATCCAAAAGTCAACCCCCCGGTCAAACTTCCCAAAAATTCAACTTTCGGCATTTCAAGCCTAATTCCACTACGGACCTACAAATAATTTTTCGGACACGCTTCTAAGTCCAAAATCACCATACGGAGCTATTGAAATCATAAAAATTCAAATCCGAGGTCGTTTACCCATAAGTCAATATCCGGTCAACTATTTCAACTTAAGCTTCCAACATGAAAGTTCATTCTTCCAAGCTAACTCCGAAATACCTTAAAACCAAAACTGAAAATTTACACAAGTCATAATACCTCATAGGAAGTTATTCAATACTTCAAATAGTTGAAAGGAGCATAAATGCTCAGAACGATCGGTCGGGTCATTACAGAAAATAACCCCGGAATAGAATTTTGACGATTCCAACAGCTCCGTATGGTAATTTTGGACATAGGAGCGTGTTCAGAATTTTCTTTGGAAGTTCGTAATTAAATTTGGCTTGAAATGGCTAAAACAAGAATTTAAGTTTGGAAGTTTGACAGGGGAGTTGACTTTTTGATATCGGAGTCGGAATCCAGTTCTGAAAATTTTCATAGCTCCGTTATGTCAATTATGACTTGTGTGTAAAATTTGAGGTCAATCGGACTTGATTTAGTAGGTTTCGACATCGAAGATAGAAGTTGGCAATTTTAAGTTTCATTAAGCTTGCATTGGAGCATAATTCATGGTCTTAGCGTCGTTTTATGTGATTTGAGGTTTCAAATAAGTTCGTATGATATTTTAGGACTTATTGGTATATTTGGTTGAGGTCCCGAGGGCCTCGGGAGAGTTTTGGATGGTTAACGGATCAAAAATTAGACTTAAAAAATTGCTGCAATTTTTTCTTCTGCTGGATATTCTGGGTTGTGATCGAGCCCAAGATCGAGCTCAAATATCGAGCCCAAGGTCGAAGCCAGGGACGAGGCTCAGGATCGAAGGCCTAGCTCGAGGGCCATGATCGAAGACAAGGCTCGAGGGCCATGGTCGAGACCCAAGATCGAGGGTCACAATCGAAGGCCCAGCCTCGATGCCATGATCGAGGCCACGATCGAGGCCCATGCTCGAGGGCCATGATCGAAGCCACGATCGATGCCCAGTTCCGAAGGCTGCCTGCAAATTTATAAAAGAGGACATTCGTCCCATTTGCCATTTTTTACGAACTTGAGCTTGAGCAGAGGCGACTTTTGGCACATTTTCAAGGAAAGAGATTGGGGTAAGTGATTCCAACTCAGATTCGGTCTATATATACAAATATATCATTGTTTTCAACATTTAATTAGTGTTTTGAGATTGAAATTTGGGAAATTTTTAGAAATCTCATAGAAACGAATTTTTGAGATTTCGGTATCGATTCGGAGTCGAATTTGAGTGAAACTGGTATGGTTGGATTCGTAATTGAATGGGTTGACGAATTTTGTAACTTTTGCCGGATTCCGAGACGTGGGACCCACAGATGAATTTTTAATTAATTTCGGGATTTTTATTGAAAATGTAGTATTTTCTTATAGAATTGATTCCTATAAATTTTAGTGATTGTATCGAATTATTTTTGGTTAGATTCGAGCCAATCAAAGTTGGATAATCGAGGAAAAGGCCTACTAGTGGATTAAATTTGAGCAAGACGAGGTAACTCTCTTGTCTAATCTTTTGAGGGAGAAATTACCCCATAGGCAATTAAAGTAATAATTGTTGTTAATTGTGGGGGCTACGTACGCACGAGGTGACGAGAGTCCGTGCGTAGCTACTATAAATGCTAAAGTGTGGGTAGTTTAGGACTCAAAGCATGAATTACTTGTGTAAATTATATTTTTTGTTTAATTAATATTATTATTATTATATATATATATATATATATATATTGTGAATTGTTAGATAAAGATATTAAAGGATGAAAATCTCATATGCTTGATTTTGTTGTTTAAATTAATTAATTGTTAAGAGAAATTGTTCTTCCTCCCGAATTTATCTTATAATAAATATACTCTCTTTCTGGAGGTACATAAGAAAATGTCCTCCTTTCTTGCGGAGCGGGCCGAACGCCTCGGCAGGATAGATGCATCTATGGATCGTGCCGCACGTCCCTCGGCAGTGTACACGACACTTTGGATCGGGTCGAACGACCTCGGCAGAAATCGTGTTTAATAATAATAATTACACGATACTTTGATAGTTTATTGCAGCTTGTGAAGCTAATTGATAAATTAAAAATCTTTGAAATTTAATAAATTATTATCCCTGCTTGTTAAGGAATTATTGTTATTCCTGTAAATGAGACTAATTGATAAATTAAAAATTTATTGGGAATTGAAGGAATTTAATTAATATATTGAGAATTTTTGAAATTGAAGGAATTTAATTATTTCTGCTGGTTAAATAAATTATTGTTATATTCTGTGAATCATGCTGATTTAGATATTCTAGTTTTATTTCAATTATTATTATTGATCCATAGTGAGTGTCAAAGTCGGCCATCTCGTCTCTACCACTTCGAGATTAGGCTTGATACTTACTAGGTACACATTGTTTACGTACTCATACTACACTTGCTGCACTTTTTGTGCAGGACCTGAGGCAAGTACTAGTGGGGGACTTATCGTCTTACATCCACGTTATCCAGAGGCATAGTGGTGAGCTGCCTTTCTGAGCCGTTTTGCAGCTACCAATGTCTCTTCTTATATTTACATTCTGTCTATTTTATTTCAGACAGTATTTTGAGTTTTGTATAATCTAATAGATGCTCATAAACTTATGACACCAGGTCTTGGCACACACATTGGTTGAATTAAGAGTTGCTTATTTTTCTTGGTTATTTTAAATTTATTAGTTGGCTAGCCTAGCTGTAGTGTTGGGCGCCATTACGACCTATAGGTGAAATTGGGTCGTGACAGAGAACTTAGATTTAAATAGTAATATTAAATTAAGAGCGAAATATTTTGGGATTGCACACAAATTTCTCATACCCTACAGTTTGCAAGTAGAATATCAACAAATTAAATCTGCAAGTGAAGTTAAAAATTTCACAAATAAACATTACTTTAAAGCTAACCAAGCTAATCAAATTCTATACGAAAAGTTGAAAGGTCGAATCATTAAGTTCGAGCGAACAAGTCGTTTGTGAAGCAAAATGTTTTTGAACTATATTTAAATACTTCAATCAAATTGTACACATACGTTCATTTAGATGATGCAAATAAGTGCAATAGGAGGAAGAGAAATATGAAGTTGAAAGAAACTTGAAGATAATCAACTTCGAATTAGACACAATATAACTTTCATGAACCTAAACTTCTTAAAATGGATTCATGTAATGAGATGATAATTGCACTTAAGTGCTCAACCAACAAAGAAGCTAAAAGACCACCAAAGGATGTGGTGCAACGGATGGGGCTGCTCTTTCCTTAACCACGAGTCTCGGGTTCGAGCCTTGGATATAAAAAAAATTCATGGTAGGGAGCGCTTTCCCCAAATGAAACGCGATGCAGTACAAATCCGGATATATATAGTCGAGCTAAAAGAAAGCGTCCATTGATAATTGAGAATAAGAGTGACGTAAATTTAGAAAGATTCCAAGTCTTAGAATAAAAAGGTACCCTACGACACTCTTTTGTTTTTAAAAAGAACTTTTAAACCTAAATCTTTTGAGTGTCAGATTTTTACTTGAATTTCATGATGACTGTAGTATTTGTTATAAAAGAAACCTAAATAATAAATTATATAACATGTCAGGAATTAAAGACACGGGCTAAACAAACCAAATCCAAATACAATCGCAAAGCAAATTACATGACTTCATAGTTAATTAATTAGGAAAGTTTTAAAGCAAATTAATTGTGACGACTTCATAATTAGTTCAAATAAGGAAAATTTTTATAACCAAAATTTTAGCTGATTTTAAGTCCAAAATATTTAAAAAAAGTCAAATGATTATTTTATCCAGTGTAAACTCTATTTTTAAAGGGTAAAAAAGACGAACAATATTTCGTTAACGGTTTTCGTACTTTTAATATAATATATATATATAGATTATCTTGCACTATACCATTTTACTTTAATATTAGCCTAAATAGCCGTCAATTCAAATGTTTAAACTAAAACTAGTCAAAGTATTTATTATATATACATATATATAGTCTGTGTATAATCTACGTGTACATACTAAGAAAAATAAACATTGAACTCGACTAACTATTTGTGTCTAAATCCCTTTTTCTTTTGCTCTACATCAATAACAATGCTTTAATAATATTGATACACAGGGGCAGATCTATGTGTAAGAGATGGAGTGGTACGCCACCCGCAAGCTCAGGCCGAGACTATGCAATAGTATGTATGCATGCATGTATATACAGAAGGAATGTAGTCAAATATTTTAAGTGGCACCCTCATTAACAAAACGACTCGAGGTGCCACTAGTAGTGCACTATCATCCCATCTTGGTGGTGCGAGTTCCAATCTGGTCTAGGACACTTGTCTTAAAAGTTTTGTTTGGTGCATTTAAGAAAACTATAATTAGAGGTTTAGGGGTCATTTGTACGAGGAATAAAGTGGGATAGGATCAGGGATTAAATTTATACCGTATTTGGTTGGCGGTATACCATCTTATCCTATCAAAACTTAGGATTATTTTATCCCACCTTCCATATTGGATAATTATCACGACCCAAAATCCCACCACAGGCGTCGTGATGGCTCCTAGTCTCTAAGACTAGGTAAGCCAATTTCAATTACATTTTGAAGCCATTTTTTTAATTAAATAAGTAATCAAAACTAATAGCGGAACAAATATGAATATACAACCTCCCAAGACTGGTAGTACTGAGTCACGAACTCTAACTGAATACATGGGATGATCACGAGGACCGAATATACAATACTGTTTGATTAAAAATTTACAGTATAATAAAATGAAAAGACTCCAAGGGACTGCCACGACCAAGCAACTCTACCTTGAATCCTTATGATTCCGCTTTAACTCTGCTCATGTCCGATATCTCCAATACCCGGCTCTACACAAAAATATGTAGAAGTGTAGTATGAGTACACCACGGTCGGTACCCCTTAAGTATCAAGACTAACCTCAGTGGAGTAGAGACGAGGTACAGTCAAGACACTCACTAGTCTAATAGCTTGTGCAATATAATATACAAAATAGTAGGAAACATATAACAATAAGGACATCATAAAACAACCAGTGATATGCACAACAAGACAACAAAAATACCATTTAATATCGCTCAACAAATAATAAATACAAGTACACCCAAATAAATCAAATTCTTCAAATAAATATCCTTCACATATAATTCTACCAAATAACTCTCTTTCAAATATAATTTTCCTCAAATAAATATCTTTCAAATATAATACTTTCTAAATAAAAATCCTTCCAAATAAATATTTTGAATATAATTCTTCAATTAAAAAGTCACCACGTGACACCTCATTTCATAATCATAAAAATACGGGTCTCAACCCATTTTTATATTTTTCATAAACACGGGTCTCAGCCCATTTTTCATATCTCCACGGCACTTCGTGCCCATAATTAAATCATCATATTTTCCTGGCATCTCGTGCCCTCATTTCATATCTCAACTGCACGGACAACTCACGTGCCAAATATCATTATCATTTAATCACATCACCTCGTGCCCACATTTCATATCAAAACTGCATGGACAATTTACATGACAATATCCTCAATGTATATAAGATCCACATGATCAATTTATTTCCACTAAAGTGAGTTTAGAATTTTTAAATCAAGTAAGAATTTATTTCAACAAAGAAATGAATTTATTTTTTTTAGAAATCATTTGGGTGAAGAAAATAACATTGCACTTAAATTAAAGCATCAGATAAACCACTGGTTTGGTCGTAAAACTATTTAGTTTAAAACATAATAATAATTTTTTTTATTTAAATCAACTCAATCATCAAAAATCAGTAAGAAAAACCAAAAATATACTTCTTTAGTGTCTCGTGCTAAAAAGCCAAAGCCAACACAATACAACTAGGAGCACAAAACACATAATAATAAAGTCAATTAGTACATCACGGAAGAAGACAAGAATTTACATATTAAATGAAAGTAAAATAACCCAAGACAAGAACATAAATAAAGAAATATCAACAGGGAACTCCCGAGGTACCGCCTCGTTGTAACGATCCGATCGGTCGTTTTGAGTATTATAACCCCGTTCCCCCATTTACTACTCAATTTATACTTTATAGTTATTTTATGACTTACCGGGTTAGTGGGTTCGGGTCCGAAAGGAATTCAAAGTGAAATGAGACACTTAGTCTCATAATTAAAAAATTTAAGTTTGAAAAGTGGACCAGATATGGACCTATGTGTAAAAGACCTCGGATTTGAATTTTGATGATTCCAATAGCTCCGTATGGTGATTCTGGACTTAGGAGAGTGTCCGGAAAATTATTTGGAGGTCCGTAGTGAATTAGGTTTGAAATGCCGAAAGTTGAATTTTTGGAAAGTTTGACCGGCGGATTGACTTTTTGATATCGGGGTCGGAATCTGATTCTGAAAATTTAAATACCTCTGTTATGTCATTTATGTCTTGTTTGAAAATTTTGAGGTCAATCGGACGTGATTTGACAGGTTCCGGAGTCATTTGTAGAAATTAGAAATTTCAAAGTTCAATAGGCTTGAATTGGGGTATAATTCATGGTTTTAGCGTTGTTTTGAGGTGATTTGAGGATTCGACTAAGTTCGCACGATGTTTTAGGACTTGTTGGTATATTTGGTTGAGGTTCCGAGGGCCTCGGGTGAGTTTCGGATGGTTAACGGATCAAACATTGAACTACAACAGCTGCTGCAATTTCCTTCTGTTGGAAATTTCCTTCTGTTGGAAATTGGGGTGTAATTCATGGTTTTAGCGCTGTTTTGAGGTGATTTGAGGATTGGACTAAGTTCGCACGATGTTTTAGGACTTGTTAGTATATTTGGTTGAGGTCCCGAGGGCCTCGGGTGAGTTTCGGATGGTTAACGGATCAAACATTGAACTACAACAGCTGCTGCAATTTCCTTCTGTTGGAAATTTCTTCCTCCAGAATCGATCCCAGAAATCGAGCCCAGATGCGAGCCTAGATTCAAGCCCAGAATTGAGCCCAAAAATCGAGCCTAGAATCAAGCCACGATCGAGCCTAGGGTCAAGGGCCACGATCAAAGGCAGGGTCGAAGACCAGGGTCAAAAACATGATCGAAGGACAGGGTCGAGGGCCATGATCGAGGGTCGGAATCGAGACCCAGGATCTAGGACCTCGATCGAAGGCCAAGATCGAGGCAGAACCGAGGCTGTCTCGGTAGAATTATAAAACAGGGACTTCGTTCCATTCGCCATTTTTGACAAATTGGAGCTTGAGGAGAGGCGATTTTTGATAGATTTTCAAGGAAAACTGGAGGTAAGTCCTTTGGGATCATTTCTACTCCATAATATTGAATTATCATCGAATAATCCAACTAGATTACATGATTTTGAGGTGTAAATCAGAGATTTGAACTTAGAAATTTGGAAATAAGATTTGTAGATTTGAGGGCCAAGTTGAGGTCGGATTTTGGTAAAATTGGTATGGGTAGACTTGTGGTTGAATGAGCTTTCGGATTTTTTTACTTTTGTCGGGTTCCGAGACGTGGGCCCCACAGGCGAGTTTTGAGCTAAAATTCGGACTTTTATGGAAAATTATATTTTTCATATGGAATTAATTTTAATAAATTTTATTGACTGAAATGAATTATTTGTGACTAGATTCGAGGCATTCGGAGGCCGATTTGGGAGGCAAAGAAATAGCAGAGTAAAGAATTTTACACTTTGAGGTAAGTAACAATTTTAAATCTGGTCCTGAGGGTATGAAACCCCGGATTTAGCATACTTACCGGTAGCAGAGAGGCCTTTAGCCTTGGATGTTCAAGCCTTGGCCAACCAGTTTATTAGATTGGATGTTTTCGAGCTGAATCAAGTTTTGTCCTGTGTGGTTTGTCGGTCTTCTTTATATGATCACATCAGAGAGCGCCAGTATGATGATCCATATCTGGTTGTCCGTAAGGACACGGTTCAGCACGGTGATGCCAAGGAAGTCACTATTAGATATGACAATGTATTACGGATGCAAGGCAGGATATGTGTGCCTAATGTAGATGGGTTGCGCGAGCTAATTCTCCAAGAAGCTCACAGTTCGCGGTACTCCATTTATCCAGGTGCTGCGAAGATGTATTAGGATTTGAGGCAGCACTATTAGTGGAGGCGAATGAAGAAAGATATAGTTGGGTTTGTTGCTCGGTGTCTAAATTGTCAACAGGTAAAGTATGAACATCATAGGCCGGGATGATCGCTTCAGAAACTTGAAATTCTGGAGTGGAAATGGGAGCGTATTACCATAGATTTCGTAGTTGGGCTCCCACGGACCTTGAGAAAATTTGATGTTGTTTGGGTGATTGTAGATCGACTGACCAAGTCCGCACATTTTATTCCAGTTGGTACTAATTATTCTTCGGAGTGGTTGGCTGGGATTTATATTCGCGAGATTGTTCGCCTACACGATGTGCCGGTGTCCATTATTTCAGATCAAGGTACGCAGTTTACCTCACAGTTTTGGAGGGCAGTGCAACGAGAATTGGGCATATAGATTCAGTTGAGTACAGCATTTCACCCTCAGATGGATGGACAGTCCGAGCGAACTATTCAGATATTGGAGGATATGTTACGCGCTTGTGTCATTGATTTGGGGGGTTCTTGGGATCAATGCCACTCGCGGAGTTTGCTTACAATAACAGCTACCAGTCGAGTATTCAGATGGCTCCGTATGAGACTTTGTATGGGAGACAGTGCCGGTTTTCGGCGGGTTGGTTTGAACTGGGGGAGGTTAGGCTATTGGGTACTGACTTGGTTCAGGATGCTTTAGAAAAGGTCAAAGTGATTCAGGAACGGCTTCGCACGACACAGTCTAGACAGAAGAGTTATGCCGACAGGAAGGTTCGTGATGTTACTTACATAGTTGGGGAGAAGGCTCTGCTCAAGATTTCACCTATGAAGGGTGTGTTAAGGTTCGGGAAGAAAGGCAAGTTGAGCCCTCGGTATATTAGGCCTTTTGAGATACTTAAGAAAATTGGAGAGGTGGCTTATGAACTTGCTTTTCCACCTATTCTATTAGGTGTTCATCCAGTGTTCCATGTATACATGCTCCGAAAGTATATTAGGGATCCGTCTCATATTCTGGATTTTAGTACAGTACAGCTGAACGGTAATTTGACTTATGACGTGGAGCCGGTGGCTATTTAAGAATGACAGGTTAGAAACTGAGGTCAAAGAGCATAACATCAGTGAAGGTGCAGTGGAGAGGCCAGCCAACCAGAGAGGCTACTTGGGAGATTGAGCAGGAGATGTGGAGCAAATATCCACACTTATTTGAGACTCCAGGTATTGTTCTAAAACAGTTCGAGGACGAACGTTTGTTTAAGAGAGGGAGAATGTAACGACCCGGCCGGTCGTTTTGAGTATTATAACCCTGTTCCCCCATTTACTACTCAATTTATGCTTTATAGTTATTTTATGACTTACCGGGTTATTGGGATCAGGTCCGGAAGGAATTCGGAGTAAAATGAGACACTTAGTCTCATAATTGAAAATGTAAGTTAGAAAAGTGGACTGGATATGGACCTATGTGTAAAAGACCTTGGATTTGAATTTTGATGATTCCAATAGCTCTGTATGGTGATTTTGGACTTAGAAGAGTGTCCGGAAAATTATTTGGATGTTCGTAGTAGAATTAAGCTTGAAATGCCGAAAGTTAAATTTTTGAAAAGTTTGACCTGGGGGTTGACTTTTTGATATCGGGGTCGGAATCCGATTCTGAAAATTTGAATACCTATGTTATGTCATTTATGACTTGTGTGTAAAAATCTGAGGTCAATCGAACGTGATTCGACAGGTTCCGCAGTCATTTGTAGAAATTAAAAATTTCAAAGTTCAATAGGCTTGAATTGGGGTATAATTCATGGTTTTAGCGTTGTTTGAGGTGATTTAAGGATTCGATTAAGTTCGTATGATGTTTTAAGACTTGTTGGTATATTTGGTTGAGGTCCCGAGGGCCTCGGGTGAGTTTCGGATGGTTAACGGATCAAAAATCGAACTACAACAGTTGCTGCAATTTCCTTCTGCTGGAAATTGCTTCTGCCAGAATCGAGCCCAGATGCGAGCCCAGAATTGAGCCCAAAAATCGAGCCTAAATTCAAGCCACGATCGAGCCCAGGGTCGAGGGCCACGATCAAAGGCAGGGTCGAGGATCAGGATCGAAGCCACGATCGAGCCCAGGGTCGAGGGCCACGATCGAAGGCAGGGTCGAAGACCAGGGTCGAAAACATGATCGAAGGCCAGGGTCGAGGGCCATGATCGAGGGTGAGAATCGAGAATCAGGATCGAGGCCCAGGATCGAGGCCCAGGATCGAGGACCTCGATCTAAGGCTAAGATCGAGGCAAAATCCGAGGCTATCTGGGCAGAATTATAAAACAGGGACTTCGTCCCATTCGTCATTTTTGACAAATTGGAGCTTGAGGAGAGGCGATTTTTGATAGATTTTCAAGGAAAACTGGAGGTAAGTTCTTTGGGATCATTTCTACTCCATAATACTGAATTATCATCAAATAATCCGACTAGATTACATGATTTTGAGGTGTAAATCGGAGATTTGAACTTAGAAATTTGGAAATAAGATTTGTAGATTTGAGGGTCGAGTTGAGGTCGGATTTTGGTAAAATTGATATGGGTAGACTCGTGGTTGAATGGGCTCTCAGATTTTGTAACTTTTGCCGGGTTCCAAGACGTGGGCCCCACGGGCGATTTTTGAGCTAAAATTCGGATTTTTATGGAAAATTGTATTTTTCATATGGAATTAATTCCAATAAATTTTATTGACTGAAATGAATTATTTGTGACTAAATTCGAGGCATTCGGAGGCCGATTTGCGAGGCAAAGTCATAGCAGAGTAAAGAGTTTTACACTTTGAGGTAAGTAACATTTTTAAATCTGGTCCTGCGGGTATGAAACCCCGGATTTTTGTATCATGTGATTACTTTGGAGGTGACGCACATGCTAGGTGACGGACGTGTGGGCGTGCACCGAGGGAATTGGGACTTGGTCCATTCTGTGAAAACTGTAAAGTTGTATAACTTATTGCTAGCTATATGCTCTCTCTGTGTTATAGAGATTTGACTGTAAATTATGTTATAAACCATGTTTAGGCTACATGTTGGTATTGTTGGGACCCACATAGGTCGTGTCAATGTTGAACTATCTACTTAATTATTATTTTGTATTCAGTCACAGTTTACTTGTTTATTTTATCTCAGTCTCTATTATTCATTATTGATGCATCATATCATTATCGTTTGGGCTGATTTTATGATTATTGAGAGCTCGAGAGACTGGAGAGATTTGTGACTGAGTGAGGCCGAGGGCCTGATTGTGAGATATTATATTATAGAACGTGAGTTGTCCGTGCGGGATATTATAGCACGTGAGTTGTCCGTGCAGCACGTGAGTTGGCCGTGCGGATCCAAATATTAATACTATAGCACATGAGTTGTCCGTGCAGCACGTGAGTTGGTCGTGCGGATCCAGATATTGATACTATGGCATGTGAGTTGTCCGTGCAACACGTGAGTTGGCCGTGCAGATTATAGCACTTGGGCTATAGGAGCCCCTCCGGAGTCTGTACACCCCCAGTGAGCGCGGGTACCCATTGAGTGTGAGTGCTGAGGGCTGAGAGCCGAGTGGTTAAGCGGTTGTGATGGGTTGAGTATCTATTGCATTAGAGGATGTACTTGCTTTTCATTTGTTGTTGCACTAGGTTCTATCTGTCATTGATGTGAAATTTTCTGAAAGATTTTATATCCGGATCACATGAACTAGAACTGTATAAAAATGATTTGACTTAAACTTTTAGAATTGAAAGCATGTCTACTCTCTGCTGGAATTACTGGAAATGAACTATAACTACGTAGCTCGTCATTATCTTCAGTTCCTTATTTATTATTGTTAATTGCTGAGTTGGTTGTACTCATACTACACCTTGCAGTTTGTGTGCAGACCCAGGTGTTCCTGGACATAGCGGGTGTTGATTCTTCTGCACAGCTGATTTTTTGGAGATTCAGAGGTAGCTGTCTATCACAACCCAAAATCCAAATAGTCATGATGGCACCTAACTCAACCCGTTAGGTAAGCCATCTATTCACTATCCAATTCCAATGTAATTTAACAAGACAATTATTAAAGAAAATATATGAAACCATTGTATTTCCCCAAGAACCGGCAGTACAAATCATGAGCTTCTAAGAAAAGAATATACAATGCGAAAATGAAATAAATACATAGTGTGTTTGAATAATACATAAACAGAGCTTTTATAAATCTAAGGCTACCATGAACAAGAGGCAGCTACAACAGGAACGCAGGTACATCTTCAAATCCCGCAACCATCGAGCACAGCAACAACAACAACAGCCAACAGCTGCACGCAATGTGCAAAAGTGTAGTATCAGTACAACCGACCCCATGTACTGAGTAAGTAACAAACCTAGCCTTAGGTTGAAAGTAGTGACGAGCTTCTACCAAGGTCGGGTCCAAAATCACTAGTCCACAACAGTCCATAACAACATAAATCAAATAATACCAAAAGTAACTCAGAGATTAAATGCTCAGCCAAATCATGATTTCAAAAATAATAGTTCTTCCTTTCAAGTACATCAGTGAAAACCCAAATCATTTGCCGAAGTTGTCAAAAATATGAATAAGTTTGAAAATAATAATTTTCCCAAAATCCATTCAATAATAAATGATATGTTTCATTTTCTTGCCAGATAACCCGTGTAAAACAAATGCATCACTATGCCCATCTGTCAACATGTGTGAGAAATCATGAATAATGTGATACCGTACAGTATGAGGAAAACACATCTCTATGCATATATGTCCTTTGTGCATGTCAATGCAATGTATCTCAGAGATTGTACTCATGTACTCACACTCTCAGAGTACTCAATCTCACTGTCCCGCATTCTCTCTCAATATGCTCAGCACACTCAATCACTCAGTGCTATACAATACCTGCTGTGGCGTGCAGCCCGATCCCTGTTTATCGTCGACTGCGCTCACTGGGGGTATGTACAGACTCAATGTGGGGCTCCTACAGCCCAAGCGCTATAAGCACGGACAACTCACGTGCTATAATGTCATATCTGGATCCGCACGAACAACTCACGTGCTATAATAATATCTGGATCCGCACGAATAACTCACGTGTAGCACGGCCAACTCACGTGCAATAGTATAATATATGGATCCGCACGGACAACTCACGTGATGCATGGCCAACTCACGTACAATAGTATAATATATAGATCCACACGGCCAACTCACATGTTGCACGGCCAACTCACGTGCAATAGTATAATATATATAAAGCCAATATGGCCCGCTGCGGCGTGCAGGCCGATCATAAAAATATCCACACAACCAGGCCCTCGGCTTCCCTCAGTCATCAATCTCTCCAGTCTCTCTCTCATGGGCTCACAATGTCATGAGAATAGCATAAAATGATGATATGATGTATCAATAAATAATAACAGAGACTGAGATATGATATGTAATGAAATGAATATAACTGTGTGAACTTTCAATTTAAACAAATAATTCACAGCAATATGACCTTTGTGGGCCCCGATAATACTGGCACATAGCCTCAACATGATTTTAAATATTCTTTTCAGCTCAATTTCTTTAACTCATAAAGCCACATAGAAAATGCCAAGATCATTTAACTACAAAATTCTACAAAAACAATTATGTCATAATTTCTATAGTGCACGCCCACACGCCCATCACCTAGCATATGTATCACCTCCCAACAATTCACGAAATACATATATTCATAGTTCATACCCTCAACTCCAAGATTAGAAGAGTTACTTACCTCGAACAAGCCGAATCCAATGTTGAGCAAGCTAAACAATGCTCCAGAATTCCCATTATGCACGTATCAACTCCCGAACGGCTCGAATCTACCACAATTAATTTGATTCACCTCACAACAATTATAGGAATTAATTCCATATCAAATTACTAATATTTTCAAAAATTCCAAAATTATGCCCCAAAAATCATCCGTGGGGACCACGTCTCGAAATTCGATAAAACTCACAAAATCCGAACCTCCATTCAACCACGAGTCCAACCATATCAAAATTACTCAAATCTGACCACAACTCGGCCTTCAAATCCTCAATTAAAATCTATAAATATTTCTACTATTTTCAACCCAAAACACTAATTTGTTGATAAAACAATAATAGATTCGTGTAATTTAATCAAAACCGAGTTAGAATCACTTACCCCGTTGTTTTCCTTGAAAAACTCCCGAAAATCGCCTCTTCCCGAGCTCAAATCCGTCAAAAACTAAATATGGGACGAAGTCCCATTATCAGAACTTAAACTCTTTGTCCAGACCTCTCTTCTTCACGAACGCGACAGGTCCCTCGCGTTCGTGAAACACAACTCGACTGCCCACAAATTTAACCCTTTGTGAACGCGACCATGGCTTTGCAAACGCGAAGCTATGCAAATCTTACCCTTCGCGAATGCAAACGCGTAGAACAAGGACCCGGGGGTCCCCAATAGCCTCACTCCTCTTCGCGAACGCGACACCTGTCACGCGTTCGCGATGCATACACAGACCATACCTTCGGGTTTGCTTCCTCCCCTTCGTGGACGGGAAGAACAAAACCTCACACTCAGAAAACACTCTTCGCGAACACGAGGGCCCACTCGCGAACGCGAAAGAGAAAATCAGAAAAATGCAGCAGCAGATATCAACAATCTCACCAAGGCCAAAAATGATCCGTTAACCATCCAAAACTCACCCGAGCCTTCAGGACCTCAACCAAATATACCAACAAGTACTAAAACATCATACGGACTTAGCTGAACCCTCAAATCACCTCAATCAGCGTTAAAACCATGAATTACACCTCAATTCAAGCCTAATGAACTTTGAACTTTCAAATTCTATATCTTGTGCCGAAATACATCAAATCAATCTGGAATGACTTCAAATTTTGCACACAAGTCATAAATGACATAACGAAGCTATTCCAATTTCCAAAATCAGATTCCGACCTCGATATCAAAAAGTCAACCCCCCCGGTCAAACTTTCCAAAAATTCAACTTTCGGCATTTCAAGCCTAATTCCACTACGGACCTCCAAATAATTTTTCGGACACGTTCCTAAGTCTAAAATCACCATACGGAGCTACTGGAATCATCAAAATTAAATTCCGAGGTCGTTTACACATAAGTCAATATCTGGTCAACTATTTCAACTTAAGCTTTAAACCTTGGAACTAAGTGTTCCAATTCATTCCAAAACCTCACTGGACCCGAACCAATTGCCCTGGAAAGTCACACAACAACTGCAAAGTATAATTTTAGCAGAAAATGGGGAAACAGGGTTGTAATACTCAAAACGATCGGTCGGGTCGTTACACTGCCGTGTTTCGCAGACTTTGTCTCTCTGTCCCTATCTCCTTGTTTACTGTATTTTGGTCTTAGACTATTATAGACCTTATGTTCCAGATTTGTACCCATATTAGATGCTCATGTACTCAGTGACACCAGATTTTAGGGAGTGTTCATATCAGTATTTGTGGGATTATGTATTGTATTTCAATATTATATTTTCAGTGGTTTAATGAGATTTTTGGCTTGCCTAGTATTGAGAAAGGCTCCATCACGGCATGTTAGGATTTTGGTTCCTGACACTCGTACTCCCAAATCATAATTAAATTCACAATATCTCATTTCCTTATATCACCGCGGGAGCCTTCACATTTAATTTTAAAGAAATTATTTTTCCCGAAATAGCATCCCGCGTTTTAGCCACCCTTATCACACCGCATGACTTCTAGTAGTTCCCCTACTAGCTACACGTTTCAAGCCACCCTTATCTCACTGCATGTGTTTCAACACCTTGACCTTATATCACCGTATGACTTCTAGTAGTTCCCCTATTAGCCACGCGTTTCAAGCCACCTTTATCTTACCGCATGCGTATCAATATCATAATATTTCACAAATCGCACCTCATGTGCCCAAATATCACAGCATAATACAACTTGCACCTCAAGTGCCCAAATATTACAATATTTCACAAATTGCACATCAAGTGCTCAAATCTTACAACATATCACAGATTGTACATCAAGTGCTCAAATCTTACAACATATCAAAAATTGCACATTAAGTGCTCAAATCTTACAACATATCACAGATTGCACATCAAGTGCTCAAATCTTACGACATATCACAAATTGCACATCAGTCCCCAAATATTACAACTTGCCACATAAATCGATAATACATTATTTTCCACAATAAGGAGCCCATGGCTCGATCATAATGTGCACAAAATATTAATAAATATATCCGAAAGTGAACAACTCAACAAAATAATATTTCACATAAAATCAAGGTGGCAATCATACCAAATCATTCTATAAAACAATTTCAACAAACAAGGATCTAGGCATGACAAATAGAGGATTTAATAAGTGTCAATAATTTTCAATTTAATACCTAAGGGCATCTAAGGATTTTAATCAACGAAATTTGCACATATAAACCAAGTATGTACACGTCACCTCGCGTACATGGTTTTCAATTACACAGTTTGCATAAAATACTCAATGCCTAAGGGGTATTTCCCCCACTTGAGGTTAAGCAAGACACTTACCTTTTTGAAGTTAGGCCGATATTCCAAAATAGCATTCTTGCTTGAATTGACCTCCGGACAGCTCAAATCTATCCAATTCAATTGTATAACTTCATTAAAATTCATCGGAAATAATTCCGGATAATAAAATGTCGACTCAAACATTTGTTCCAAAAAGTCAACAAAAGTTAACTCTCCGGTCAACTCTTTCCATTTAAGCTTCTAAATAAGAATTGTTCTTTTAATTAAATTCCGAATCTTCCGAAAATCAAACTCGACCACACCCTCGGGTCATAATACTTATTACAAAGTTGCTCGAGACCTTAAGTCACTGAACGGGGCGTTAATTCTTAAAATGACAAGTCGGGTCATTACATTCTCCACCTCTTAAACATACGTTCCTCCTCGAATATGCCAAGAATCTTTCTGAGGACATTAAATTACTGAGTGTATTCTTACACACTTACTCATAGGTGATTCTACCAATTTAACATGGGTCCGATAACACCATCTCAGTTGAGATTATTTCTTTTATCCATACTTATAAGCTTTAAGGCAAATTCCCTAACTCTCCAATCATTTTCAAAATGCTTGATTTTCACTTCGACGCACGGTATTAGTCTCAACTGGCTATAGCAACTCATGCCTACGCACACATCAACTCTCTTGATATTGTTGAAGTACTTTAAAACATTTTCGGGGTGTTACATTCTCCCCCGATTAGGATCATTCGCCCTTGAATGAGAAATAAAGTCTGTCCTCAAACACATAACATAACTTTTCTCTTCTTTCGCACATATCAATCTCCTAAATTTTTCATTCTCCCAAATTTTTCAGAAATTTCGGCAGAGTCTCCCCTGTAAATGGGCCTATCCACCTGCCAGAGTAACACCAAAATAACTCCTAACAACACATCCACAACCCCATAAAATACCACAATGTACATATCAATAACACTAATCTCAGCATTACAAGCATTGCATTATCACAATGATATCCGGACATGAAGCACATCATATGTATGCTCACCACCACATCTCTGGTCTTAAAAGTTGTTCATAATTAATTTCAGCATTATCAATTAATCTCATATTAACCACCACCTCATTTCAAATTTTTACAACACTGACAACAGAATGTGAGGCATGAAAACCTCATGATTACTTACTCGGGTCAATGAGTCACATTTAACGCCACGTGGACACTCATCTCGTAGGTAAAAACTCAATGTTTACAATACGAAAATGACTGAATATGCACAGAAAATATACAAGAATTATCAAATAAGCCTAACAGGCATGACTCCCTATTAATATTATTGTACAAATTAAATTTCACAAAAAAAAAATTTTAAACTCATAAATATTTCACCACAAGGACCTCGTCCTAATATAACTTCCACCGTGGCTCGTAGTCCTGTTTAAATATCTCACATCATATAAAATGTGAAGATCTCGTCCTCAACTCCGAATCACAAGTATTTTGCACATTGTGCCAACTGAAATTTTCAATTTTCTTTCTTTCTTCTTTTCAATATATTTCATAAACAGTTTTCACAACACATAATGAACCCTCATACCGGTAGGGCATATAATTCATAAAAATTGGAATCAATTATTCCGAAACACATTAAACCCACTGTAATGAATAATAATAATTACTTTTGGACTTATAACCCTCAATGGTGTACAAAAATAAAATGACAGACACGGGCTCACATCTCCAAATCTCCCAACAAGGATAAGCATATAAGTGAGTCACAAATTTACGAAGCTCACCCATAAGCGGAGCATTATAGGAGGACTTACCTCAATATTTAGAACCGAATCAAATTAAAGGAAAATATCCTTTTATAACAAAAATCAGGATCGTACATGTAACGACACCATCTAGTGTATCGGCCTCAGCCAAATCATAGTGATTATATCAACGGGTCGGGCCACCACCTCTTAGGCGCCCACTACCCGCTTGTCCTCCACCTTTAGCTGAATGTGCACGTGGAGTGTTAACTGGAATAAAGCTTGTAGCTGGAGTACTCTGATGAAATCCACTCCTCCCAAGTCTAGGACAATCTCTCATAATGTGCCTAGTATCACCACACTCATAACAACCCCTATGCGGGTTTGGCTGCTTACACTGAGTATATGCCGGATAACTGGAATAACTATCACATGAATACCCTACCGGTGGTGCATTGTAAGAACTTACTCTAGCACCCCGAATATTCTGAAATTGTGTTTGTGACCCTGCTGGTACTAACATGTAGAATTATTAAGGACGCGGAAATACCGCAAGCCCCAGCATCATCCCATACAAATCTCACCTCTTAATCATATACAAGTTTCGGAGAACCTTTCAATATCACATAAATACATCTCAGGTAACATAAGAATAGGTAAGCCGATTTTAATTACATTTTGAAGCCATTTTTTATTTATTTTTGAATTAGATAAGTAACCAGAACTAACAGCGGAATAAATATGAATATACAACCTCTCAAGAGTGGTAGTACAGAGTCACGAACTCTAACTGAATACATGGAATGATCACGAGGACCGAATATGCAATACTGTTTGATTACAAATTAATAGTACAATGAAATAAAAAGACCCCAAGGGACTGCGACGACCAAGCAGCTCTACCTTGAATCCTTACGATCCCTCTTTAACTCTGCTCAAGTCCGATATCTCCAATACCTGGCTCTGCACAAAAATGTGCAGAAGTGTAGTATGAGTGCACCACGGTCGATACCCAATAAGTATCAAGACTAACCTCAATGGAGTAGAGACGAGGTACAGTCAAGATACTCACTAGTCTAATAACCTATGCAATATAATAAACAAAATAATAGGAAACAAATAACATCAAGGACACATAAAATTACCAATGATATGCACAGTAAGACAATAAAATCACCATTTAATATCGCTCAATAATTAATAAATACAATTACACCTAGTTAAATCAAGTTCTTCAATTAAAAAGCTTTCACATATAATTCTTACGAATAAAACTTTTTTTCAAATATAATTTCGTCGAATAAATATCTTTCAAATATAATTCTTCATGAATAAAAATCCTTTGAAATAAATATTTTGAATATAATTCTTTCGATTAAAGAGTCACCATGTCACACCTCATTTCCAAAACATAAAAATACGGGTCTCAACCCATTTTTATATTTTTCGTAAATACGGGTCTCAGCTCATTTTTCATATTTCCACGACACCTCGTGCCCATAATTAAATCATCATATTTTTCCGGTACCTCGTGCCCTCATTTCATATCACAACTGCACGGACAATTCACGTGTCAAATATCATTATCATTTCATCACAGCACCTCGTGCCCACATTTCATATCACAACTGCACGGACAATTCACGTGCCAAATATCCTCATTATTTACTCACGGCACCTCGTTCCCACATTTCATTTTATAATCCGCCTGGCAATAGCCACAAGCTCTCAATTTCAACATAAATCAGATTGTTATCAATTTACCAACAACAAGACAAATTGCACAAGGTATAAAAATAAACACAAAAAAATCACAACATCACATGAAAATCATCAACACCACAACCCCACATCATCATATATCGTCCCTGACAATAGCCACCCTTATCGCTCCTATTGCCACCCTTATCGCTCCTATAGCCACCCTTATCGCTCTGCCCAGACAATATCAATAGTCACCCTTATCGCTCCTATAGCCACCCTTATCGCTCCGCCCAAACAATATTCCAACAAACACAACAACAGTAAAATCCCACCCTTATACTCACAAAATATCAACGGTGAAATGCCACCCTTATCTCCCCAAAATAATAACTCACAAAATACAACAATTTAGACGGGAAATTATCACAACAACATAACAAAATCAATTCATATCACAATTTGCTCAATGGCCACAACCAAATTCCAAAGCTACAACCAAGTCAATTAATTTCACAACAAATAGCCAAGATCTCCACACAATGTGTACAACACCCAAAAACAATCAATAGAGATAGAAATTACTCAACATAAAGCAAAGTCTTCACTAAATTCAAATTTTCAATAATTATATAAACACCTTTTCTTAAGCTCATTTAGTTAATTATTTGCAGAGGAAACAATCCATAATGAAATTAAATTCCAATAATTATCAAACCAACAATTTCACGGAATTACATAAATAATCAAGTAACAATCACATCAAATTGTCATATAACAACAGATTCAACAACAACAAGGATTTAGGCACGACAAATAGATGATTAAATATATACGAACAATTACCCAATTTACCACACAATATGCTCAAGACTTTAACTCAATAAAATTTACACATATAAGCCGAGTACATACTAGTCACCTCGCGTACACGGCTTTTCACATTTCATAAATGGCACATAAGACTCGATGCCTAAGGGGTAATTCCCCCACTCGAGGTTAAGCAAGACACTTACCTTTTTGAAGTTATGCCGATATTCCAAAATCGCCTTCTTGCTTGAATTGGAATCCGGACCGCTCAAATCTATTCAAATCAGTTGTATAACTTCATTAAAATTCATCGGAAATAATTCCGGATAATAAAACGTCGACTTAAAAATTTATTCCAAAAAGTCAACGCGGGGCCCGCCCCTCGAAACCCGACAACATTTTCATGAAATCCGAACACCCATTTCGATACGAGTTCAACCATACCAATTTTATCGAATTTCAATAACAACTCAACCTCCAAATCTTAAATTTGTGGTTTATGAAGTTTTTTCAATTTTTCCCAAATTTCTATCTCATAGTACTAATTAAATGATAAAATCAGTGATATATTCATGTATATTAACCAAATCCGAATTAGAATCACTTACCCCGGTGAAGTTTTTGAAAAACCCACGAAAATGCGTCTCAAACCGAGCTCCCAAAGTCCAAAAATGAAATAATAACCTAAACCTCGGATATATAGTACATCCTCTGAACTTCCAATCTGCGGTCCGCACAAAAATGGCGCGGCCGCACATCCCAGCTCCTGCAGTCGCACAAAAATGGTGCGGTCGCACTTCACACCCTTCTCCTCTACAAGGCTTCAGTAACTTAGACATAACTTTCTCTACAGATGTCTGAATTATGATTTCTTTACCTTTCTGGAAACTAAACACGAAGGGCTACAACTTTTGTTTTTGAATCATCTCATAATGCCTTGTAGATCAAAAGATATGAGCTTCCGAAGTCAGACCAGCGAATCTGAGAGTTCTTGAGCGCGGCCGCACACAAAATTGTTCGGTCCGCAAACTCCACTGCGGACTGGAGCGCGGTTCGCACCAAAATTGTGCGGTCCGCGAAATTCACCTGAGGTCCGCACTTCCCTTTTTGCCCCAGCACTCCCGAAACTCATCCGGAACTTTCCGAACACAAACCATATATGAATTTCAATCATAAAACACGTTACGGACCTGGTCGCGCACTCAAAACACTGAAAAGAGGTTGTCTTGACCCGATATTGACCATGGCCAAACTCCCAACTTTCTTAACTTTACTAATCTCTCAACCAATAATCCAAAAATACACCCAAGCCCCTCGAGACCTCAACCAAATATACCAACACGTCCCAAAATACAATACGAACTTAGTGGAGGCTTCAAATCTCGTCAAAAAACGTCAAAATTACGAATCGCGCATCGAATCGAATATAAGTTTTTCAAATCTTCCAACTTCTATATTTTGAGCCGAAACGTATCAAATTAATTCGGAATGACTTCAAATTTTGAACCCAAGTCATAATTGACGTAATGGAGCTATTCCCATTTCCGGAATCGAAATCCGACCCCGTTATCAAAAAATCATCCTTCGGTAGGATTTTCCAAAATCTTCTATTTTTTCATCTTTCGCCAAAATGTGTCGAAATGTCCTACAGACTTCCAAATTCGAATCCGGACATACGTCGAAGTCCGAAATTACCATACGAAACTATTGACATCATCAAAATTCTATTCTGAGGTCGTTTGCTCAAAAGTCAACTCTCCGGTCAACTCTTTCCATTTTAAGCTTCTAAATAAGAATTGTTCTTTTAATTAAATTTTGAATCTTCAAAAAATTAAACTCGACCACACCCGTGGGTCATAATACTTATTATGAAGTTGCTCGAGACCTTAAGTCACTGAACGGGGGCGTTAATTCTTAAAACGACAAGTCGGGTCGTTACATTCTCCACCTGTTGAATAAATGTTCATCCTCGAACGTGCTAAGAATTATTCTGAGGTTACCAAATTGATGGTTTTACTTTTACACATATACTCACGGTTGGTCCCCCGTTATTGCATTTGAGATAAGCCCGACAACATAATCTCATTTGAGATTATTTCTTTTATCCATATTTGTAAACATTAAGATCAATTTCTTACACTCCAAACAATTTCAAAAGGCCTGATTTTTACAACAACGCACTGTATTAATCTCAACTGGCTATAGCAACTCGTGCCTACTCACACATCAACTTTCTTGATAGTGTTGAAGTACTTCAAAATTTTTCTGGGATGTTACATTCTTGCCCGCTTAGGATCATTCGCCCTCAAACACATAACATAATTTATCTCTTCTTTCGCACATATCAATCTCCCAAATTTTTCTAACTCCCAAATTTTTCAGAAATTTCGACAGAGTCTCCCCTGTACTTGGGCCTATCCATTTGCCAGAGTGACACCAAAACAACTCCTAACAATACATCCACAACCCAACAAAATACCACAAGGTATATATCAATAACACTAATCTCAACAGTACAAGCACTACATTATCATAATGATATCAGGACATGAAGCACATCATATGTATGCCCATCACCACATCTCTGGTCTTAAAAGTTGTTCATAAATAAATACCAGCATCCTCAATTAATCTCATTTTAACCAACGCCTCGTTTCGAATTTTCACTAAACTGACAACAAAATGTGAGGCATAAAGACCTCATAACTATTTACCCGACTTAACGAGTCACATTTATCGCCACCTAGGCACTCACCTCGTAGGTTAAAACTCAATGTTTACAGCACGAAAATGGCTGAATATGCACAGAAAATATACAAGAATTATCAAATAGGCCTAGTAGGCATGACTCCCTATTAATATTATTGTACAAATTAAATTTCACACAGGGAGAATTTTAAACTCATAAATATTTCACCATAAGGTCCTCGTCCTTACATAACTTCCACCACGGCTTGCAGCCCGGTTTAAATATTTCGCATCATGTAAAAATGCGAGGATCTCGTCCTCAACTCCGAATCACAAGTATTTTGCATATTGTGCCAACTGAAATATCAATTTCTTTTCTTTCTTCTTTTCAATAAATTTTGTAAACAATCTTCACAACACATAATGAACCCTCATACCGGTAGGGCATATAATTCATAAAAATTGGAATCAATTACTCCGAAACACATTAAACCTATTGTAATGAATAATAAAAAATTCTTTTGGCATTATAGTCCTCAATGGTGTCCAAAAATAAAAATGACAGATACGGGCTCACATCTTCAAATCTCCCAACAAGGATAAACATATAAGTGGGTCACGAAATTATGAAGCTCACCCATAAGTAGAGCATAATAGGAGGACTCACCTCAATATTCAAAACCGAATCAAATTAAGGGAAACATATAATTTTATAACAACAACCAGGATTGTACCTGTAATGTCACCATCTAGTGTATTGGCCTCAGCCAAATCATAGCGATTATATCAACGGGTCGGGTCTCTACCTCTTAGGTGCCCACTACCCGCCTGTCCTCCGCCTCTAGCTGACTATGCACATGGAGTATTAACTGGAATAAAACGTGTAGCCTAAATATTCTGATGAAATCTGTCTCTTCCAAGTCTGGGACATTCCTCTTGATGTGTCTAGTACAATCACACTGATAACAATCCTTCTGAGGTCGCGGCTGCTCGTACTGAGTCTGTACCGGATAATTAAAATAATCATTATAGAAAATCTCGTGCCGGTGGTGCATTTTATGAACTTACTGGAGCACTCAGAGTAATCTGATGTGCGGACTGAGTTGGCCGACTGCTCGAGCCTCCGCTATAATGGGTCCTAGCTGAAGAGTAAAATCCATTAAACCCTCAAGATCTTCGAGACCTTTTGGCCTCCTTTGACTCTCTTTCCTCGCCTAAAAAACCCTCAATCTTCCTTGTAATCTCCACTACTTGTTGAAATGGAGTATCAGTTTGAAACTCTCAGCCATGCATATTTTAATATCACAATTGAGCCCCTCAATGAATCTGCGTACTCGTTCTCTAACTGTAAGAACCAAGATAGGTGCATGGTGGGCTAACTCACTAAAACTGATAGCATATTCTGACACTGTCATAGTGCCCTGAAGCAACTGTTCAAACTCTGTGTGCCACACATCTCGGAGAGTCTGGGGAACAAACTCTTTCAAGAACATTTACGAAAATTGAGCCCAAGTTGGTGGTATTACATCTGCTGGTCTACCTTTTTCATAATTTTTCCACCACTGATAGGTTATGCCTGACAATTGAAATATAGTAAAGGCAACTCCGCTCACCTCCACAATACCCATGGTGCGAAGAATATGGTGATAATTTTCTAGAAATCCTTGGGCATCCTTTGTAGTTGTGCCATTGAAAGTAGGTAGACTATACCTCTTAAACCTTTCAAGTATCTTTTGTTCTTTGTATGATGCCTCTGGTCTGACCTCAGGCCGAACCGGAATAACAGGTTGTACCGGTACTATACCCAAAACCTGACCAACGTGAACCTGTTGCTCTAGAGTTATGGTAGGAGTCTGGGCTACTCCCCCAATCTGCGAAATATTTGGTGCAACAGAGATCAATCCCGCCCGAGTTAATGCACCAAACATACTCAGGAACTATGCTAAAGTCTCCTGAAGTCCGGGGGTAACAATAGGTGCTTCTAGTACCTGTCACCCAACTGGAGCTACAGGCGGCTCCTCAATTGCTGTTCTGACAGGTGCTCTAGTCCGGCACGTGCCATTCTTCGGCCTCTACCTCTTGCGGCCCTATCAGTATGCACGGGTGTCTGCTCAGCTGACTCGGTAGCACATGTCCTCACCATCAGTGAGAGAATAGAGATACAAAGGCTCAAATTACAAATTCAACAAATTTCGCACGATAGGAATGAAAGAAGTGGAAATTTCTTAACAGTTCTATAGCCTCTCGAAGATAAGTACAGATGTCTCCGTACCGATCTGCAAGACTCGTTCGTGACTCATAGAACTTATGAACCTAGGTCTCTGATACCAACTTGTCACGACCCAAAATCCCACCACAGACGTCGTGATGGCACCTAGTCTCTAAGATTAGGTAAGCCGATTTTAATTACATTTTGAAGCCACTTTTGTTTTGAATTAAATAAGTATCCAAAACTAACAGCGGAATAAATATGAATATACAACCTCCTAAGACTAGTAGTACTGAGTCACAAACTCTAATTGAATACATGGAATGATCATGAGGACCGAATATGCAATACTGTTTGATTACAAATTAACAGTACAATAAAATGAAAAGACCCCAAGGGACTGCGACGATCAAGCAGCTCTACCTTGAATCCTTACGATCCCGCTTTAACTCTGCTCAAGTCTGATATCTCCAATACCTGGCTATGCACAAAAATTTGTAGAAGTATAGTATGAGTGCACCACGGTCGGTACCCAGTAAGTATCAAGACTAACCTCAATGGAGTAGAGACAAGGTACAGTCAAGACATTCACTAGTCTATAACCTGTGCAATATAATATACACAATAATAGGAAACAAATAATATCAAGGCAACATAAAACAACTAATGATATGCACAGTAAGACAATAAAATCACCATTTAATATCGCTCAACAATTAATATATACAATTACACCCAGTTAAATCAAGTTCTTCAATTAAATAGCATTCACATATAATTCTTACGAATAAAATTCTTTTTCAAATATAATTTCGTCGAATAAATATCTTTCAAATATAATTATTTCATATAATTCTTCTTGAATAAAAATCCTTTCAAATAAATATTTTGAATATAATTCTTTCGATTAAAGAGTCACCGTGTGACACCTCATTTCAAAATCATAAAAATACGGGTCTCAGGCCATTTTCATATTTTTCGTAAACACGGGTCTCAGTTTATTTTTCATATTTCCACGGCACCTCGTGCCCATAATTAAATCATCATATTTCCTTGGCACCTCGTGCCCTCATTTCATATCACAACTGCACGGACAATTCACGTGCCAAATATCATTATCATTTCATCACAGCACCCTGTGCCCACATTTCATATCACAACTGCACGGATAAATTCACGTGCCAAATATTCTCATTATTTACTCACGGCACCTCGTGCCCACATTTCATTATATAATCCGCCTGGCAATAACCACAGGCTCTCAATTTCAACATAAATCAGATTGTTATCAATTTACCAATAATAAGACAAATTACATAAGCTACAAAAATAAAAACAAGAAAATCACAACATCACATGAAAATCATCAACACCACAACCCCACATCATCACATATCGTCCCTGACAATAGCCACCCTTATCGCTCTTATTGTCACCTTTATCGCTCCTATTGCCACCCTTATCGCTTCGCCCAGACAATATCAATAGCCACTCTTATCGCTCCTATTGCCACCTTTATCACTCCTATAGCCACCCTTATCGCTCCGCCTAGACAATATTACAACAAACACAACAACAGTGAAATGCCACCCTTATACCCACATAATATCAACGGTGAAATGCCACCCTTATCTTCCCAAAATAATAACTGACAAAACACAACAATTTAGATGGGAAATTATCACGGCAACATAACAAAATCAATTCATATCACAATTTGCCCAATGGCCACAACCAAATTTCAAAGCTACAACCAAGTTAATTAATTTCACAACAAATAGCCAAGAGCTCCACACAATGTGTATAACACCCAAAAACAATCAATAGAGATAGAAATTACTCAACATAAAGCAAAGTCTTCACTAAATTCAAATTGTCAATAATTATATAAACACCTCTTCTTAAGCTCATTTAATTAATTATTTACAGAAAAAAAATCCATAATGAAATTAAATTCCAATAATTATCAAACCAACAAATTCACGAAATTACATAAATAATCGAGTAACAATCACATCAAATTATCATATAACAACAGATTCAACAACAACAAGGATTTAGGCATGACAAATAGATGACTAAATATATACCAACAATTAACCAATTTACCACAAAATATTCTCAAGACTTTAACTCAATAAAATTTACACATATAAGCCGAGTACGTACTAGTCACCTCGCGTACACGGCTTTTCACATTTCACAAATGGCACATAAGACTCGATGCCTAAGGGTTAATTCCCCCACTCGAGGTTAAGCAAGACACTTACCTTTTTGAAGTTATGCCGATATTCCAAAATTGCCTTCTTGCTTGAATTGGCATCCGGACCGCTCAAATCTATTCAAATCAGTTGTATAACTTCATTAAAATTCATCGAAAATAATTTCGGATAATAAAACGTCGACTTAAAAATTTATTCCAAAAAAGTCAACAAAAGTCAACGCGGGGCCCACCCCTCGAAACCCGACAACATTTTCATGAAATTCGAACACCCATTCCGATACGAGTTCAACCATACTAATTTTATCGAATTCCAATAACAACTCGACCTCCAAATCTTAAATTTGTGGTTTATGAAGTTTCTTCAATTTTTCCCAAATTTCTATCTCAAAGTACTAATTAAATGAAGAAATCAATGATATATTCACGTATATTAACCAAATCCGAGTTAGAATCACTTACCCCGTTGAATTGTTTGAAAAACCCATGAAAAATCGTCTCAACTCGAGCTCCCAAAGTCCAAAAATAAAATAATAACCTAAACCTCGGATATATATAGTACATCCTCTGAACTTCCAATCTGCGGTCCGCATGTGCGGCCGCACTTCACACCCTTCTCCTCTATCAGACTTCAGTAAATTGGCCATAACTTTCTCTATTGATGTCCGAATTATGATTTCTTTACCTTTCTGGAAATTAGACACAAAGGGCTACAACTTTTGTTTTAGAATCATCTCACAATACCTTGTAGATCAAAAGATATGCGCTTCTGAAGTCAGACCACCGAATTTGAGAGTTCTTGAGCGCGGCCGCACACAAAATTTTGCGGTCCGCGAACTCCACTGTGGACTGGAGGACGGTACGCACCAAAATTGTGTGGTCCGCGAAATTCCCCTGAGGTCCGCACTTCATTTTTATTCCCCAGCACTCCCGAAACTCATCCGGAACCTCCTAGACACAAACCCTATATGAATTTCAATCATAAATCATGCTACGGACCTGCTCGTGCACTCAAAACACTGAAAAGAGGTCGGATTGACCCGATATTGACCATGGACAAACTCTCAAATTTCTTAACTTTACTAATCTCTCAACCAATTGATCCAAAAATATACCCAAGCCTCTCGGGACCTCAACCAAATATACCAACATGTCCCAAAATACAATACGAACTTAGTGGAGGCTTCAAATCTTGTCAAACAACGTCAAAATTATGAATCGCGCATCGAATCAAATATAAGTTTTTCAAATCTTTCAACTTCTATATTTTGCGCCGAAACATATCAAATCAATATGGAATGACTTCAAATTTTGAACCCAAGTCATAATTGACGTAATGGAGCTATTCCCCTTTTCGGAATCGAAATCCGACCCCGTTATCAAAAATTCATCATTCGGTAGGATTTTCCAAAATCTTCTATTTTTTTTAACTTTCGCCAAAATACGTCGAATTGTCCTGTGGACTTTCAAATCCGAATCCGGACATATGTCGAAGTCCGAAATTACCATACGAAGCTATTGACATCATCAAAATTCTATTCCGAGGTCGGTTGCTCAAAAGTCAACTCTCCGGTCAACTCTTTCTATTTTAAGCTTCTAAATAAGAATTGTTCTTTTAATTAAATTTTGAATCTTCCGAAAATCAAACTCGACCACACCCACCTGCCATAATACTTATTACGAAGTTGTTCGAGACCTTAAGTCATTGAACGGGGCGTTAATTCTTAAAAGGACAAGTCGGGTCCTTATAGTAGGACACCGGTCATAAGACATCTCAAGCCATTTATTTGGCGCATGTCATGCTCGTGACAGTTAAACTCGCTTCCTCCAGTGCCTTGGCTGCGTATGTACCCTTCGCTAAATAGAAATCTCATACGAACTACATAGTCTCTAATACCATCAACAATTTCAGATCTACATCCACCTCGTGACCTTACCACAATTGTGATGATTAGGCAATTAATTAAACCTTCTTAATATCATACTTATCAATCAGATGTCAGAACCTGCTACACCCCAATGTGCACAGCTAAATGATCTCTCAATACTTCCACATCCTCGATCTGGACGACACGTTGTAATAATGGTTGAGCAACCCTAGCTCCCTTATAACCCCTCAGTAGTATCACGAACCATTGGCACATAGTTGATACCGAGTGCGCAATTTCATACACGAGTGGATGCAAAAGAACATAAGATATATGCTTCAAGCTGAATAAATGTTGCACGATGAGGAATGAAAGAAGTGAAAAATTTTCCTACTAGCTCTGTAGCCTCTCGAAGATAAGTACAGACGTCTCCGTACCTATCCGCAAGACTCTACTAAACTCGTTCGTGACTTATAGAACCTATGAACCTAGAGCTCTGATACCAACTTATCACGGCCCAAAATCCCACCACAGGCGTCGTGATGACACCTAGTCCCTAAGACTAGGTAAGCCGATTTCAATTACATTTTGAAGCTATTTTTTTTAATTAAATAAGTAATCAAATCTAACAGCGGAATAAATATGAATATACAACCTCCCAAGAATGGTAGTACTGAGTCATGAACTCTAACTGAATACATGTGATGATCACGAGGACCGAATATACAATATTGTTTGATTAAAAATTTACAGTACAATGAAATGAAAAGACTCCAAGGGACTGCGACGACCAAGCAGCTCTACCTTGAATCCTTACGATCCAGCTTTAACTCTGCTCAAGTCCTATATCTCCAATACCTGCAGAAGTATAGTATGAGTACACCACGGTCGATACCCAATAAGTATCAAGACTAACCTCAGTGGAGTAGAGACGAGGTATAGTCAAGACACTCACTAGTCTAATAGCCTGTACAATATAATATACAAAATAGTAGAAAACAGATAACAATAAGGATATCATAAAACAACCAGTGATATGCACAGCCAGACAACAAAAACACCATTTAATATCGTTCAACAAATATTAAATACAAGTACACCCAATTAAATCAAATTCTTCAAATAAATGTCCTTCACATATAATTCTACCAAATAACTCTCTTTCAAATAAAATTTTCCTCAAATAAATATCTTTCAAATATAATACTTTCTAAATAAAAATCCTTCCAAATAAATATTTTGAATATAATTTTTCAATTAAAAAGTCACCATGTGATACCTCATTTCATAATCATAAAAATACGGGTCTCAGCCCATTTTTATATTAACACGGGTCTCGGCCCATTTTTCATATCTCCACGGCACTTCGTGCCCATAATTAAATCATCATATTTTCCCGGCACCTCGTGCCCTCATTTCATATATCAACTGCACGGACAACTAACGTGCCAAATATCATTATCATTTAATCACAGCACCTTGTGCCTACATTTCATATCACAATTGCACGGACAATTTACATGCCAATATCCTCAATGTACATAAGATCCACATAATCAATTTATTTCCACTGAAGTGAGTTTAGAATTTTTAAATGAAGTAAGAAATCAACAAAGAAATGAATTTATTTTTTTAGAAATTATTTGGGTGTAGAAAATAATATTGCACTTAAATTAAAGTATCAGATAAACTACTGGTTTGGTCATAAAACTATTTAATTTAAAACATAATAATAATTTATTTTATTTAAATTAACTCAATCATCAAAAATCAGTAAGAAAAACCAGAAATATACTTCTTCAGAGTCTCATGCTAAAAAGCCAAAGCCAACACAATACAACTAGGAGCACAAAACACATAATAATAAAGTCAACTAGTACATCACGAAAGAAGACAAGAATTTACATATTAATTGAAACAAAATCACCCAAGACAAGAACATAAATAAAGAAATATCAACAGGGCACTCCCGAGGTACTGCCTCATAGTCCCAAATCATAATTAAATTCACAATATCTCATTTTCTTATATCACCGCGGGAGCCTTCACATTTAATTTTAAAGAAATTATTTTTTCCGAAATAGCATCCCGCGTTTTAGCCACCCTTATCACACCGCATGACTTCTATTAGTTCTCCTACTAGCCACGCGTTTCAAGCCACCCTTATCTCACCGCATGCATTTCAACACCCTAACCTTATATCACCGCATGACTTCTGGTAGTTCCCCTACTAGCAACGCGTTTCAAGCCACTCTTATCTCACCGCATGTGTATCAATATCACAATATTTCACAAATCGCACCTCAAGTGCCGAAATATCACAGTATAATACAACTTGCACCTCAAGTGTCCAAATATTACTACATTTCACAAATTGCACATCAAGTGCTCAAATCTTACAACATATCACAGATTGCACATCAAGTGCTCAAATCTTACAACATGTCACAAATTGCACATCAAGTGCTCAAATCTTACAACATATCAAAAATTACACATCAAGTGCTCAAATCTTACAACATATCACAAATTGCACATCAGTGCCCAAATATTATAACTTGCCACAGAAATCAACAATACATTATTTTCCACAATAAGGAGTCCATGGCTCGACCATAATGTGCACAAAATCTTAACAAAAATATTCGAAAATGAACAACTCAACAAGATAATGTTTCACATAAAATCAAGGTGGAAATCACACCAAATCATCGTATAAAATAATTTCAACAAACAAGGATCTAAGCATGACAAATAGAGGATTTAATAAGTGTCAATAATTTCCAATTTAATACCTAAGAGCGTCTAAGGATTTTAATCAACGAAATTAGCACATATAAACCAAGTACGTACTCGTCACCTCGCGTACATGGTTTTCAATTACATAGTTTGCACATAATACTCAATGTCTAAGGGGTATTTCCCCCACTCAAGATTAAGCAAGACACTTACCTTTTTGAAGTTAGGCCGATATTCCAAAATAGCCTTCTTGCTTGAATTGACCTTCGGACAGCTCAAATCTATCCAATTCAATTGTATAACTTAATTAAAATTCATCGCAAATAATTACAGATAATAAAACGTCGACTTAAACATTTATTCCAAAAAGTCAACAAAAGTCAACTCTCCGGTGAACTCTTTCCATTTAAGCTTCTAAATAAGAATTATTCTTTTAATTAAATTCCGAATCTTCCGAAAATCAAACTCGACCACACCTGCGGGTCATAATACTTATTACAAAATTGCTCGAGACTTTATGTCACTAAACAGGGCGTTAATACTTAAAACGACAAGTTGGGTCGTTACAATAATTTAGTTCAGGGAATAGATTATAATCCCAGGATAATTTAGTATACAGGAAATAGATTATAATCCTAGGATAATTTAGTGTACGTACCAAACGACCCCTTACTCTTTTGTTTCTTCTTTTTTTTCCCTAATAAATTGTTCTCTTTTGTTTATTAGTAGTTCCTACTGACCTTTTCTTTGTTCATTGTTGTTTATTTTGAAATATTTTCTCTTCTTTTTTTCTTTAAACATTAAACATAAAATATAAAAATATTTTCTTTCAAAAATCTATTCTTTCCTCGTAACCCTCCCCCCCTCCCCCTCCCCCTCCCCCTCCCCTTTCCCCCACACTATTGCGCTTTCCCAACTCCTCCATGATCTATCAATAAATGATAAAAAAAATTAATCTTTTTCTCAAGGAGCACAACTCCGATAAATCTATTCGTAGAAACCAAAAAAATATAGAAATGCTTGAATACGTTGTTGTTCTAATCAAGGATGAAACTTTATTTTATTGTCAGATTGCTCTACAGTAGGACAATTTTAATATTGAGTGAGTTAATTTTCACAAAAAAAAAAATAGTAAATTAAAAAATCTCCATAAACTTGCTTCTGTTTTAATATTTAGAGTGCTTATTACTACAAGTGTTTTCCTTGAGTATCTAAATATAAATTGATAACGAGCCTTTTTTATATACAAAATGCATCATCCAGTTGAATTTTATGCCTTTTTTCCAAGTTCTCATAATAATTGTATAATATTTTTGCTCGATCGATTTGTTTATATTAACTTTAAAGACGAATAACCCGAACCGAAACCCAAATAAACCAAATCGATTAAATTTATATCCTATTTAGACAATGTAAATTATAATATGGCAACGTTCAAAATTTTGTGGCACCCACAACCTCTGAATCCTGGATCCGTCTCTGTAATGATACATGTTGCCTCTCAAGAGCTCCATGTCAGAGCCACACAATTTTCTGATGCAATAATTAAATAGGTGTATTAATATTTAGGGAAAATTATGAAAAACAAACTAATTCTAAGTGATGTTTTGTGACATGGCTTTTTGGGTTGGTCTGTTCGTGGGAGTGTTTGAACTAGAAAATGTCTAGTTTCGTTTTATTTTGCTTTTGTGAGTGTTTGGATTTGGTTTGAGCAAACTAGTTTGCTACTATTATTTTGAGAAATTATTATGTGTTTTTTATATAATATTATGTAACGACCCGGTCGGTTATTTTGAGTATTACAACCCCGTTCTCCCATTTACTATTCATTTTGTGTTTTACAGTTGTTATGTGACTTGTCAGGGTAATTGGTTCGGGTCCGGTGAGGTTTCAGAATGAATTGAGTCACTTAGTCTTAAGGATGAAAGCTTAAGTTGAAATAGTTGACCGGATATTGACTTATGTATAAACGACTCTGGAATAGAGTTTTGATGATTCCAATAGTTCCGTACGGTAATTTTGGACTTAAGAGTATATCCGCAAATTTATTTGGAAGTCCGTAGTTAAATTAAGATTGAAATGGCGAAAATAGGAATTTAAAGTTTAGAAGTTTGACCGGGAGTTGACTTTTTGATATCAGGGTCAGAATCCGATTCTGAAAATTGGAATAGGTCTGTCATGCCATTTTATGACTTGTGGGCAAAATTTGAGGTCAATTGGACTTGATTTGATAGGTTTTGGCATCAAATGTAGAAGTTAAAATTCGTTAGTTTTCATTAAGCTTGAAATGGGGTGCGATTAGTGATTTTAGCGTTGTTTGATGTTATTTGAGGCCTCGACTAAGTTCGTATGATATTTTAAAACTTGTTGGTGTATTTGGTTAGGGTCCCGGGTGCCTCGGGTGAGTTTCGGATGGTTAACGAATCAAAATTTGGACTTAGAACAAAGCTAGAACTTGCTGCCTACTGATGCAATCGCACCTGCAGAATTTTGCTCGCAGGTGCGAGCTCGCATAAGCGATCTTGGCAAGCGCATATGAGGGCAGGGACTGGTGAGGCAGTGGTCGCATATGCGAGGGAATTTTCGCACATGCGTGATCGCAGATATACGGATGGAGAGTCCCAGAAGCGTAAGGTCCGCAGAAGCGGACTGAACCTCGTAGAAGCGAGTCCGCAGAAGCGACATTAAGGTCGCAGAAGCGGAGGCAGGGGAGTCTGGGCAAAATCGCAGAAGCGGTAGATTTTCTGCAAAAGCGGAACTGCATATGCGGTTAATTATTCCGCAGGATCGGAACCTCTAAGCAGTGTACAAAAACTGAGGGTTCCGAGCTTTTGCCATGTTTTGACATTTCCAACACTGTTTGTGGCGATTTTTCAGAGAGAATTAACAGGAAAACTTGAGGTAAGTCACTTGTGATCATTGTTAGTCATTAATATTGAATTATCATTGAGTATTTCGACTAGATTACGTGTTTTGAGGTGACATTCGAGTATTTGGGCCTAGGAATTTAAAAATAAGATTTGAGGATTTGGAGGTCGAGTTGATGTCGGAATTTGGTAAATTTGGTATGGTTGGACTCGTGGTTGAATGGGCGTTCATATTTTATAACTTTTGTCGGGTTCTGAGACATGGGCCCTACTGATAATTTTTTAGTTAAATTTCGGATTTTGTTGGAAAATTTAGTAATTTCATATGGAATTGAGTCATATAATTTGTGTTGACTGTATCGAATTATTGTGACTAAATTCGAGGTATTCGGAGGCCGATTTGCGAGGCAAGGGCTTGCTAGCAGAGTGATTTGAGTTGCTTGAGGTAAGTATCGTATTTAAACTCGATTAAGGCATTAGTTGCCTGAATTATTGTGATAGCCACATGCTTTTGGGTGCGCACATGTGTGGGGATCCCATGTGCGGGCACCGGGGGTTGTATATTTATGTTTGGGATCTGCTCGGGCTCCTATAAGCCCAGAAATGACTGTTAAGCTTCGAGCTTCGATAATGCTTTTCATTGATGAAATTTCTGGATTTATTATGATAGCATACTTTGCACATACCTAGACTTTAGCATGTCATTTATACCAGTCCAGGGACATGAGAATCTTATTTCATTCATTGTATACATGTACCCTTGCTTTATTGCTACTGCATGATACTTTGGCATGTGAGTTGTCCGTGCATCATGCGAGTTGTACGTGCGGATCCATATATTGATACTTTAGCACGTGAGTTATCCGTGCAGCACGTGAGTTGTCCGTACGGATCCATATATTGATATTATTGACACGTGAGTTGTCTGTGTCATGCGTGAGTTATCCGTACAGATTCTATTGTTAGCACGTGAGTTGTCCGTGCAATGTGTCAAACTTGTATTTTCTCGATCATTATCTGATTTACTTATTTTCTTTCCCCTACATGGCATAATACTGTTGAGCAGGATATAGTAGTACTGATTTAATTCGCGAATTCAACAAATTAAGCTTTTCTTACCTTGCCATGTTTATTTGTGATACTTATTGAGTTGGTTGTATTCACACTATACCCTGCACCCCGTGTGCAGATCCAGGTACTTCTGGATACGGCGGTTGCTAGATTCGGAGATTTATCTGTTGGAGACTATCGAGGTAGTTGCTTGGCGTCCGCAGACCTTGACTTTTTTCCCTTTCAGTTATTTGTGTTGTCCTATATTTTCAGACAGTATTTTTATCAGTCAGACTGTGTTTTTATTTAGATGCTCATGTACTCAGTGACACCGGGTTTTGGGAGTATATTTATATCAGTATTTGTGGGATTTTTTATTAAATTTAAATAATATATTTTTCAAACTTAAAGAAATTTGTGATTTATTGAGGTTGTAGGCTTGTCTAGTATTAAGATAGGTCATCACGACAGGTGTGATTTTGGGTCGTGACATATTCCTTCGTTTCTGAAACAAAATTGTGTT
The DNA here is from genome assembly GCF_000390325.3 of Nicotiana tomentosiformis. Classification (NCBI taxonomy): domain Eukaryota; kingdom Viridiplantae; phylum Streptophyta; class Magnoliopsida; order Solanales; family Solanaceae; genus Nicotiana; species Nicotiana tomentosiformis. The sequence continues at coordinate 8,374,658 of NC_090821.1, forward strand.
AGTATAAAATACACTTGTCTGTATTTATTATTTGACGTAAATATTAGGTGCGAGTAAATTTTTATATTTGAATAATTTTCCAATATTTTCAAAAGTACAATTATATTATCTGTTCGTTATTTGGAAAACGAAATGCACTGCACTTACCACTTGGGCCTTATTTATATGGACATAACGTAAAGAAATAAAAGAAGAAAAGGGAAGAAAATAACAAAATAGTAGGCAAGTGCAAAGCAAAAAAGAAACCTTATCCAAATGATGATTTCCACAAAATGCGTCATACTAAACTAGTAATTGAGTTTGTAGTTATCTCTGCGTGATCTATAGTTCATGGGTTCGAACCGTGAAAGCAACCACTAATGTTTGTATTAGGGTAGACTGTCTACCTCACACCCCTTGAGTCGCGACTCTTCATTGATAATATGGGATGCTTTGTGCACTGGAATGCCATTTAACAATGACAATGTCCACATTTTTCTTTAAGCTTCCTACTAAAAGATGCCCAAATTTGGAGCATCTCTATATGGATCACTACATCTGCCACCCAACATCTTAAGTTTCATTTTCCAAGAAAAGTTACATTAAGAATTCATTATGGAGAATGAAACATAAACAGCAACATATGCTTGAATGAAGAGTAAAAGAGGTTAAATTAAGATTACCATTTCCCTTTCCAAAATCATATAGTGTCAAAGAACATTGAAACTAATTGTTCTTTTTCAAAAAGATTTGTTGTCTTTTTTTTTTCATTCGTGTTTTTCCTGGTGGATGCATGTTTCTTATTAGCATTCATGGTTGCAAACTGCACTTACTCATATTTTAATTTTGATTAATTTTTTAATAAGATCAAGCAAAAAAGATTGCAATGCAAACAAATCTTGAATTACAGTTGATGGTAGGCTAGAAACTCGTGTTTTAGTCGTTTATTGCACTCTAATTCACTGCACTTTACTTATGTTGAGCAATAATTAGTAGTGTTTTACACTTATTGTATGTTTTATACCGTGTAGGAATGATTCCCGATTATTTAAATGTTGCGGAGAAAATTCGAGTTATTTGGAGCTTTGAACTCTGAGTAGAAGCCCAAGGGATTAAACCGGGATCGCATTCGGAGGTCGAGTACCAAGTCCGAATGTCAAAAATTGGAGAAACAAACTTACTCAAAGAAAACTACACAACTGCGCCGCATGGGGCGCCGCGACATGCGGCGCGGTAGCGCAAAATTGTTAGAGTATGTTCCCAATTTCGCTAAAAAAAGGTATTTTCATCCGGGGTTCATTTGGGGAGATAGTTAAATACAAGGAGAAAATATCATTTCTAGACTTTTGACATACCTTAGACCTAGGAAAGCTAAGGAGAAGAGGGAGAACCAAGAGCACAAGGATTTCATCCTTCCTTCTTCACTCAAGACCCGGGTTTGGATTGTATTTATGTTTTCCTCTACTTTTATTTCATTTATGAAGAATTTCTCCATGTCTATGAAGCAGAACCTTTTGGGTTTTGATGGATTTGATGTATTGATGGTTGTTAGTGGATTATAATTCTATTTTTACGTATTTGAATTATTTTTGGAAGATTTAATTGTTGCATCTATGTTGTAATGACTCAACCGGTCATTTTGACTTTTAGAATCCCGTTCCCTAAAATAAAAACTTTTCGTATGTACTTTTAATGATTTATGACTTGCGGGGATGGTTGGTTCGGGATTTGAAAGTGTTTGGGTTGAAATCAGAACACTTGGTTCCTTAAGTTGGCTTTAAAAGACCAAGTTTGACTTCGGTAAACATTTTGAGAAAACGACCCCGGAATAGAATTTTGATGATTCCAATAGCTCCGTATGGTAATTTTGGACTTAGGAGCGTGTTCAGAATTTTATTTGAAAGTCCATAGTTAAATTAGGCTTGAAATGGCTAAAACAAGAATTTAAGTTTGGAAGTTTGACCGGGGAGTTGACTTTTTGATATCCGAATCGGAATCTAATTCTGCAAATTTTCATAGCTCCATTATATCAATTATGACTTGTGTGCAAAATTTGAGGTCAATCGGACTTGATTTGATAGGTTTCGACATCGAAGATAGAAGTTGGAAATTTTAAGTTTTATTAAGCTTGAATTGGAGCATAATTCGTGGTTTTGGCATCGTTTTATGTAATTTGAGGTTTCAAATAAGTTCGTATGATATTTTAGGACTTGTTGGTATATTTGGATGAGGTCCCGAGGGCCTCGGGTGAGTTTCAGATGGTTAACGGATCAAAAATTGGACTTAAAAAGCTGCTGCAATTTTTCCTTCTGTTGGATATTCTGGGCTGTGATCGAGCCCAAGATCGAGTCCAAGATCGAGCCCAGATATCAATCCCAGGGTCAAAGCTAGGGATGAGGCTCCGGATCAAAGGCATGATCGAAGGCCCAACTCGAGGGCCATGATCGAAGGCAAGGCTGGAGGGCCAGGGTTGAGACCCAAGATCGAGGGTCACAATCGAAGGCCTAGCCTCGATGCCATGATCGAGGCCATGACCGAGGCCCAGGGTCGATGCCATAACCGAGGCCCAGTTCAAGGGCCAAGATCGAGGCCACGATCGAGGCCCAGGCTCGAGGGCCATGATCGAAGCCACGATCGAGGCCCAGTTCCGAAGGCTGCCTGAGCAGATTTATAAAAGAGGGCATTCATCACATTTATCATTTTTGACGAACTTGAGCTTGAGCAGAGGCGACTTTTGGCAGATTTTCAAGGAAAGACATTGGGGTAAGTGATTCCAATTCGGATTTGGTCTATATACACAAATATATCATTGTTTTCACCATTTAATTAGTGTATTGAGATTTCGGTATCGATTCGGAGTCGTATTTTAGTGAAACTGGTATGGTTGGACTCGTAATTGAATGGGTTGTCGGATTTCGTAACTTTGTCCGGATTCCGAGATGTGGGCCCCACGAACAAATTTTTAATTAATTTCGGGATTTTTATTGAAAATGTAGTATTTTCTTATAGAATTGATTCCTATAAATTTTAGTGACTGTATCGAATTATTTTTGGTTAGATTCGAGCCAATCAAAGTTGGATAATCGGGGAAAAGGCCTACTAGTAGATTAAAATGGAGCAAGACGAAGTAAGTCTCTTGTCTAATCTTGTGAGGGGAAACTTACCCCATAAGTAATTAAAGTAATAATTATTGCTAATTGTGGGGGCTACGTAAGCACGAGGTAACGAGAGTCCGTGCGTAGCTACTATTAATGCTAAAGTCCGAATAGTTTTAGACTCAAAGCATGAATTACTTGTGTAAATTGTATTCTTTGTTTAATTAATATTATTTGATATATATATATATATATATATATATATATATATATATATATATATATATATATATATATTATGAATTGTTAGATAAAGATATTAAAGGATGGAAATCTCATATGCTTTATTTTGCTATTTAAATTAATTAATTGTTAAGAGAAATTGTTCTTCCTCCCGAATTTATCTTATAATAAATATACTCTCTTTCCGGAGGTACATAAGAAAATGTCCTCCTTTCTTGTGGAGCGGGCCGAACGCCTCAACAGGATAGATGCATCTATGGATAGTGTCGCACGTCCCTCGGTAGTGTACACGATACTCTGGATCGGGCCGAACGACCTCGACAGAAATCGTGCATAATAATAATAATTACACGATACTTTGATAGTTTATTGTAGCTTGTGAAGCTAATTGATAAATTGGAAATCTTTGGAATTTAAAGAATTATTATTCCTGCTTGTTAAGGAATTTTTATTATTCCTGTAAATGAGACTAATTGATAAATTTGGAAATTTATTGGAATTGAAGGAATTTAATTATTTCTGCTGGTTAAATTTATTATTGTTATATTCTGTGAATCATGCTGATTTAGATATTATAGTGTTATCTGAGTTTTCTGGGTTTAGCAGGTTATTATCGTTGGTTCGTGGAATGTGTTTCATCTATTGCAGCACCTTTGACCAAATTAACCTAGAAGGGTGCTCCGTTCCGATGGTCCAATGATTGTGAGGTGAGCTTTCAGAAGCTCAAGACAGCATTGACTACAACACCAGTGTTAGTGTTGCCTTCTAGTTCGGGGATGTATGCAGTATATTGTGATGCTTCACGCATTAGTTTGGGTTGTGTATTAATGCACGAATGGCGAGTTATTGCATATGCTTCACATCGGCTGAAGCCCCATGAGAAGAATTATCCGGTACATGATTTGGAGTTGGCTGTGATTGTTCACGCTCTTAAGATTTGGAGGCATTATCTTTATGGGGTGCCTTGTGAAATTTACACTGATCATCGCAATTTGCAGCATTTGTTCAAGCAGAGGGACCTAAATTTGAGGCAGCGTAGATGGCTGGAGTTACTGAAAGATTATGATATTACTATCTTATATCATCCGGGGAAAGCAAATGTGGTTGCAGATGCCTTGAGTAGAAAGGCAGAGAGTATGGGTAGTTTGGCGTTCATTTCAGCAGAGGAGAGGCCATTAGCTTTGAATATTCAGTCCTTGGCCAACAAACTTGTGCGGCTGGACATTTCAGAGCCCAGCTGAGTTCTTGCATATGTTGTAGCTCAGTCTTCACTATTTGAACAGATCAAGGCTCGTCAGTATGATGATCCACACTTAATGGTTCTTCGAGAAGCGGTACTACGGGGTGGTGCCAAGGAAGTTACTATTGGAGCTGATGGTGTTCTGCGACTCCAGGCCTGTCTATGTGTTCCTAATATGGATAGACTGTAGAAAAAGATCCTAGATGAGGCACACAGTTCTCGGTATTCTATTCATCCAGGTACTACGAAGATGTATCGTGACCTGAGGCAGCATTATTGGTGGCGACAAATGAAAAAGGACATTGTTGAGCATGTAGCTAGGTGTCTAAATTACCGGCAAGTTAAATATGAGCACCAGAGTCCAGGTGGCCTACTTCAGCAGATGACTATACCAGAGTGGAAATGGGAACGCATTACTATAGACTTTGTCGTTGGGTTGCCACGGACCTTGCGGAAGTTTGATGTAGTTTGGGTCATTGTCGACAGGTTGACCAAGTTGGCACACTTTATTCCTGTTGTGACTACGTATACTTCAGAGAGGTTGGCCCAGATATATATTCAGGAGATAGTTCGGTTGCACGGTGTACCAATTTCCATCATATCACGTAGAGGTCCTCAGTTTATTTCAAATTTTTGGAGAGCAGTACAGAGTGAGTTGGGGACCCGTGTAGAGCTCAGTACAACCTTTTATCCGCAGAACGATGGGTAGTCAGAGCGGACAATTCATATTTTGGAGGATATGCTCAGGGCATGTGTGATTGACTTTGGAGGTCAGTATGATCGTTTCTTGCCTTTGGCCGAGTTTGCTTATAATAACAGTTACCAATCCAGCATCGAGATGGCTCCATTTGAGGTTTTATATGGTCGGCGATGTCGTTCGCCCACTGGATGGCTGGATCCCGGTGAGTCTAGGTTATATGGTATTGATTTAGTGAAAGATGCCTTTGAAAAGGTAAAGTTGATTTAGGAGCGACTTCGTACAGCACAGTCCAGACATAAGAGTTACGCGGATCAGAAAGCGCGTGATTTATCCTTTATGATGGGTGAAAAAGTTCTCTTGAAGGTTTCACCGATGAAGGGAATCATGAGATTCGGGAAGAAGGGCAAGTTGAGCCCAAGGTTTATAGGCCCATTTGAGGTGTTGAGACGAGTTGGGGAGGTTGCATATGAGCTTGCATTGCCTCCCAATCTGTCAGGAGTTCATCCAGTTTTCCATGTATCTATGCTCCGGAAGTATCATGCCGACCTATCACATGTGTCAGACTTCAGCACAGTTCAGCTAGATAATAGCTTGGGTTATGAAGAGGAGCCAACTGCCATTGTTGATAAACATGTTCGCCAGTTGAGGTCCAAGAGGATTTGTGCAGTAAAAGTCCAGTGGAGGGGCCAACCAATCGAGGAAGCGACTTGGGAGGACGAGGAAAACATACGGAGCATATATCCATACTTATTCGGCACTCCAGGTACAATTCTAAACCCGTTCGAGGACGAACGTTTGTTTAAGAGGAAGAGAATGTAATGACCCAACTGGTCATTTTGACTTTTAGAACCCCGTTCCCTAAAATAAAAACATCTCATATGTGCTTTTAATAATTTATGACTTGCAGGGATGGTTGGTTCGGGATTTGAAAGTGTCTGGGTTGAAATCAGAATACTTGGTTCCTTAAGTTGGCTTTAAAAGGCCAAGTTTGACTTCGGTCAACATTTTGAGAAAACGACCCCGGAATAGAATTTTGATGATTCCAACAGCTCCGTATGGTGATTTTGGACTTAGGAGCGTATTTTTTATTTGGAAGTCCGTAGATAAATTAGGCTTGAAATGGCTAAAACAAGAATTTAAGTTTGGAAGTTTGATCGGGGAATTGACTTTTTGATATCGGAGTCGGAATCCAGTTCTGGAAATTTTCATAGCTCCGTTATGTCAATTTATGACTTGTGTGCAAAATTTGAGGTCAATCGGACTTGGTTTGATAGGTTTCAACATCGAAGATAGAAGTTGGAAATTTTAAATTTCATTAAGCTTGAATTGGAGCATAATTCGTGGTTTTAGCATCGTTTTATGTGATTTGAGGTTTCAAATAGGTTCGTATGATATTTTAGGACTTGTTGGTATATTTGGTTGAGGTCCCGAGGGCCTCGAGTGAGTTTCGGATGGTTAACAGATCAAAATTTGTACTTAAAAAGCTATTGCAATTTTTCCTTCTGCTGGATATTCTGGGCTGTGATCGAGCCCAGATATCAAGCCCAGAGTCGAAGCCATGGATGAGGCTCAGGATCGAAGGCATGATCGAAGGCCCAGCTCGAGGGCCATGATCGAAGGCAAGGCTCGAGGGCCAGGGTCGAGACCCAAGATCGAGGGTCACAATTGAAGGCCCAGCCTCGATGCCATGATCGAGGCCATGACCGAGGCCTAGGCTCGATGCCATAACCGAGGCCCAGCTCGAGGGCCATGATCGAAGCCACGATCGAGGCCCAGTTCCGAAGGCTGCTTGGGCAGATTTATAAAAGAGGGCATTCGTCCCATTTGCCATTTTTGACGAACTTGAGCTTGAGCAGAGGCGACTTTTGGCAGATTTTCAAGAAAAGACATTGGGGTAAGTGATTCCAACTCGGATTTGGTCTATATACACAAATAGATCATTGTTTTCACCATTTAATTAGTGTTTTGAGATTAAAATTTGGGAAATATTTAGAAATCTCATAGAAATGAATTTTTGAAATTTCGGTATCGATTCGGAGTCGGATTTGAGTGAAACTGGTATGGTTGGACTCGTAATTGAATGGGTTGTCGGATTTCGTAACTTTTGCCGGATTCCGAGATGTGGGCCCCACAGATGAATTTTTAATTAATTTCGGGATTTTTATTGAAAATGTAGTATTTTCTTATAGAATTGATTCCTATAAATTTTAGTGATTGTATCGAATTATTTTTTGTTAGATTCGAGCCAATCAAAGTTGGATAATCGAGAAAAAGGCCTACTAGTGGATTAAATTGGAGCAAGACGAGGTAAGTCTCTTGTCTAATCTTGTGAGGGAGAAATTACCCCATAAGTAATTAAAGTAATAATTATTGCTAATTGTGGGGGCTACGTACACACGAGGTGACGAGAGTCCGTGCGTAGCTACTATTAATGCTAAAGTTCGAATAGTTTTGGACTCAAAGCATGAATTACTTGTGTAAATTGTATTCTTTGTTTAATTAATATTATTTGATATATATATATATATATATATATATATATATATATATATATATATATTGTGAATTGTTAGATAAAGATATTAAAGGATGAAAATATCATATGCTTTATTTTGCTATTTAAATTAATTAATTTATAAGAGAAATTATTCTTCCTCCCGAATTTATCTTATAATAAATATACTCTCTTTTTGGAGGTACATAAGAAAATATCCTCCTTTCTTGTGGAGCGGGTTGAACGCCTCGGCAGGATAGATGCATCTATGGATAGTGTCGCACGTCCCTCGACAGTGTACACGGTACTCTGGATCGGGCCGAATGACCTTGGCAGAAATTATGCTTAATAATAATAATTACACGATACTTTGATAGTTTATTGTAGCTTGTGAAGCTAATTGATAAATTGGAAATCTTTGGAATTTAAAGAATTATTATTCCTGCTTGTTAAGGAATTTTTGTTATTTCTGTAAATGAAACTAATTGATAAATTTGGAAATTTATTGGAATTGAAGAAATTTAATTATTTATGCCGGTTAAATAAATTATTGTTATATTCTGCGAATCATGCTGATTTAGACAGTATTTTGAATTTTGTATAATCTAATAGATGCTCATACACTTGTGACACCAGGTCTTGGCACACACATTGGTTGAATTAAGAGTTGCTTATTTTCCTTGGTTATTTTAAATTTATTAGTTGGCTTGCTTAGCTGTAGTGTTGGGCGCCATCACGACCTATAGGTGAAATTGGGTCGTGACATATGTTCACTTATTTTTGTAATCAAACGAGGCATAACTTATGATATATTTGCACTTTATTGTTGGTTGAGTTCATAGATTCTTCTAAGTAATCGAAAGAGGCTAGTCGAATCTTTGATTAAACCTAGTTAGGAGGATAATCGAAAGAGGTTCTCCAAAAGACAAATCCACTACACATTTTGCATATCTTCACCGAGCTTAAATTGGCTCATATGGTGAGTTGAGATTTAATCGAGAGAGGAATTTCTACTAAACAATTGTACTGATAATTAAGTGAATTCGAGAGACTCACTTGAACATTAGAAGTGAATTATCTAGAGTTAAATCCCAGACAATTATCTTGCACTTATTCCGTCAAAATCCTTTTTTCTCCCATTGATAACTCCCTTGCTTACCTTTGTTGCGATTGTCATTAGTCAATAGCTGTAGATTTTAGATTATTAATTACATAAATCTCAACTGTTGAACCCCCTGGATAGCAATCTAGCTACAAATTACGATAATATTGTTTAAATTCAATCTCTGTGGATACGATAATTATACTATACTATCTTTGACTAGCAAGCACAATTTAAGTGTGTGTTTTGCGCTCATCAACAGTCTAGTAGAATTTCCTATGTCATTGCGAAAAATTCAAAATCCATAAAGTTAAAATCCTTATTTCATTTCTATTTACTATCTTTCTAGTTCTTACTATTCATGTGCTCATACCCGTCTCTTAAGGGGAAAAAAGGCAAAAAAACATAAATTGAATCATATCATCATTAAACTTTTGCAAATAGAAGCGGATCCAGAATTTAAATTTAATTGGTTCAACTTTTAAACCCTTTAGCATTAAACTTATTGTACAATTAAAGTTATGAGTTCAATCTAATACTTGTTGAGATTTTAATAAGTTTTTACATATAAATCCATATTCCGTGTCAAAAGTTATAGGTTCAATTGGAACCTTAACAGAGAGGCTACATCCACCCCTATTTGCAAATACACAAATCTTTAGTTCTTACTTAACAGAGTCCAGAACCAAAGTGTGGTTCTTTGGGACTCAAGAAACCAAAATATGTGGAAAACAAAACTGGCCACCATAATATGTATAGCGCGGTATTTCACCGCTCTATACCTTAATGGCCGTTTTTCCGTTAAGGTATAGCGCGGTGAAATACCACGCTATATTTAAACTTAAATGGGAGGGAAATTATAGCGTCCTTATTTACTGCGCAAGTAAATAAGCGCGCTATACATACATAAATAAACGGGCCATCACCTTCCCCACTGCCAAAACCAGAAGGTTCCCCCCTCCCCCCCAATTAAAAAACTCGAACCAACGGTATCCCCCACCCCCCAACCAAAAATACTCGGTTGGAGCCCACCGGTCCCACAAAAAGTGTAGATTCTCGGTCTCACATCGTATCTAAGGCGTTATCTCGTAGTGGGTTGCTTGTTTCGGCTCCAAATAACCAAATCTTCAACTTTTCAAAAACTTTAAATCGAGGTATTCTGACTTATTTTTTGTTAAAAATCATGTATAAAAAATGCCTATTAGTTGTTTTTACTGTGTTCTATGTTATTTCGTGATTGTTTTGCGATTTAATTAATTTGTTATTTTTTATCCGGATTATATTATTAGTGTGATAAAAAATTAGTAAAATAGAGAAATTATTATTAGTTGTTAAAAAATGTTAATTAGTTAATTTTTACTTTGGTATATATTTTTTTCGTGATTGTTGTGTGGTTAAATAAATTTATTATTTTTATCCGGTTTAGATTAGTTATTTGCTAACAGATTAGTAAAATAGATAAATTATTATTTTAGGAATAATTAATCTTATTTAGAAGCTATTGTTGTACATATATGAATATGCGACTTTAGTTCCCTATAGTGGTATCTTGTGCCTGTAATTTTAATGTAATGCTCGTATTTGTAATGTAGTGCCATTTTAACGTAGTAAAATGTAGTGCCCTTTAGTGTAGTATCTTTGTAACTATTGAAATTAATTATTTAATTATCTGTTAAACCCAAAAATATCTGAAAACAGTTGATAGTTCAAACGCACTCTCTCGAATTCTAGTCAACAAACGTAAGAAAATAACATTAGAAAACAATAATATTTGTCAAACTAAATATTGTTACATGAATATTTAATAATTAAATCTTGTATAGTTATGAAAATTAATTATTTAATTTTATTATAGTCAAAAATAGGTGAGTAATAAACTAACATATAAAATAATAAACTAACATATAAAATAAGAAATAAACATATTAAATAATAAAAAAATATATAAAATAGTAAACTAACATATAAAATATTAAAGTAACATATTAAATAATAAACGATATCACCAATATCTATTTGGTTCCGTATACGCGTTCTTTTCTGCACTTGTCGTTGACGCACATACTCCTTATTGCATACCATTTTAAATGGTTCCGGCGGCCAATAATGCTCAGCACCCACTGGCTGCAACTGTCCACTATAGGTGTTTAAGTATGCAACAGCACTATATTCTTTATCAACGTACCTCGTTGCCACGAAACCTGTATGTTGAAAGCACTTCATGGCATGTGAGCACGGCATATGATAGATGGACCATTTCCCACAGGAGCATAACCTTCTGGTTTCATTGACGGTGTATGTATTATTCCCCCCGGTTATGATGGATGGTGGTGCGAACTTTAAAAATATTTCACTCGTTGCAATAGTGCAAAAATGAATGCCACTGTGCTCGCTTCCTGTATTTCTCAAATCTTTTCATTGGTATTGGCATGAATTCAACACCCCTTTCCATCAATGAGGATGCACCTCTAGACCTTTCAACAAACCTCTCCGCCATCTGCTTGAATGACATCCGCACCATGGTTGTCACGACCCAATTTCACCTATAGGTCGTGACGACACCCAACACTATAGCTAGGCAAGCCAACCAGTAATTTAAAATAACCAAAAAAAATAAGCAACTCTTAATTCAACCAATGTGTGTGCCAAGACCTAGTGTCATAAGTGTATGAGCATCTAGTAGATTATACAAAACCCCAAATACTGTCTGAAATAAAAATAGACAGAATGAAAATACAAGGAGAAGCACTGGTAGCTGCAGAACGGCTCAGAAAGGCAGCTCACCACCACGCTTCTGGATAATGTGGATGTGCGATGATAGGTTCTCCACTAGTACCTGCCTCAGATCCTGCACAAAAAGTACAGCAAGTGTAGCATGAGTACGTAAACAACGTGTACCCAGTAAGTATCAAGCCTAATCTCGAAGTGGTAGAGACGAGATGACCGACTTTGACACTCACTAACGGTCAACAATATTAAATAGAATAAAACAGAATTTATTTAACTCAGCCTGATTCAAAAAGTCATCAATAATTTTATTTATATCAGCAGAAATAATTAAATTCACTCAAATGCATCAATTCTCAATATATTAATTAAATTCCTACAATTCCAATAAATTTCTACTTTATCAATTAGCCTCATTTACAAGAATAACAATAATTCCTTAACCAACACAGATAATAATTCTTTAAATTTCAAATATCTCTAATTTATCAATTAGCTTCACAAGCTGCAATAAACTATCCAAGTATCGTGTAATTATTATTATTAAGCACGATTTCTGCCGAGGTCGTACGGTCCGATCCAGAGTGTCGTGTACACTGCCGAGGGACGTGCGTCACGATCCATAGATGCATCTATCCTGCCGAGGCGTTCGGCACGCTCCACAAGAAAGGAGGACATTTTCTTATGTACCTCCGGAGAGAGTGTATATTTATTATAAGATAAATTCGAGAGGAAGAAAATTTCTCTTAACAATTAATTAATTTAAACAGCAAAATCAAGCATATGAGATTTCCATCCTTTAATATCTTTATCTAACAATTCACAATATATATTTATATTTATATCAAATAATATATATATATATATATATATTAAATAAAGAATATAATTTACACAAGTAATTCATGCTTTGAGTCCTAAACTACCCGGACTTAAGCATTAATAGTAGCTACGCACGGACTCTCGTCACCTCGTGGGTACGTAGCCCCCACAATTAGCAACAATTATTTCTTTAATTACCTATGGGGTAATTTTCCCCTCACAAGATTAGACAAGAGACTTACCTCGTCTTGCTCCAATTTAATCCACTAGTAGGCCCTTTCCTCGATTATCCAACTTTGATTGGCTCGAATCTAACCAAAAATAATTCGATACAATCACAAAAATTTATAGAAATCAATTCTATAAGAAAATACTACATTTTCAATAAAAATCCTGAAATTAATTAAAATTTTGTCCGTGGGGACCACGTCTCGGAATCCGACAAAAGTTAAGAAATCCAACAACCCATTCAATTACGAGTCCAGCCATACCAGTTTCACTCAAATCCGACTCCGAATCGATACCAAAATCTCAAAAATTTATTTCTATGAGATTTCTAAAAATTTCCCAAATTTCAATCTCAAAATACTAATTAAATGGTGAAAATAATGATATATTTGTGTATATAGACTAAATCCGAGTTAGAATCACTTACCCAAATAGTTTTTCTTGAAATTTGCCAAAAATCGCTTCTGCTCAAGCTCAACTTCGTCAAAAATGGCAAATGGGACGAAGTTCCCTCCTTTATAATATGCCCAGGCAGCCTTCGGACCTGGGCCTTGATCGTGGCTTCGATCATGGCCCTCGAGCCTGGGCCTCGATCGTGGCCTCGATCATGGCCCTCGAGCCTGGGCCTCGAATGTGGCCTCGATCATGTCCCTCGAGCCTGGGCCTCGGTCATGGCATCGAGCCTCGATCTTGTGATCCTCGATCTTGGGTCTCGATCCTGGCCCTCGAGCCTTGCCTTCGATCATGGCCCTCGAGCTGGGCCTTCGATCATGGCTTTGATCCTGAGCCTCTTCCCTGGCTTCGACCCGGGCCATCGACCCTGGGCTCGATATATGGGCTCGATCTTGGGATCGATCATAGCCCAAAATATCCAGCAAAAGAGAAAAATTGCAGCAGCTTTTTAAGTCCAATTTTTGATCCGTTAACCATCCGAAACTCACCCGAGACCCTCGAGACCTCAACCAAATATACCAACAAGTCCTAAAATATCATACGAGCTTATTTGAAACCTCAAATCACATAAAACAATGCTAAAACCACGAATTATGCTCCAATTCAAGCTTAATGAAACTTAAAATTTCTAACTTCTACATTCGATGTCGAAACCTATCAAATCAAGTCCGATTGACCTCAAATTTTGCATACAAGTCATAAATGACATAACAGAGCTATGAAAAGTTTTAGAACTGGATTCCGACTCTGATATCAAAAAGTCAATTCCCCTGTCAAACTTCCAAACTTAAATTCATTTTTTAGCCATTTCAAGCCTAATTTAACTACGGACTTCCAAATAAAATTCTGAACTTGCTCCTAAGTCCAAAATCACCATACGAAGCTGTTGGAATCGTCAAACTTCTATTCCAGGATCATTTTCTCAAAATGTTGACCGAAGTCAAACTTGGCCTTTTAAAGCCAACTTAAGGAACCAAGTGTTCCGATTTCAACCCAAACACTTCCAAATCCCGAACCAACCATCCCCGCAAGTCATAAATCATTAAAAGCACATACGGAAAGTTTTATTTTGGGTAACAGGGTTCTAAAAGTCAAAATGACCGATTGGGTCATTACAATGGCAGTGACAGGCAATCCACGTGCAGACTTCAATAACCCGTTGAAAGACTCTGACACATTTGTAGTCAGAATTCTCCATCTTCTGCCACCATCCGCATGAAAAGTCTACTTTTCAAGTTCATGTCGCATCAACCAAGTATAGGCTCCTTGGTCTTCTTGCCTGATCAATTCCATTCGCCTCCTGAATTTACACTCTTTGTGATCTGTTGCACCTATCCATATTAAATCATGCAAGTCCTTGTTCGGATAAGCCCTCTGGAAGTTGGCCTTCAGGTGCCTCACACAGTAGCGATGGTAGGCATACGGTTCCTGCCATGCACGCAAATTCTGTACAGAACTTAAAATATCGCCATGACGATCAGATATTAGACAAATATCTGAACGCTGTCTGATAACGTTCTCCTTCAAGTGTTTCAAAAATAATGTCCACGTCTCTTGGATTTCATTTGCACAAATAGCAAATGCTAGAAGAAATATACTTCCATTAGCATCTACTGCAACTACGATCAACATCTTAATATCATACTTTCCATAGATATGAGTGCCGTCTATGGATATTACCGGCTGACAATGCACAAAATCATCAATGGCTGGTTTAAAATTTTAAATGCCCAGATATGTGTTTTGCTATTCCCGGATTTCACTCAAGCTTCCATTCAACAGTAGTACCGGGGTTAAAGTGTTGCAATGCGGCCATGTACATGGGTAGAGATGCAAATGACTTATCCCAATTACCATAAACAATTTCAAACGCACGTTTGCGCCTGAGAAATGCCTTTCTTTTGGAAATAGTACACCCATATACCTGGTGGACAGATGCTATACACTCTTTGATCTTATACCTTATGGACGCTTCAATGTGTGGAATCAAGACAAGAGAAATCAAGTCAACATTCAAGTTAAAATGATTCCCACTGAATGTGTCCATTTCACAATTGTGGGTGCCAATGTATTTACACACAACCCACATATTTGTTTTCAGCTTCCTCGCATGCAGCATCCAATTACAACCCGTAAACCATCTACTACAAATAACCTTGTATATATCCGGAGATGACTCATGAACCACGATCTCACGACACTCTTTTATGCTGTACATTCGCACCGCCCTGCTTAAGCACGCTTTATCTGCAAAAAGAATGCCCTTTGACAACACCGTTGCTCTAGATTCATCCCACATTGCTGTCCGAATTTCGTCAAGATCCCTTGTGAGGGCATCCACATCCGGCATAGTTGGAAAATGATCAAGGTAGGGAATCTCCCTTGAATGAAATGACACGTGGGACTCGTACACTCTTGGTCTAACGGGGGTTGGAGCATGCTACCTCGTCAAATCAGGTTCAGCATTCTCTTCCTCCTCATCATCACCCTCATCAGGGAAGGGTGTGTCATCTCTAGACTCATTAATATTGTTGTCAAAATCACTATTCTCTTCCTGACTCTGCGCATCTGCTTAGATCCCGATTAAATATGTCGTCTTCGGGCAATTGATTAAGGACAGGACCTTCAAGTTGCTCGTTTTCACTACACAACCAATAAAATAATGAGTTTCTCAAATTGATCCAAACTTTACATATAACTTTATCACTTCATTTACAAATCACAATGTGTTGATATCCCATGATGGACATTATCTTGTTGAACATGACTCCCGGATGGACCACCATGTTCCAACATACCAAAATTAGGCATATTTCAACTAGGCGTTGGTTCATAACTTGTAAAATTCATATCTGGACAGTACCCCATGTGAAATATATAAGTGTTAATACAAATTCAATACATAAAAATAAACATCGTAACACAAATAAAAATTGAAGTATACCACTCGACTTGTAGATTATGTAAACTAGGAGAGAAATTATTTTCTCGTTCCTCATTCGCCCGTGGAGATAAGATTAGATCAGGCCAAACTCTTTCACCCGGAACCTGTTCGGCTAAACCTGCTCCAAAATAACCACCTGATGATTGAGGGATATCCCTACTTTGCGGAACCTCATTATTGCGAACGTCTTCAGCCTTGACGTACATTTCTAACATTTTTATCACAAGATATTCCCGATGTTCATCCATAGTCCTCAAAAAATTTCTTAGAGTTTCATCGTCTTCGATGTTAAACTCAGCATAACAAGCAACCCCTTGCGGAGTAACAAAATACAGATATCTTCCGGTTACTTTAATATTAACCGAACGTTTGCTCACACTCATTGTCTTTTTACATAATAACGATACCAATGTATCGTACTCCATTGTAAGTGGAAACTTAACATGACACTGTGGAGAATAACTATAGTGTACTGAGTTATTCTCCACCACAACCTCACTCCCCAATATAATGAAACCCTAATTCTCCGCTCTTCAGATATTATGACAAAATGCAAAATAACTTAACGAACAAATATTTAACGAACAAATATTTCGGAAGACTTGAAGGATTCTGAATGGATTTTTACAAAATCCTCCTGAAACTCTTTAAATAAGGAAAAAATTGATGTACAACGCCTTAAATATGCGTGTTATACCCAGTTGAATTGTTGGTCTGTCAATTAAGTACAAAAGAATTATTAGTGGACCCAACTTTTAAGTATAGCGCGATATTTCACCGCGCTATACTCTGTTGAATTATTGGTGTGTCAGTTAATACCAGAAGAATTATTGGTGGGTCAGTTAATACCAGAAGAATTATCGGTTGGCCCAATAATTAAGCATAGCGCAATATTTCACCGCACTATACTTTAACGGACAAACGACCGTTAAGGTATAGCGCGGTGAATAACCGCGCTATACATATTATGATGGCCAGTTTCCCCCATATATTTTGATTCTTTGAATCCAAAGAATCACATTTTGGTTCCGGAGTCTTACTTAACAACCCGTTCTTATTTTCTTCATCCTAGAAAACCATCTTTTCTTTATTTCCAGAAATCCAAAAATATTAGGACCCACTTTCAAATAGTAATATAATTCTACAAGTTTCTAGAATTCAAATTTATTCAAATAAACACAATTAACTTTCAAATGGTGTTTTATGTTCTAAACTGATAGTTCAATTATTTGGTTATATTTAAACGGATCAAATTTATATACACAATAATTTAAATAATTTTTACATTAATCACTACAATTTAATCTATTAATAAATCTCATGTCTTATTTTCTATATGTTCTTAATATAAATTATTATATACTATATCTTTTAAGTGATTTGCTGGCATACAAATTTCTCATATATTATTATCGTATAAAAATCAAACTCTTAAAATTAAGGGGTATTATCACTTTTAATTATCACTTTTAGTCCACTTCAAAAATTATTTACAATTAATAGCCAAAAAAGTATATAAAACTTATATAATTTTTGTATATAATATATATAATGTAAATTTGTATATAATATATAAATTTTATATATTTTTTTGACTATTATTTTTATAACGGTTATATAATATCATTTTCCTTAAAATTAACATATCAATGGGACTCTTTCCAAATTTGGTGAAGACCAAAGACTGCTGTCAATTCTTTGCCTCACTGGCATAAGAAACCTCGAATTAGCTGTAAGCCAGTCCAACCATATCTAACCTATCAAATCATTCCATAACTCAATAGAATCCTAAAAGGAAAAAGAAATACTAGGAAAGTGACAAATTTTCGCACACCAAATGCTTGGCTAATGGACAGAGAGAAAGAGAAGAAATTACTTAGAAAACGACAAGTTCTTGCACACCAAGTATTGATTAATTGACAGAAAGAAAAGAGAAAAGGATGCTCTTTTGCTGGCATATTACGTGCACACAGCTCATTCCGCACGCATATCCATACAAATAAAAACTCTTTTTTTTCTCTATCCTTATATTGTATATATGTGTATATACTTGCCGTCAATTCACTTTCTACCCTTAGTTCTATCTTCAGTTATTCTCTTGCTGAAGAACAGTTGAACTAAAGGACTAATGGATCCGTGTCCTTTTGTGAGAATAGTTATCGGAAACTTAGCCTTGAAGTTTCCGGCTGAACACAAACTGTCCTCAAGTACGGTTTTTGATTGTAAATTCAAGCTTAGAGGTTTTTCCACACAAATTTCAACTATCCCAGCGTTTATTCAAGATCCAATTCTGGAGAACAGAACTCACTCTTGTTTCAACTTGAACAAAACAGAACTTGACAAACTGGTCGAAAAATCAAGTATCAGAGGAAAAACTTGCAGTTTAAAGATTGAAATTTTTGCACGGAAAAAGGGGATTGGTTGTGGTTTATTGAAAGGTGGGAAGCTATTGGGGAGCGTATTGGTACCATTGGATTTAAAGGGGTTGGAAAGTAATGGTCGCAGAGGAGTTGTGATTCAGGATGAATGGGTTTTGGTTGGTAGATCTAGTACTGCAGCACAATTGCATTTGAATGTGAAAGCTGAACCTGACCCAAGATTTGTTTTCCAATTTGATGGTGAACCTGAGTGTAGTCCTCAAGTTTATCAAGTCAATGGAAATGTTAAACAACCTGTTTTTACTTGCAAGTTCAGTTTCAGGAACAACGGTGACAGGAATTTGAGATCAAGGTTAGTTTATCTTCTACAATTGAAGTTGATTTTCTTATAATTAGTAAAGAAAACTGATCTTTCTTCGCTAAACAAATTCATTCCCTATAGTCACATGGCAAACCTAGTGTAAACAATAAACATAGCTGATGTAAAATTCATTACTTTTTGCCTCGAAATTTATATATTTGCGAGAAAAACTATATATATATATATATATATATATATATATATATTTTTTTTTTTCCTAATAGACTTATATACATGTATACAACCACAAAAAATCCAATGAAATACCACGTGTGGGGTATGAGGAAAGTAGTGTGTATGCACTCCTTACCCACCCCATGTCTGGACAAAGTAGGGCTATATACATGTATAACGAATTGAATTCATTGATTCTAAATCCTAACATAATCCTACCTGTTGGTGATTATCCAGCTAATTAACACATTAGTTTTAGTCTATGTTGATTCATATTTTTCTTGAACTCTGCATCTAAATCTTGGTTATTTGTACAGATCTTCACTATCAGAACCAAGCACATCAACAAGCTGCTTTAATTCTTGCACAGCTGATAAAGAGTTGTCATCCCTAACAGAGCGAAAGGGATGGTCAATCACAATCCATGACCTCTCTGGTTCACCAATTGCAGCAGCATCAATGGTTACCCCATTTGTCCCATCACAAGGTTCAAATAATGTCAGCAGATCAAACCCCGGGGCGTGGCTCATCCTTCGCCCAGGCAACGGTACATGGAAGCCGTGGGGCCGCTTAGAAGCATGGCGAGAGCACGGTGGTGACCTCGGTTATCGCTTTGAAATCATCCCTGATGGTGCTACTGATGCCATTACTTTGTCCAATTCAACTATCAGCACCAAGAATGGTGGGAAATTTAGTGTAGACATCACCAATGGTGCTACCCCATTGACTAGTCCAAACAGCAGTTTTGACTTATGCTCAGGTTCTGGATCCGGGTCGGATTTTGGGTCAGCACCTGGATCCGGGTCGTGGGCACAGCTCTTGTACCGTGGATTTGTGATGTCGTCCACGGTGGAGGGTGACGGGAAATGCAGCAAGCCGGAGGTGGTTGTCGGGGTGCAGCATGTGAACTGCGCGGAGGATGCTGCAGCTTTCGTGGCATTGGCAGCTGCCATGGATCTTAGTATGGATGCTTCTCAGTCTTTTACTAAGAAGCTCCGGAAAGAGTTGAGGCAGTCGGATCAAGAATGAAGGCTAAACGGGTCAGGTTACCATCTGGATATGGGTCACGGGATCTGGGCTTTATTGAAATTTTGCCAACTGCCAGCAGTTTTTAGCTGGTTTATGTTTTTCCTACGTTTTCCCTTCTACAATAGAGTGTACAGTGGTTATCAATCTGTCTTGTTTTTTTTTTAAAACCTTTGCCTCGTTTGGAAGTATTTATTTATTAGTTGATTCTTGTAAACAAAATTAATTTTTGACATAGTGATGTAGTTATGGTTAAGGAATGAAATTTTGAGATCAGGAATCCAATGTTGGTTGATTTTTGTTGCTTCTTGGTAAAATTCCAAAGTCAATTGGTTTCTGAGTTGGCATACATTAGAATCAGGTGGCATGCATTAAGCGATAATATATAGGCTTAGGTGTTAGATGTTTTGTGGACGACAATAATAATAAGGACAACACAATGTTATTATTATTATATTCGTGATAATGATGATGAAAAAGAAGATAAGGAGGAGGAAGTCGCTATATAGGCTTAGGTGTTGGATGAGGGATAGGTAGATCGAAATCTGGAGTACATTAGCTAAGTTAAATGAATATTCAAACTGTATGACACGTACGTGAAGAATTCATAGTAGAAGTCAAACTTGATGGATAATAAACCACAAATTGTTGGACAGAGATAAGCAGTCGACGCAATAAAATAAGTGAAAGAGAAATGGACGCACAAGTGCTCAAGTGCACAAAATATTGTATTCTATGCAAGGTGCAGTCATACACAAGGAAAATGTGAATTGAGCTCAACAACGTAACTCCTACCCCTCTGATTGTATAGTTTCACTCTCCTTCGGCATCTTTGGTGTTGCTTCCTTCAGAATTTTGTGTCCCAGAAACGTTTCCAGTTTGTGTGGATATGTTTTCCAGAGAACTTTTATCCTGGATCCGTCTCTGCATTTGTCGATTATAAGTTGTAGGACTGGGCATATATCGGGTAAAATCGATGGCCCGAACCGAAAAAAGCTTATTGGGTTATCAGTATCGGGTTATTGAGTTAATGATTCGGTAACATTTTAGTGTTTACAATGGGGTTATCGGTTCGGGTCTCGATTTGTCAAATTTTATAACGGATTAACCGATAACCCAATAAAATTTGATAAATTATGATTTTACCCTCAAGTATATAAATACTTATATAGGGCTTCAACCTTCAGTTCATTCCCGTTTTCTCTGAACTTTTCTCAGCCGCAAGTCTTCACTCTTCATTCCATCAATGGTAACAGTGAAATGTACTCTTGAAATTTAATTTTGAGCTTCTTGATTGATTTGAGGTAGGATATAACCTCTTAACATTCACTATTCTTCCTTTACTCACTTGTAGAAGCGAAGCCAGAAATATTTTCAAGGGTGTTAAGACTTGAAAGAACTAAAATAAAATTCTCAACAAAGGGCGTTCAATATATAATTTATACTTCAAAAATCAATATTTTACTTATATACACAGTGTAATTTATCATAATATTTCGGTGAAGGGATTGACCACCATTTGTAAAAGGTGTTCAGACTCCAGTGAATTGTTCTTTTCTTTTTTGCTTAAACGCAGGTCAACTTTATGTAAAACTGTTCCTTGATACTTCCATTTCTTTGTTTGTAATATGAAAAATTGAGGGAACTTATAAATGTTATCCTGTGGTCAAGTAAGCAACTTGCAATGGGTAAAACAAAAGTATGCATATTACAAGAAAATCAGAATGGCGAAATGGCTATGCTTGGAATCTCATTATGCAAACTTCAGTGATTGAAGTTCAGTCCATGTTAATTATACACTATGCTTCTTGTAATCTTATCGGGAAACCGATAACGTCGATAACCGATAGCTTATCAGTTCGATTATCGGTATAATATATTTATAAACTGATAATCGATATGCTAAATCGATAATATTCACAACCGAACCGAATCGATCGATGCCCACCCTAATAAGTTGAATGCATCTGGCTATAGACATTTTGGCTCCAAAATGGTGAAATTTTCCTAAACTACTACTTAAGAAAAGAAACTCCTTTTTGTAAATTTCTTTAATGTCACTACCAATTTTCATTTTGATAAATTATGGAAACAGAACGTTTAGCTTCACAGAATATTGAAAGCTATAAATTAGAAAATAATGACAACTGTTAAAAACAAAGTCGTTGTAACCCCGATTCGATCACCGTCAACGGCGTGTCTTATTTTTTTCAACTATTTTTACTGTTTTATTCATCAAATGACGCAAATCTTTTGCACCCAATACCCAAAAGAGAGGCTTCAAACTAGGAGGAAAAACCAAAATTGGATAGCAACTAGGATTGAAAATAATCCAATTGTTTTAGTTTCAGTAGGGAAAACGCTTTCATTCCGTCTTTTTTTATTATTTTTATATATTCCGTCATTATAAATTTAATTCTATCTCTATGTATATGCTTCAATAACAACCAAATGGAAGAGACAGATTATGGATAGACTAATGAAGAATAATACAACTAGAGAAGAGGAGAAGACGATCTGTAGCAACAAATTTGGGAGGTCATGTAGTAAACGTTAATTAAAAACTCCTAATGTTCAGGGGCGGCTCAAGCGCATTTGAGGCCTAAGGCCAAAGTCAAATGTGATGCCTAAGTATTTAAATTTTTTAAAAAAACTTAAATGATATGTATGGAGTAAAATTAATGAAATACCAAATACCAAATAAAAACAATACTAGAAAGATATTACCCGATTACTGATTCAGGAAGTTTGAAGAATGAAGACTTTGAGTCCAAAATATCTAGTTGTTGCTTGTCTACTTCAAAACTAAATCTTGAAAACTATACTATATTTTTTATAAAGTAATAGAAGTATAGAAGTATTGGAATCTTAAAAATATTATTGAACACTTGAACTAATAAATTTTTGGAGAAAGAAGGTGAAAAATAAAATTTTAGAGAAAGAAAAAAATATTGGAGAAAGAATTCAAGAAGGTGAGCAGGAATAAAGAGTAAGGAAGAAGATATGTAGGTTCTCGAATATGAAGAGTAAGATTGAAACATTGGAAAAGAAGGAGTAAAAAATGGAATTGTTAAATCAACTCAAATTGAAAATTATTCATCTATCATTTTTAAGTAAGTCAAATTTTTACTTTATTTACTCTAAAAGGTTTTCTTTCCATGAAAAACACAAACATACTACTATATATATTTTTTTAAATATCTATAAAATATATAGTATTTCTGAAAAAATAGGACCCCTCTAAATTGGGTGCCTAAGGCACATGCCTTACCCACCATACTGTTAGACTGCACTGTGCTAAACAATCATACCCGTGAGATTTTTCAGGATTTGTTGTTATTATTGTATTAACAGACAATGTAAATTAAAGATCTTCTAGTGACATGATTAATGTAATCTAATATATTATAGTAGGTTTAGTATAATAGGTTAGTTACAATTTTGTTTTCCAGATTACTGATTGATAATTCGCCATACATAATTACATATAATTATCTTATAAATGACCTAGTTAATTGCGTAAATATTTTTATACCGTCGGTTTTAAAACTGGCGGTTCAGTTATTAAAAACTAGCTACTCCACTTTCAATATCTTCTAACCACGTTAAGTTGGTAATTTTCATGTTTTTGGCCCTCTAGTAGATTATATGAAGTGTGTAAACTGGTTCCTTTTGTTTGAAAATACATGTCGTTAATTATAAGATGTTGCACATAATATCGCAAGTAGCTAGATCATCAACACATGATTCGTAAGAGTACTAAAGAGTTCATAATAATATCAGATCATACATCAAGCTGAATTCATATATCCTCCCCCCCTTAATTAAGACCACTTGGACTTTTTACAGATCCAGTTCTTCAGAGGATTACAAATATTATATACTTTTAACTATAAGTTGCTTTTTAGTGCAATTATTTAAGTTGTTTATATATATCAAGCAGAAGTCCATACATATATAACGTGAAATGGACATTCATTTCAATTAGTATGGACTTTGGCCTATGACATTACCTGGAGGATCATAGTTGCAAGAGACAACATATCCTCCATTGTTGCACTTAACCCTAGCACATCCAACACGAACCGAGTTACGCCAAACCACCTGAGTATAGTGTCCACACACCTGTCCTTGTGCACAAGTATTTGAGTCATGGTCATAGTACTGTTTCTCATCGACCCACATCTCGACGGCCTTAGCAGCCGTCATAAAATCGCCACTTCCCTGAGCTAGGTTTTCGCCGTATTGGCCATGAGAATGTACGAGGTTGCAGTCTGCAGCCAATTGAGAAACATAATTTTGTGCATAGGCTGCTACCCCGTTGTCCCAAGTTAATGGTTCCACGCCTACATCTGCACGAGCTGTGTTATGGGCATCCAAATAGTCTTGTTGAGAGTTTTGGGCATGAGAAGAGTGAGATATTATTAGGAATAAGAGAAGTGTAGAGACAAGAAAAAATGAGGGCATTTGTGAAAAGAGAAAAAATCCCATGACTATAGGAGAAATGTTTTATTTTGAATGGAAAAACTAGATTTACTACCACAGGTATTTATAGGAGAAATCTTGAAGATTTCACGGCGATCATTCATGCACTTACTAAAAATTTTTGACATGGTAATATCAATGTAATATATCTTGTTATAGATAGTTATTTATCCTATTTTCTAGGTTATCATATTTTAAACTTATATAAGCAGTTACCAATTATTGTAAAATATTTTACCTGATGTTGCAAAATAATTTTAAATTGTCCATGCATGAAGTTAAACACTTTTTTGATCTAGTAGATGTGTTTTTTGTTAAATAAAATAGACTGGTTATGGTTACTTGGTTATGGTTACTGTGTTAATTCTTCTAATATTTTCTACATTTAACGATCTGATTAATTTTTGCTTCGATATTTATATCTCTTTTGTTTCAGAATGGGAATGTCCATTGGAAAAAGAATTTAAAATAAATACTTTTTGGTGTTTCTTTTTTCTAATAATCTTATTTCTAAATCTTATATTATATTTCTTATAATAATTTGTACAATCAATTCTCTAAAAGAAAAAAATTATAATAAAACCAAACACAGTGTGTGTGTCTTCTTCTTTCTTTTCTCAATATTTGTGGAAAACTTGAACATGGGCAGTCATCTCGATGACGTTAAATAACTTTCAAATTTGGAGGCAAAGCATATTTGGATATTCTTCAGTTCTTTCTCTAATTTCCTTCCCTACACGTTACTCATGTACTATCACACTTTTCTATTATCTCATTCCAATCACAACTTGACTTTAGATTCAAATGGCAATTTTTTTTTTTTGTGTGTGTAAATAGCTTATGTTTATTTCGTTTCTCGACATTAGTGGAAAAGAAAGCTCAAGTTTTAGGGAAAAAGCTAGAGTTTGAAATCCTCTAGGGTGTTTTAAGATTTAACTACTTTATTTTTCCCAGAAATAACACCCTAAAGCATCTCGCTGTAATGGCATTCACTTATTTTCCCTATAATTTTAATGGATAAATGACAACCAAACTCCTTAAAAAGACTTCGGCCAATGCTTTAGGTGGTGAAGTATAGACCCAAGAGAAGACTTACAAGAGAGACCAGTGTTTTTGTTATGCAAAAAGAGTAATTTGATTCAGTTATATACACTGATAATGCGGAAGAATTTTGTAACTATTGCCATTTAGCAATTTACCATAAAAGTTACATATAATTGTAAGTCAAACTTATCGTGAAATGAAAAAATTTATACACTATTAGATGAAAAAAAAATGAAAACTTAAACTCTACACTATGATAATTGACATCCTCATATACCTTAGTCCTTAAAAAAGGTTTATGTGCTACGATCCCTAGGTAAAGGTTTGCGCCATCAGGGTCGCAAATTGTGCCTCACAACTTGACTATAAGATCAAAAATCTAAAAAAGTAAGTTATCTTAATTAATTTATTATATTGATAATAGAGCTTAAAATTCAAATGTTCTTGAGGTTTCACTTTTCTTTTTGCAATACATTCCTCATTGAGTAACTTTATAGAATTAAAAAAATGATACAGTGAGAAATCATAGTAGCAAATCTGATTGCCAATGCATGAAGTTAAACACTTTTTTGATCTAGTAGATGTGTTTTTTGTTAAATAATTAAAATAGTCTGGTTATGGTTACTATGTTAATTCTTGTAACGACCCGACTTGTCGTTTTGAACATTTACGCTCATTTCAACTATTTGAAGTCTTGAATAGCTTCATATGATATATTATGATGTGTGTGAATCGTCGGTTTTGATGTTTCAGGTGTTTCGGGATTAGTTCGGAAGAATAAATTTCATGTTGGAAACTTAAATGAAAAGAGTTGACCGGAATTTTGACTTTTGTGCAAACGACTCCGGAATAGAGTTTTGATGATTTCAATAGCTCCGTACGGTGATTTTGGACTTAGGAGTATGTCCGAAAAATTATTTGGAAGTTCGTAGTTAAATTAGGCTTGAAATGGCGAAAGTAGGAAATTTAAGTTTGGAAGTTTGATCGGGGAGTTGACTTTTTAATATCGGGGTTAGAATCCAGTTCTGAAAATTTTTATAGGTTCGTTATGTCATTTATGATTGTGTGCAAAATTTGAGGTCAATCAGACTTGATTCGATAGGTTTCGATATCGAATGTAGAAGTTGAAATTTGTTGGTTTCTATTAGGATTGAATTGGGGTGCGATTCGTGATTTTAGCGTTATTTTATGTGATTTGAGGCCTAAACTAAGGTCGTATAATATTTTAGGACTTGTTGGTATATTTGGTTGGGGTCCCGGGGGCCTCGGGTGTGTTTCAGGTGTTATCGGGTGATTTTGGGCTACTTTGGATGCAGGTTTTCTGATATCTGATTTTGTTCTTCGCGTTTGCGACTCTCGCGTTCGAGAAGAAGGATTTGGCTTTTGGGATTTTGTTCTTCGCGTTCGCGAAGAAAGAAATTCCTGTTGTCCGTCGTCCGACTTTGGAAGCTTATATCTCGCAATCTATAAGGAATTGGAAGATGATCAAAACATGAAAGTTGTATCCCTTGATGTTTAGTTTTCAGAAAGTCAAACCATTTGTCATATGGACTTTTGTACAAAAAGTTATGTCCATTATACTAGAGGCTGTCTAGGAAGAGTTTGAAAATGGCCGTTGAGGAATATGTTCATCGTGAACGCGAGATGATGGTCACGAACGCGAAGAACATACCCCTAGGCAGCAGATTTAAGTTCTGAAAATGGGACTCCATTCCATTTTCTATTTTTAACGATTTAGAGCTCAGGGAGAGGCGATGTTTAGGAGATTTTCAAGAAAAATAATGGGATAAGTGTTCTTAACTCAATTTTGGTCAAATTACCCGAATCTATTGCTATTTTTAGCATTTAATTGATGTTTAAGTTGAAAAAATTATGAAAACCCTTAAGGTTAAATTGAAAATTTGAGGGTCGAGTTGATGTCAGAATTTGATAAATTTGGTATGGTTGGACTCGTGGTTGAATGAGCGTTCATATTTTATAACTTTTGTCGGGTTCTGAGACGTGAGCCCCACTGGCGATGTTTTAGTGTAATTTTAGATTTTGTTGGAAAATAAGTATTTTCATATGGAATTAATTCCTATAAATTGTGTTGACTGTATCGAATTAATTGTGACTAGATTCGAGGCGTTCGGAGGCCGATTTGCAAGGCAAAAGCATATTGGAATAAAGAATTACACGGTTTGAGGTAAATAACACTTCTAAACTTGGTTTTGAGGGTATAAATCCCTGAATTACATATTATGTGAATTGTATGGAGGTGACGCACATGCTAGGTGACGGGCGTGCACCATAGAAATTGTGACTTAATTGATTCCGTGGAGTTGCACAATCAAATAATCATGTCATTATCCATATATCATCCACGTGTTAGAGGAAATTGAGTTGAGACTCATGTTAAAGATCATGTTTAGGCTACATGCCGATATTTTGGGATCCACAGAGGTCTGATTGCTATTGAATTACTTGTTTTAATTGTAATTTTGTACTCAGTCACATCTATCATTTGCATATCATATCTCAGTCTCTATTGTCATTCATTGATACATCATATCATCATGTCAGATTGATTTTCATGTCATTGAGAGCCCGAGAGACTAGAGATTTTGAGTGATATTTATGGGATCGGGCTGCACGCCGCAACATATTTTATTTATTTATGCTTGGATCTGGATATTATAGCGCTTGGGATGAAGGAGACCCTCCGGAGTCTGCACCCCCCACAGTGAGCGCGGTTGACTTTATATTGAGGGATGGATCTTCCCCCGGGCATGGATCTTGCTCGAATAATTTATATTGACGGATGGATCTTCCCTGGGCATGGATCTTTGCCCGAATCATTTATATTGAGGGATAGATCTTCCCTGGACATGGATCTTGTCCGAATCGTTTATATTTGGGGATGGATCTTCCCTGGACATGGATCTTGTCCGAATCATTTATATTTGGGGATGAATCTTCCCCTGGGTTGAATTGGTCATATACAGTACTGAGTGATTGAGTATTTTGAGAGTGTGAGTACACGAGGTTTCCATTATGGTACATCACGTACAACATATATTTTGGCATGTAGATATAGAGATGTCATATTCTCCATATCATGCTGAATTTATCTATTTTACCTGTACTTAGTTTAACTGTTGAACTTGAAAGCATGCCTACATTTTTGTACTGTTATTTTTATACTGGAATGTACCTGTTGAGCTCGTCACCACTTTAATCCCAAAGGTTAGTCTTGTTACTTATTGAGTACATGGGGTCGGTTGTACTCATACTACACTTCTGCACATTGTGTGCAGATTTCTGATGCTGATGTAGCTGCGTACGACTAGGGCTGGATCTGAATATGTACCTGCGTTCCAGTCATTGCTGCCTCTTGTTCATGGTAACTTTAGAATTTTTAATCTGTTCATATATACTTCAGACAGATGATGTATTTTTATTTCACACCAGCTTTGTAAATTCTAATTTTAGAAGCTCATGATTTGTACTACAAGTCCTTGGGAGTGTATTAAAGTCAGTTAAATATTAATTGAATCGGATTGTTGTTATTTGGCTTACCTAGCGGGGTGAGGTTAGGTGCTATCACGGCTAGTTGGATTTTGGGTCGTGACAAGTTGGTATGAGAGCTCTAGGTTCATATGTTCTACAAGTCATGAGCAAGTGTCTAGTAGAGTCTTGCAGATCGGTATGATGACGTCCATACGTATCTTCGAGAGGCTACATGGCATTTAGGATAATTTTCCATCTTTCTTTCCTTATCGTGCGAAATTGATTCAGCTTGAAACATAACTCTTTGAATTCCCTCCACGCATTCGTATGTGCATGCAAGCGCTCGGTATCAGCCGTGCATCGACGGCTTGTGATTCCAGGGATGAGGAGCGAGATGTGATTTCTGTGTTTTGGTGATGCGCCAATCTGGAGGACTTGAGGCCAGGTTTAGACCGTAGCTTAGGCTCTGTAGCTACAATTGTGTGAACTTGTACATTTGGACTCATATATCCGGTAGTGTCCCTATGAGTGGAAAATTATGGCTCGATGAGCGGTTGAATAGCTATATGATGAGTATGATATGACTACGGGATGTGTTCAGATGGGTTGAATGTGACGAATAAAGTTTATTTGCGAGTCAAGAGTTTGCTACTGGGTACTTGATTTCTGTCTTGATTTGACGTATAGTCTCGAGTTGTGAGTGTATTGAAGGATCTTTAACGTTGTTTAATTGTGGAATAAATTAAATTCTCATGTCTTGTTAATGAGTTTGGACTCAGAAAGATTAAGTGATTGCGTAGTAATTGATACCCAATTTTATCCTCATATTTTTAAAATAGTATATATACTTTCAAAATATCATTTTGCATCATTACTTAATTTACAAGAGTTATACAAGTATTTTCTATAATATTTTTAATTGTTAAAGCATTAAAATTGATTTTTTGGCATTTTAATTACTTGAATATGCATTAATTACCGCTTTAAATTATTTCGTGACGACTTAATCGTCCAAATTTATTACTTGCATCCATATGTATATTTTATAATATTTTATTTCATTTGTATATAATTATATTTGTATTTTTGAGCTATTTGCATAATTTTGCAATAATAACCTATAATATATGCGTAATTATATTTTATCACATTATTTGTGCCAAAATAACATTTTATATTTTTATAATGTTAAGCTATTAATTTCAATCATTTTACTATACAAGTAATATTTTATTATTTATAAATTACTTCTTATAAATTATTTTAATTAAATTTTGCATATTTAATTTACAGCCCAATACAAGGCTAATTTCGGACCAAATTACAAGGCCCAAACACTTAGCCCATTCATTTTTCTCTTCAGCAGCCCAGTCAAATGACCCCTTTTAAAACCTGATCGCGACCCGTTTATTCAACCCGCCCCACCTTCCTTTTAATCTTGGTCGTTGATCTCATATGATCAACGACCCGAAATTAAACCCTTACTCTCCTTATATCCCCACCCCAAACCCTAGAGACCATTTTCTTTTCCCAGCCGCCCTCACACACTCTCATCTTCTACGAACCCTAGCTGTCTTACCCCCAAAACATCTCTTTGAATCCGGTTATACTATGGAGTCCTACGATCTGCTTACCTTATTTACACTACCCTGCTACTATTCACACGCTCTTGATGTTACTTAGTACTCACCTATTCTTGGCAAATACCCAGCCTTGAGTTATGAACAATCGTCCTCAATCTTTGAGACTTAGATGATATTTCATCTATATACACTCACCACCAGTTTCTATGGGTCTGATTCAGTGAGATTTTTTTACCATTTTTGTTCTTCATCTTAAATTATGGTTTGCCCATTTCTTCTTAAATTGATTTTAATAGATTTTGCATCCTACATTTTCCTTATTTGTGTTTAATCAATTGTCTTTCCTTATTTGGGTACTTAATTTTGATGCTATATAAACCCCTCCCCAATTTCCCCTTTGAACAAATGCTAGTCGCTAAAAACTACTACTGTCTTTCTTATTCTTTCTTGTCTTACACTATTCTGTGGCTCAATCTTTTGGCCGGCTAAAAGCTAAGGCCACCGTATTCGGTTAACCTTCCTCCAGTGCAAGCACTGCTCGGGGTCCATTTCGAGGCTCGTGTGAACTTTGAAGCACTAGAGGTTTGGGGATTTTTCATCACTCTCCTGCAATTGCTGCTATTCCTGAGATTCTGAGTCTCTCATTCTTTATTCGTTTGTATGCAACTGGTTAGTGCCTTGTACCCTCGTAATTTTACTCCTTTCTGTTTATGCTTATGTTATGTGCATTAGTGTCGTATGGATTTCTCTGAGTTAATTTCGATATTATGCCATTTCATATACGATTATGTTTATTTTAGCATTACTCTATAGTTCCATTAGCTCCAATTCTGTGTAAGTCTTGATGTTAACTCATATTTGTATAGTTAAGTTGATTCATGATGTCTGCATGATTCGTAATTGAAACCTAATTGATGGTTGTTGAACTTTGTTTAATTTCTCGTACTGAAACCCCTTTGTGAGACTATATTCTTGCTCGAAATTGCTTACTTTATGTTGAATCTTTTATGCCTAATTTGCTATTTCTCTGCAAGTCATGCCTAAATGCTTAGCCTTAATTGTGTCCAACCTGAATGACCATCATGTTTACTTGTTGCTTAGTCTGAGTTTGGCTTCTTGCCTTATTCTGTACTATCATGATAACCAACTCATGTGTTCCGATACTTTAAATGTGACCAATTCTTGATTGTGGTAACAGTCAATTGTGAGCTTAATGCATGTTCCATGTTTGGTCCAATCCTGTGTTGCTTGATACTGCTTATAGCTAATAAGATGAAATGCAACATCTATCCTTTATGTGACAATCTAGTCTTTGCCTATTATGAATTTTGACCCTCTCAAGTGTCACCTGACCTTCATATTGAT
The DNA here is from genome assembly GCF_000390325.3 of Nicotiana tomentosiformis. Taxonomy (NCBI): domain Eukaryota; kingdom Viridiplantae; phylum Streptophyta; class Magnoliopsida; order Solanales; family Solanaceae; genus Nicotiana; species Nicotiana tomentosiformis. Next base: position 8,406,590 of record NC_090821.1, read on the forward strand.
CATGAATTCTTTAGACTTTGAAATCTTTGTGTTATACTCAGCATGCTAGGCTGCCTATTGATCTATCGTAGACCTTGCCTACTTGTTTGTTTACTATGTCTAATTGCCATTCTCTTACTATGACTTTATTAGACCTTCATGCCTTACACTCCCAGTTTTGAATCTCTTTTAGGCTAACTTTGGCTTATGCTTCACTATAAACTCGGTGTTCTGAAAAACTAAGTGTGTATATGTGCTTACCATGTAAACCTAAGTGATATGCCTCTCCAACTGTGCTAATATTGCACATGTTATCTCTTTCACTTGTTATGAACTTATGTTGTTAGTTTTTATGTCATTTGGAGATTAAGTTCTACTGGTTCTCCTAGTTTCATGTTTAATCCCTTGTTTGATCAATCCCGTCACCCTATCTCCTAAAAATGCAAGTGCCAATATGCTTTCATGTGAATCCTGTTGAATGTCATGTAATCCTGTCCCTATGAGGTATTACCTCAAGGTTGTTCGATTGATTGCTATATGTGGTTCGTTAGATCATATGGCTAAGTGGTTTGTCTGTTATCACTGGGTGTGGCATGAACTCATGCGTAGCCCTTGGCTGTGCAAATGATACACCCACCTGTTTGAGATGCGTTTGGATCTGGGTCTGCTGTTCGAGGGGGAATGAATCTATTGAAGGCTCAGTCATTGCTGGGTTATTTTCATTTGGGCCTGTCCTTGGGCCAACAGTTGTCCAGTGTGTAATATTTATACTCATATGCATTATTTTGGGCTGTAATAATTTGTAAACTAGACAGTTGGGGAAATCAGTGAAATTGGGGAATCGGGTACATTCTAATGCTTGCATAAAGGGTAGAAAATATGCCTATAGGGTCTACGTGGTCTATTTGCTATTTTGTTCAACATGCCATATATGCTATTTGGTTTCATGTATTGTACACTAATAGAAATCATTCCTACAGGAATCACGCACACACTTTACTTCATTTGTCAAATATGCTACATTTGTTTCCATGTCTACTATCCAACACTTTTAGATAACATGTCTGTAGAATGCAACAATGCAATACTTTTATTTACATAGATGCCATGACTATAGTGTCATAACTAATTAATCAACTACTTCGTGCTGTTTTTGTACTGCTTCACTTAGATAGCATGCCTATAAGGATAAAGTATTACAAAATCGAGTCTATTTATCAACTGTTAGAAATCCTGCCCATAGGATGCTGATTGACGCTGCTAATCTTGTGTTTTCAAACGACTTCGCTGCCTAATTATGCGACTATTAGAGATCATGCCTATAGGGACTGTCACCTGCCTAAGACGCATGTCTATAAAACCAGCATTAGTAATTCAGAAATATGAGATTGTTTTCACTACCTTATTATGCAAACAATTATCATCCGAGCCATTCAGGACCCCGTCCAAATATACCAACAAGTCCCATAACATAACACGGACCTACTCGAGGCCTCAAATCACATATAACAACATCAAAACGATGAATCACACCTAAATTTGAACTCAAATGAACTTTGAACTTTCAACTTCCAAAACTCGCGCTGAAACATATCAAATCAACCCGGAATGAACTCAGATTTTGCACACAAGTCCCAAATGGCATATCGAAGCTATTCCAATTTCCGGAACCACAATCCGAATCTGATATCCTCAAAGTCAACTTCCGGTCAAACTTATTAACTTTCCAAACCTTCAAATTTCCATCTTTCGCCAATTAGTGTCGAATCCTTCTAGGAACATCCAAATGCAAATCCGAGCATACGCCTGAGTCGAAAATCACCATTCGGACCTAACAGAACCATTAAAACTCCAATCTGAGGTCAAACAATAAAAGTCAAACTTGATAAACTCTTCCAACTAAAAGCTTAAATCATGGAATTCATTCTTCCAATTCGATTCCGATTAACCTAAAAATCAAAACCGACGATTCACACAAGTCATAATACATCATACAGAGCTACTCATGCCCTCAACTATCGAGCGAAATGCAAATGCTCGAAATGCCCGGTCGAGTTGTTACATCCTTCCCCACTTAAACATACGTTCATCCTCGAACGTGCCAAGAGTTATTCCAAAGCCATCAAATCGCCGTCTAACCTTACCATGCACATACTCGGGGGTGATCCAACGTCACCTTATTCCATATAGGCTTGACAACGCAACATAACTAAAGATCATTACTTCAACCTTAGCCCGTAAACCATAGAATCCCATTTCCAACATCCGGAATTTCCTATAAGATCTGAATCTCGCAATTACACACCGCATAAGTGTGAACAAGTTGAATCAAGCCATAACCATAACCCAAGATGAAATCACATGATATACCACATAAATCAAATACTCATAGTAATAATTTTCGACCACAATAACAACTCAAAGCAAACCTGGTACCGGTAATAAACCTCATATCAAACAAAACCTCATTCTAAAAACTTTGTACACTACCAATGATGGAAGAAACACGCAGAAACTCAAAACCACTTATCAGATCAACAAGTCATAGAGCTTTCTCTCCTTCGACAAGAACTATAGCCAATTTCTAAGCCGACCAGCGACATTATCCTTCCAAATATACTGCAAACAAATCTGATGGCGCCCATTTTAGGTCCAGTGACCTTACTTTATCAAGCCCAACTATCCTATTGACATGCCACACCAATACTACCTAGAAAATCATGAACTGTGCAATCCGTGCACCAATAAGTAACAACTCAAATGCACCCAAGATGGAAAATGGCTCAACTGAGAGAACCGACCCGCGAACTCAACAAGTACCACCACAATCGCAAGGCTATGAACCCATCATACATAGTAGAACCAAAATACACGAATCTATCACAAAGGATCATATCCCATCATAACCCCGCTGCAATATGTGACCCCATCCAAACAGTGGTCCACATGAAATACCTCGAGCCATAATGTTGAATATCAATAACCACGCGTAATGTATCATCAAGTGCCCAATGTGCATGACCGTAACCACGGAGAAGCAAATAGCACAATATACCACTATCCGGAGAGAACATAACCAAGGCGCAATTAACCATTTGACACCCCAATAACCATCTCGCTCAAATTTCATTACAAGACCCAAACAGAACATATACCATCAACTCTGGTCATCCACAAATAGATAAATAATCTTCCGAAAGTCCACAATGACCTAACCATAACATATACCATCATTTGGCTAGGTTTGGCCGTATCTTCACAGCCCATAACCATGAAACAATCTGCTTTTGAGAACTCCCGGTCTCAAAATCCATAGAACACGTGAGTCACCATATCTGACCCCAACTCCACCACCCGAATATCTAACACATCTCACATACACAATCATCCCACAAGGAATACTTCTATAATTCTTCCGTGCCACATAGCAAACTATGAATATCAGCAGTCAATCACCCAAGCGGGTACCGCAATACCAATGAAGCATCTGTAAGTCAACACTCAGTGCACCTTCTGAAATGCACGCTTTCCTCAGGCAATACCAAGTAGTAATATCATTAATCTAGTCATCTGAAACCGCCCATGTTGTCTAAGAATTCATGCCCTTCCTTTGAAAACTAAATCGTGACCTTGCACACTCAAATCTTAATCCCACACAACATACCACATCTATCATGAATATGAAAAGTACGATAATCTCATAATCAACTCTAAGTCACAAGCAAACTATATACTCAATTAGTGAGGAACCTTCCATTTGATCTCATCCAGGAGAAAATCACAACACGTAACATACTCCTCATGCCAGTAGGAAATATACACCTCGAACCGTGGTATAAACCATTGAGAATACTTTGAAATCCATTTTCACCTAACCAATCCATCAGAACTGAATCACTTTAACTCAACCAAGCCACACAGGTCGCCAAACCTAAGATTATTACCACAAATCACCCGTAGAGACTCACCAAAAGCACCGAGCATACCATTACAACACTGATCGAACCTACTGCCAAGTTGTCTTGTTTCCTTCGAGTTTCTTCTGAATTGCCTTCAAGTTGATACTTCTCCTTTCCAAAACACCACGATCCTACCCAAAACTCATCATAAGAGACCCTAACATAAAACCACATCGCCCTAAGGCCCATAAGCCGTCGTATTCCTTCTTAAGAATCCCTAAAATACTGCAACTGAGACACCTACTCCGAAGAGACCTTCTGTAAATCTAATGCCATTTCCTTCACCTTCCTGATACTGAAATGTAAAACCCATAATGATATAGAAATACCGCAAGTCCCGACATTATCCGATGCAAATCTCAGATTCTAGCCATATACAAATCCGGAATATTCTCAATTGTCATATATAAATCTTGAATCTATTAGAACCTTCTCAAGAGTCATCCACTCTGCTCAAATCTCAATTGCACTGCCCAAGCTGTCCGAACAACCTGTGCCCTATTAGCACAACAACACCCAAGGAAGTGACCCCGCCTTAACGTGACTGAGCAAATTCCTACGCCATGCGCACTACTTCCGTCACGAATAGCAACTCGAATCATCTCATAATTTTCATATACCCATAAAGTATAACATAAGCCATATCCAGAAATTTTCTTACTCGAGTCATCCTCAAATCAACCTTTGCAAGTCATATCTGATTCACAAGTATGCCTCTAACCGAAGCTAGTACCACATAATCGCGCAATCAAATCATCGATAGCAGACTCCCCCACTTGGTTCAAAGCCATAGAACAAAACACTTGACAACTCATAAGGCCCACAATCTATTACTAACATGATCCCGTACCAAAATTTAACTCAATCCTTCACAAGCCCTTGTAACATAAACCCTCTAATACCTCAAATCATATGCAAACCTCGTATTCACCCTCGTGACGGTCAAGTCAACTATTACAACCGATCCTACTCAAATCGCACAAGTATAACCCACTGGTAGAAAAGAAAGCCTCCACACAGTATCATAAGGATCACACATCCGTAGATTATCCCGCAGGTGATAACCCACATGCTTAGCCTCAACTGACATCTCTCTATACCCTTTCACAACCACAACTACTACGCAATAACCTATTCTTCCTGAGTCTGAATTCATCAACAAGACATGAAAATCTAATTCCTTCCACAATTAAACAACATGAAGGATCCTTCAACATACTCATAACTCGAGACTATACAACACATTAAGACAGAAATCAAGCACCCAATAGTCCTTTTTACATCTCAAGCAAACTATTCTCATCACAATCAAACCTTCTGAACACATCCCGCAGTCACATCATACTCATCATATAGCCATCCAGCCATCGTCGAGTCACAAATTCCACTCATAGGGACGCTACCAGACATATAAGTCCAAAAGCACGTGCTCACACAACTAAAATCTCCGTACTCAAGCTGCAGTCAAAACCCGACCTCAAGTCCTCTAGACTGGCCCATCATCAGCGCACAGAAATCATATCTCGCACCTCGTCCATGGAATCACAAGCCGGCGATGCACAATTGATACTGAGCACTCACATGCACATACGAATGCGTGGAGGGAATTCAAAGAGTTATGCTTCAAGCTAAATCAATACTGCATGATAAGGAAATAAAGACGGGAAATTATCCTAAATTCTCTATAGCCTCTCGAAGATAGGTATGGATGTCATCATACTGATCCGCAAGACTCTACTAGACACTTGCTCATGACTTGTAGATTCTATGAACCAAGAGCTCTGATACCAACTTGTCATGACCCAAAATCCAATTAGTCGTGATGGAACCTGACCCAACCCATCAGTTAAGCCAATTAACAACTATCTAATTTAATAAGATTTATTAAGAAAAGAATGATAATACAACTGCCTTTATACAAGAATTTTCCAAGGACTGGTAGTACAAATCATGAGCTTCTAAGATTTAGAATTTACAAAGCTGGTATGAAATAAAGTACATCATCTGTCTTAAATATACATTAACAAATTAAAATTCAAAAGCTACCAAGGTCGAGGAGCAGCTATGACCGGAACGCAGGTGCATCTTTAGATCCAGCTCCCGCCGAACGCAGCTACAACAACATCCAACATCTGCACGCAAGGTGCAGAAGTGTAGTATGAGTACAATCAACTCCATATACTCAATAAGTAACAAACCTAACATTAGGTTGAAAGTAGTGACGAGCTGGAACAAAGGTCGGAGTCCAACACCAGTAGCTAATAACAATTCATAACAACATAATAAAAGTGATAAAAGAAGTAACTCAGAGATATAGTGCTCAGCTCGTTCACCGTTTCAGAAAATAGGCATGATTTTCAAGTATATCAGTAAAAACCCAAATCTTTTATCGAAATCACCAAAATATGAGCACGTTTGCAAAACTGTGATTTTTCCCGAAACTTTCAACAGGTAAATATTTCATTTTCAAATGGCATGAGGAAAGTATATCTCTATGCCTACATGTCAATGTGTATGATAAGTCATGAATGACGTGATACCGTACAACATAAGAAAAATTCATCTTTATGCCTGTATGTCAAGTGTGCATGTCGAATGCAATGCAACTCAGTGATAAAACCATATGCATACTCTCAGAGTATCAATTCACTCAGTCCTCCCAGTCACTCAGTCCTCACAGTCACTCGGCACTCGCACTTGGCACTCGCACTCAGTAGGTACCTACACTCATTGAGGGTGTATAAACTCCGCTGGGGATCCTTCAGCCCAAGCGCTATAACAAGCCAATCATGGCATAAATCAATAAAACATGCTGCGGCGTACAACACGATCCCATCAATATCCTCACCATCAGGCCCTCGGCCTCACTCAGTCGTCAATCTCTCCAGTCTCTCGGGCTCACAATGTCATGAAAATCAGCCCAAAATGATGATGTGATATATCAATAAATGGTAACAAAGACTGAGACATGATATGAAATGAATGCGTATGTAATTGCAATGTAAGCAAATAACTCTACAACATAAATGACCTCAGTGTGTCCCAACAGGATAAGCATATAGCCTAGACATGATTTCTAACATGGATCACAGCTCAATTACTCTAGCACGTAGAGATTTCATGGATACAAATAAGATTAGGTAACTACACAGTACCACAGAAATAACCGAGTCATAATTCATATGGTGCACGCCCACACGTTGTCACTTGGTATGTACTACACCTCAACACCAAACACATACCACATATCTTCATGGATTCATACCCTCAGCACCAAGTTTAGAAGTGTTACATACCTCGAACAAGCCAAATCCAATACCGAGAAAGCCAAGCGATGCTCTAAAAGTTTCATCCCGTGCGTACTGACTTCCAAACGGCTTGAAACTAGCCAAAAATAACTCAAATACATCAAATAATGCCAAAGAAAGTAAACCCTATCGATTAAGGTCGAATCTTTACTCAAAAGCCCAAAATCAACCAAAAAGTCAAACCCAAGCCCGCACCTCGAAACCCGACAAAACTCACAAAATCCGATAACCCATTCATTTACGAGTCCAACCATACTAGTTTCATCCAAATCCGACTTCGAATCGATGTTAAAAACTCAAAAGCTCTCTCTATGAAACTTTAGGCTAAAACCCCAAATTTCTCTTTAAAATTTATAGTCCAATTACCAACAATGAAGATAGAATCACGAAATATAATTAAAACCGAGTATAAAACACTTACCCCAAATTCTTGTGATGAAATTTCTCTCCAAAGTCGCCCAAAACCGAGCTCCAAGTCTCAAAATGGGAATAAAATGACCAACCCTCGAAAATATAGCTTCTGCCCAGCGATGATCGCATTTGCGAACAAAATTTCCGCTTCTGCGGACCTGCACATGCGGCCCAATCTTTGCTTCTGCGAACAAAACCTGCGGAACACCACTTCGCACCTGCACGCCCGCAGGTGCGGCTCTGCCATCTCACCTGCACCATACCTCGCCCCTGCGACCCAAGGCACTGCTCTGTGCTTCCGCAGGTGAGGCCCACTTCTCGCATTTGCGGAGCTCTGCTTCCTGTTCCGCTTCCGTTCCCGCGCCTTCTTTGTCGCTTCTACGACCATCGCACCTGCGCAAATTCAACCGCATGTGCACAACACCAAAACCAGCTCCTCTCCAGCAATTCAACATGAAACAAAAATGATCTGAACCTCGTCCGAAACTCATCCGAGCCACTCGGGATCCCGTCCAAATTTACCAACAAGTCCCATAACATAACACGGACCTACTCAAGGCCTCAAATCACAGATAACAACATCAAAATGACGAATTGCACCTAAATTTGAACTCAAATGAACTTTGAACTTTCAACTTCCAAAACTCACGTCGAAACATATCAAATCAACCCGGAATAAACTCAAATTTTGCACACAAGTCCCAAATGACATATCAAAGCTATTCCAATTCCGGTAAAACTTATGAACTTTCTAAACCTTTAAATTTCCAACTTTCGCCAATTAGTGCTGATTCCTTCTAGGTTCATCCAAATGCAAATCCGGGCATACGGCCGATTGCAAAATCACCATTCGGGCCTAACAGAACCATCAAAACTCCAATTTGAGGTCAAACACTAAAAGTCAAACTTGGTCAACTCTTCCAACTTAAAGCTTAAATCATGGAATTCATTCTTCCACTTCGATTCCGATTAACCTGAAAACTAAAACCGACGATTCATACAAGTCATAATACATCATATGGAGTTACTCATGCCCTCAAACTACCAAGCGAAGTGCAAATACTCAAAACGACCGATCGGGTCGTTACAATTTTCAACAATACTGACTGAATTCGGTCGATAGGTTTATTTTATGTCAGAATATTTGGTCAAAGTGCGTTGAAAATTACCGACCGACTTCGGTCGGAAATATCGACCGTCTGCGGTCGATAGCCGTTAGCGACCATTATATTTTCGACGAATTACAAACGGACGGAAATCAGTCAGTTTTTGTTCTATTCCGACTGATTTCGATCGATTTTGCTGGACGCTTTTTTTCAATTTTTTAGTAGTGAAGTCTGATAACTCTCCACATTTTGCAACCTAAAGAAATACTTTTGGCAAAAATTAAATATTTTGGACCAAAATGAAGCTTGGCCAAATAGGCTATTAGCCGGAGTCTTTTCAGGGAGTTTTGTTGTCATTCACCCATTAAAATAAATGGGAAATAAGTTAACGCCATTACAGCGAGATGCTTTAGGGTGTTATTCTTGAAAAATAAAGTAGTTTAAAAATTAAAACACCCTAGAGGATTTTTAAACTCTCTTTTTTCCTAAAACTTGAGCTTTCTTTTCTACTAATGTCGTAAAACGAAATAAATGTAAGCTATTGTATTCTCCTTTTGTTTTCCAAAACAGAAAGCACTTAACATCAATAGGAAATCCTAACAAGGCCACAATATTCTCCTTTCCTCCTTCCCATGTCCTTTGTTTATGAGGTGGTAAAATCTAGAAGAAGGTAAATTTTCTAGTAACCATAACAGTAAAAGTTATTTACAACAAAGAGCAAATCTTGACATTTGAATCACAAGTCAAGTCGTGATTGGGACAAGAAAATAGAAAGTTAAATACACTCCAGATCAAGTCGTGATTGGAATGAGATAATAGAAAAGTATGATAGTACATGAGTAACGTGTTGGAACTTAAGGGAAGGAAAGAAAAATAACTGACGAAATATCCAAGTATTCTTTAGTCTTTACATTCAAATTTGAAAGTTATTTAACGTCATCGAGATGACGGCCATGTTCAAGTTTTCCACAAATATTGAGAAAAGAAAGAAGAAGACACACACACACTGTGTTTGGTTTTATTATAGTTTTTTTTCTTTTAGAGAATTGATTGTACAAAGTATATAAGAAATATAATATAAGATTTAGAAATAAGATTATTAGAAAAAACAAACACCAAAAAGTATTTATTTTAAATTCTTTTTCCAATGGACATTCCCATTCTGAAACAAAAGAGATATAAATATCGAAGCAAAGATTAATCAGATCGTCAAATGTAGAAAAAATATTAGAAGAATTATCACGGACCAAAATTCAACTAGCCGTGATGGCACCTAACCTCACATGCTAGGTAAGTCAAATAACAACAATCCGATTCAATTAATATTTAACTGATTTTAATACACTCTCCAAGGTCTGGTAGTACAAATCATGAGCTTCTAAGATTAGAATTTACAAAACTGGTGTGAAATAAAAATACGCCGTCTCTCTGAAGTATACATGAACATATTAAAAATTCTAAAGCTACCAGGAACAAGAGGCAGCAATGATTGGAACACAGGTACATCTTCAGATCCAACCCTCGCCGTACGCAACTACATCAGCATCAGAAATCTGCACGCAAGGTGCAGAAGTGTAGTATGAGTACAACCGACCCCATGTACTCAATAAGTAACAAGACTAACCTTTGGGCAGAAAGTAGTGACGAGCTCAACAGGTACAGTCCAGTATAAAAATAACAGTACAGAAATGTAGGCATGCTTTCAAGTTCAACAGTTAAACTAAGTACAAGTAAAATAGATAAATTCAGCATGATATGGAGAATATGACATCTCTATATCTACATGCCAAAATATATGTTGTACATGATGTACCATAATGGAAACCTCGTGTACTCACACTCTCAGAATACTCAATCACTCAGTATTGTATATGGCCAATTCAACCCAGGGGAAGATTCATCCCCAAATATAAATGATTCGGACAAGATCCATGTCCAGGGAAGATCCATCCCCAAATATAAACGATTCGGACAAGATCCATGTCCAGGGAAGATCTATCCCTCAATACAAATGATTCGGGCAAAGATCCATGCCCAGGGAAGATCCATCCGTCAATATAAATTATTCGAGCAAGATCCATGCCCGGGGGAAGATCCATCCCTCAATATAAATTATTCGGGCAAGATCCATCCCTCAATAGAAAATTAATTGCGCTCACTGTGGGGGGTGCAGACCCCGGATGAGCTCCTTCAGCCCAAGCGCTATAATAGCCAGATCCAAGCATAAATAAATAAAATATGCTGCGGCGTGCAACCCGATCCCATAAATATCACTCAAATTTTTCAGTCTCCCGGGCTCTCAATGACATGATAATCAACCCGACATGATGATATGATGTATCGATGAATGACAATAGAGACTGAGATATGATATGCAAATGATAGATGTGACTGAGTACAAAATTTCAATTCAAACAAGTAATTCAATAGCATTAAAACCTCTGTGGATCTCAAAATATCGCCACGTACCCTAAACATGATCTTTACATGAGTCTCATCTCAATTTTCTCTAACACGTGGATGATAAGTGGATAATGACATGATTATTTGATTATGCAACTCCACGGAATCAATTAAGTCACAATTTCTATGGTGCACGCCCACACGCCCGTCACCTAGCATGTGTGTCACCTATATACAATTCACATAATACGTAATTCAGGGATTTATACCCTCAGAACCAAGTTTAGAAGTGTTACTTACCTCAAACCGTATAATTCTTTATTTCAATATGCCTTTGCCTCGCGAATAGGCCTCCGAACGCCTCGAATCTAGTCACAATTAATTAGATACAGTAAACACAATTTATAGGAATTAATTCCATATAAAAATATTAATTTTCCAACAAAATTCAAAATTACACTCAAAAATCGCCAGTGGGGCCCACGTCTCGGAACCCAACAAAAGTTACAAAATATGAACGACCATTCAACCGCGAGTCCAACCATACCAAATTTACCAAATTCCGACATCAACTCGACCCTCAAATCTTCAATTTAACCTTAAGGGTTTTTATAATTTTTCCAACTTAAAACATCAATTAAATGCTAAAAATAGCAATAGATTCGGGTAATTTGACCAAAATTGAGTTAAGAATACTTATCCCATTGTTTTTCTTGAAAATATCCCGAATATTGCCTCTCCCCGACCTCCAAAATTGTTAAAAATAGAAAATGGGACAAAGTCCCATTTTCAGAACATAAATCTGCTGCCCAGGGGTTTGTTCTTCGTGTTCGCGACCGTCCTCTCGCGTTCGCGATGAACAAATACCTCAACGGCCATTTCCAAACTCTTCCCAAACAGCCTCTAGTATAATGGTCATAAACTTTTGTACAAAACTCAAAATGACAAATGGTTTAACTTTCTGAAAACTATTCATCAAGGGCCACAACCTTCATGTTTTGATCATCTCCCATTTCTTTATAGATTGCGAGATATAAGCTTCCAAAGTTGGACGACGGACAACAGGAATTCCTTCTTCGCGAATGCGAAGAACAAAATCCTAGAAGCCAAATCTTTCTTCGCAAACGTGAGAGGATCCTCGCAAACGCGAAGAACAAAACCAGACATCAGAAAACCAGCATCCAAAGTAGCCCAAAATGATCCGACAACACCCGAAACACACCCGCGGCCCCCGCGACCCCAATAATATATACTAACAAGTCCTAGAACATTATACGAACTTAGTCGAGACCCCAAATCACATCAAACAAAGCTAAAACTACGAATCACACCCCAATTCAAGCCTAATAAAAACTAACAAATTCCAACTTCTACATTCGATGCTGAAACCTATCGAATCAAGACCGATTGACCTCAAATTTTGCACACAAGTCATAAATGACATAACAGACCTATAAAAATTTTCAGAATTGGATTCCGACCCCGATATCAAAAAGTCAACTCTCCGGTCAAACTTTCAAACTTAATTTTTCTACTTTCGCCATTTCAAGCCTAATTTAACTACGGACTTCCAAATGATTTTTCGGACACACTCCTAAGTCCAAAATCACCATACATAGCTATTGGAATCATCAAAACTCTATTCCGGAGTCGTTTGCATAAAAGTCAAAACTTCGGTCAACCCTTTTCATTTAAGTTTCCAACATGAAATTTATTTTTCCGAACTAATCCCAAAACACCTAAAATATCAAAACCGACGATTCACACACGTCATAATATATCATATAATGCTATTCAAGACTTCAAATAGTTGAAAGGAGTGTAAATGTTCAAAACAACAAGTCGGCTCATTAAATTCTCCCCCACTTAAACATACGTTCGTCCTCGAACGTGCCAAGAGTTGTTCTTAAGCCCTTAAATCACTGTTCCACCTTACCACGCACATACCCGGGGGTGATCCCTCGTCACCCTATTCCATATAGGTCTGACCACACAACATAAATAAAGATCATTAATTTAACATTGGCCCGTAAACCTTGGAATTCAATTTCCAACATTCAGAATTTCTTTTCAAGACCCGAATATCACATCTACACACTGTATAAATCTAAACAAATTGTATCAAGCCATAACCATAACCCAAGATGTAATCACATGATATACCACACAACTCGCATACTCGCAGCACCATTCCCGATCACAGTAACTATTCAAAACCAACCCGGTACTAGTATTAAACCCCATATCAAACAAAACCTCATTCCCAAAACCTTCATACATTGCCGATAATAAAAGAAACACACGAAATCTCATAACCACTTATCAGATCAACACATCATGGAGCTCTCTCGTCCCAACCAGAACCATAATCACTTTCTAAGCCGACTTTCGATATTATTCTCCCAAATATACTGCAATCAAACCTGATAGTACCCATTATAGGTCCAATGACCTATTATCAAACAAAACTATTCCACGGACATGCCACGCCAATATAACTCAAGCCACAAACTGCACAATCCGTGCACCCAAAAATAGGAAATGTCTCGAAGAAGAGAACCATTTCGCAAGTTCAACAAGCACCACTACAATCGTAATGCTATGATCACATCATACATAGTAGAACCAAGACACACGAATCTAATAACGGTAACTAGCTCTTCTAGAGCTCACATTAACATCAACCGCACAGATAACTCACGTGCTATAGTATCAATATCTGGACCCCGCACGGATAGCTCATGTGCTAATAACATAAATGTCTGGACCCGCACGGATAACTCACGTGCTAATAATATCAATCGCCTGACATGGTCACAGGCCTCCAGTCTAAGCATATCATACATGAGCAATCAAATAAGTACACATGTATATGATAAATGAAATAAAATTCACATGCTCCTGGACTGGTATAAATAACACGCCATAGAGTAGGCATGTGCAAAGTGTGCTATCACAACTCAAATCGACAAGTTAACGCAGAAATAGTAGCTACCAAGTTTATTCAGGGAATTAGCCTCTTTGTAACCTTAAGTATAGCCCAAATAGTTCTCAACAAAGGTACGAATACGAGAAATATTATAGCTTTACCCTTAATAATCTGCTCTAGGCATATCATAGCCTAAGCATTCTTCCGAGTATAAATACCTGCCCTGATGCCCGCATATAGGCTCAAACCTCACATATATGCGCACTCATAGCGCGTAGCTATCACAAATAATTAACGCAACTAGTGCCTCCACTGAGTTTAAATAAAATACTCACCTCAAACAGGTCGCAACCCTTAAAATAGTATGCTTCTGAGAACACATAGTCTCCAAATTCATAGGACACATGAATCATCGTAACTGGTCCTAATTCCATCACTCGAATGACTAACACATCTTTCATGAACGATCTTCCCACTAGGAATACTTCCAAAATTCTTTGGTGCCACATAGCAATAATTTGAATATCAACAGTCTATCAACCAGGTGAGTATCACAATACCAATGAACATCCATAAGTCAAAACACAATGCGCCTTCTGAAATGCGCACCCTTCTCAGATATTGCCGAGCAGTTATAACATTCATCTAAATATCTAAAACCGACCATTCTGTCCAAAATTTGTGACCTTCCCTTCAAGACTGAACTGCCATCTTGTACATGTAAATCTTAAGCCTGCACAACACACCATATCTATTATGCCATCATGTGAAAAGCATGAGAATCCCATTATCAAATCTGAGTCACCAACAAATTACATACTCGGTTAGTTAGAAACCTTCCATTTGCTCCCATCCTAGAGGAAATCACAATACACAACATATTCCTCACGTTTGTAGGATATATCCATCTCACACCGTGATAGAAACCATCAAGAACTCTTCAAAACTCATTTGCGCATAACCAAGCTATCAGAACTTAATTCCTGTAACTCGACCAAGCCACACAGGTTGCCAAGTCCGAGAATATTTCCACAAAACACCCGTAAAGCCTCACCATATCATAAGTACCTAAAAGAACCGAGCATACCATTACCATACTGATCCAGCATGTTACACATTTGTCCTATTTTCTCCGAGTTTCTTCTGATTTACCCTCAAGTTGACACTTCTCCTTGTCATAACACCACGATCCTTACTCAAAGCACCACCAGAGATCCTAGCATAAACTACATCGCCCTAAGGCCCATAAGTTGTTGTATTCCCTCTTAAGCACCACAAAAGTACCACAATCGAGACACCCACTCTGAAAAGACCATATGTGAATTTAAATTATTCTTTTTATCTTTCCTATATTGAAATGTAGAATCCATAGTCATACAGAATTACCGCAAGTCCCGACACCATCTAGTGTAAATAACAGATTCTGGCGATATACAAATTCCAAAAAAAATTCAATTGACACATATACATTTTGAATCCATTAGAACCCTTTTGAAAGTCATCGACTCTGCTCAAATCTAAATTGCACCACCTGAACGGGCCGAAAGACACAAGCCTCGTTAGTACTCCAATATTTCTGTTGACTTAGTGGCAATCTCCTTCCATTCCCTTGTCGCCTCCATGTTCACTTTGTCCTGCTCCAGATGTTTATCTTCAGACTCGAACACTCTTTTGTGTAGCCTCTTATACTTAACTTGTGCCTCGACCACTTTGTCTATAATTCTATCCTTTAGATTGACTCATGGCTTGACGTCTCCTGCTACGTCATCTTCCAGCGATGATAGATAGTAGTACAAATGACCAGCGTGATACCTGTCTGGCTTGATAGTTTCTCTTTCCACAATGATCTTTTGGTTCCACATATATTGCGCCTTGAGCTTGAATGGAATGACGTCTCCCTTGAAATCTACTTTGTACTCGACCATGTTGGAAACCCGAGGTATGACTTGTTTCCTTCCAGGTTGTCTCATTACCCTTATAGGAGCGTAAGGATAGATGCCTCACAACCCGATCAGTACCAAATGAATAGTCCCCCTTGACCTGATGATGAACTCGCTACTAGGAAACCATTCAAACATCCAATGTACTTGCCCGTCTATCAGATTGCTGAAGAAACACACACAACTTACAGCATTTCCAGGCTGTGCAAACCTGTCTGGAATAAACATCATTTTCTTTAGGTGATGGTTGGCTATGTAGTCATTTAGTGGCCTTCACAGAAGCTATTGACGATACTCGCCCCTCTGAAAGTGCTCCAGCAGCCAGACTTGTAGAAATAAATTACAACCCTCAAAGTGTCTGAATCCCTGCTTGCACCGATCTAGAGCGCGGTACATCTCAGCTAAGATCATAGGGATGATAGTGCAAGTTTGGCCCTCGATGCCATCCATTAAGGTCCTGGCGACCATGGCTAAACAAGTATGAATCCTTCCTCCTTTCATTGGAAATATCAACAAACCCAAGAAGCAGACCATGAACACATAAACCCGGCGGTGCACCCATCCCAAGGAAGTAATAGCTAGTTCATCATGGTGAAGACGATATGACTTGCTATGCCCATAACGTCGGTAAAGAAACTCAAAAGGGATGTATGATTTCTTTAGACAGAGCAGTTCATCATTCTTCTTAAAACCCAATATTTTTAGGAAATCGCGGGGAGTATGATTCTCTTGTACCAGTAATTTCGGACTATCCCATGGAAGCTTGGCGAAACCTCCTATTTCATCTAGGAGAGGAGTCATTTATATATTGACAAACTGGAAAATAACTCTTTTCTCATCCCAAAACATGGTAGCGGCCTCGATCAACTCCCTATTTGGTCAAACGTTCATCAAATATGGCAGGTCACCAAGCACTATCCTCACATGATTTTTATCACAAGGTGCAAGGTCTTTCCACCAGTCAAGTAGAAAAGGTGGGATGTTTTGGATCATATCGAACCTGGGGATTTCGTGCTTCATTTTCTGCAAACAAACAAATGTTAGCCCTTTCCCCCTCCAGATTTGACTACTTACGCAATAATGATCAACTTGTTGGCACATTTTCTCCAAGTAATTCACATAATATGATAGTGTCCATCGGGATTATGGAAATCTCATCGGACTTTGGACAAGGTTCATCTTAGCGGGTTGTTACATTAACAACACTTCAACCCGTACTAGGTTTAGCATGATGCATGTACATTTCAAATTAGAGTAGAATTTCTAGAAGGGTCGACTGGTACTCCCAAGTGGACAACTTGAGAGGGAAAGGCATGGGATCATCGACTGCATCACTGATCGACTAGTCTACAGCAAGTAAGCCTTTCCAATTTAAAAAGGGTGATTTCAGGAAAGCATGGACACTCATCAAGCGCCGCTATGTTGACAATTGGCATGGGTAGAGTATGATGTAGAGCATGCTTTATGCAGAAATAATAACATGTTGCCAAGTATTTGCACAATAAAAGTACGTAAAAGAAGTAAATAAAATAGTGAAGTGAACATGAAAAGAAGAAAAGAAAGACAAAAGAAAGAAGTCAGTTTAGCTCATGAAAATATGCGAGAACGTAATGAAGCATGTAAGGATATAGGAATGGGAGAGTCATAATATAGCAGTCTTAGACAAGATAAAAAGAGATGGAGAGAGGTCATAGCAAACAAAGGAGAGTAAGGGAAGGGATGTGCATGCTATAGCAAATTTAAACAAATAAAAATGAATAAGGGAGGGGATGTGCATGTCATAGAAATTTTAAAACAAACAAAGGTGAATAAAGAAAGGGATGTGCATGTAATAGTAGTTTTAAAACAAATAAATAAAACAAAGCATTCCACATAAGTCAAGTTCATTATGGTAAAAGCCTAAGTATCCCCAGCAGAGTCGTCATGCTGTCGCGCCCCATTTTCTCGCGAAAGTGGGATTCGACGTGTGAAAACTCTTTTAAAAGAGGTATTAAAAGAGAAGAGTCGCCACCTAATGATTTTGAGGTGCGTTAGGGCACCTATTTATAAATAACTCTGTTTGACTAGTCAACGCCACCAAAGATCGGGTAAGGGCTTAAATTACCTCAAGAGAAGGTGTTAGGCTCTCTTTGAGGTACACAACTGTGGGTCCCGGCCGAACTTTAGACTACGTGGATTATATAGTTAAGCTAGGTGATCAAATAAATAGAAAGGAAGTTCAGAAGTCGTAGAGTCTTGTTAAAACATATGAGAGTCGACATAAGTCTCAATAACTACGTAGGTACAAACCACGTTGATCTATGTTAAGTATGGATAACATGCACGTAAATAAAGGGGGTCCTAAGTTGTTTAGCCTAATGGATCACCCCGTGCAACATAAATAGTACTTTGCAACTCCCTTTAGGTAGGGGTTGCTCATATTATTCAGCGGGCACAGGCTATCATCTCCTGCTACCCGATTACTATGTTGAAGTTTCATACGAGGTTCAGATCATTCTTGTTTCATGTTGAATTGCTGAAGAGGAGCTGATTCTGGTGTTGCACACCTACGGTTGAATTTGTGTAGGTGTGATGGTTGTAGAAGCGACAAAGGAGTCGCAGGAGCAGAAGCAGAACCGGAAGCAAAGCTCCACAGATGCGAGAAGTGGCCGCACCTGCGAAAGCAGTGCCTTGGGTCGCAGGGGTAAGGTATGGCGCAGGTGCGATGGAAGAGCAACACCTGCGGGCGCACATGTGCGAAGTGGTGTACCGCAAAAGCAATGGCTGCTGAGTTTGGTTTGTTCGTAGAAGCAAAGATTGGGCCGCATGTGCTGGTCTGGAGATG
Organism: Nicotiana tomentosiformis; assembly: GCF_000390325.3. Classification (NCBI taxonomy): domain Eukaryota; kingdom Viridiplantae; phylum Streptophyta; class Magnoliopsida; order Solanales; family Solanaceae; genus Nicotiana; species Nicotiana tomentosiformis. The sequence goes on from NC_090821.1 coordinate 8,425,449, forward strand.
CGGAAATTTTGTTCGCAAATTCGATAATCGCTGGGCAGAAGTTATATTTTCGAGGGTTGGTCATTTTATTCCCATTTTGAGACTTGGAGCTCGATTTTGGGAAACATTGGAGAGGAATATCATCACAAGGATTTGGGGTAAATGTTTTATACTCTGTTTGGATTATATTTCGTGATTCTATCTTCGTTGTTGGTAATTGGACTATGAATTTTAAAGAGAAATTGGGGGTCTTAGCCTAAAGTTTTATAGAGTGAGTTTTTGAGTTTTGAATATCGATACGGAGTCGGATTTGGATAAAACTAGTATTGTTTGACTCGTAATTGAATGGTTTGTCGGATATTGTGAGTTTTGTCGGGTTCCGAGGTGCGGGCCTAGGTTTGACTTTTTGGTTGATTTTGGGCTTTTGAGTAAATATTTGACCTTTATCGATTGGGTTTATTTCCTTTGGAATTATTTGATGTATTTGAGTTGCTTTTGGCTAGTTTCGAGTCGTTCGGAGGTCAGTACACACAGGATAACACTTTTGGAGCATCTCTTGGCTTGCTCGGTATTGGATTTGGCTTGTTCGAGGTAAGTAACACTTCTAAACCTGGTGCTGAGAGTATGAACCCCTGAATATACGTGGTATGTGTTTGGTGTTGAGGTGACGCACATGCTAGGTGACGGGCGTGCACCGTATGAATTATGACTCGGTTATTTCTGTGGTACTGTGTAGTTACCTAATCTTATTTGTATCCATGAAATCTCAACGTGCTAGAGTAATTGAGCTGTGATCCATGTTAGAACCATGTCTAGGCTATATGCTTATCCTGTTGGGACCCACTGTGGTCATTTCTGCTTTTGAGTTATTTGCTTACATTGCAATTACATACTTAGTCATACGCTTTCATTGCATATCACATCTCAGTCTCTGTTACCATTTATTGATACATCACATCATCATTTTGGGCTAATTTTCATGATATTGTGAGCCCGAGAGACTGGAGAGATTGACGACTGAGTGAGGCCGAGGGCCTAATGGTGAGGATATTGATGGGATCGGGTGGCATACCCGCAACAGGTATTATTGATTTATGATGGGATAGGGATGCACGACGCAACATGATTAATTGATTTATGCCATGATGGGACTTTTATAGCATTTGGGCTGAAGGATCCCCTTCGGAGTCTGTACACCTCCAGTGAGCGCAGGTACGAGTGTCGAGTGCGAGTGTGAGTGTCGAGTGTGAGTGCCGAGTGCGAGTGCCGAGAGCGAGTGTCGAGTGAATGGGAGGATTAAGTGAATGTGAGGACTGAGTGACTGGGAGGACTGAGTGATTTGGTACTCTGAGAGTATGCGTATGGTTTTATCGCTGAGTTGCATTGCTTTCGACATGCACACTTGACAGACAGGAATATAGATGCATTTTCCTCATGCTGTACGGTATCACGTCATTCATGACTTTTCATACACATTGACATGTAGGCATAGAGATGTACTTTCCTCATGCCATTTAAAAATGAAATATTTACCTATTGAAAGTTTAAGGAAAAATCACAGTTTTACAAACGTGCACATATTTTGGTGATTTCGGTAAAAGATTTAGGTTTTCACTGATATACTTGAAAAATATGCCTATTTTTCGAAACTTTGAACGAGCTGAGCACTATATCTCTGAGTTACTTCTTTTATCACTTTTATTATGTTGTTATGAACTGTTGTTGGCTACTGGTGTTGGATTCCGACCTTTGTTCCAGCTCATCACTACTTTCAACCTAAGGTTAGATTTGTTACTTATTGAGTACATGGGGTCGGTTATACTCATACTACACTTTTGTACCTTACATGTAGATGTTGGATGCTGTTGTAGCTGCGTACAGCGGGAGCTGGATATAAAGATGCACCTGCGTTCCAGTCATAGCTGCCTCTCGACCTTGGTTGCTTTAGAATTTTAATCTGTTCATGTATATTTCAGACAGATGATGTACTTTATTTCATACCAACTTTGTAAATTCTAAATCTTAGAAGCTCATGATTTGTACTACATGTCCTTGGGAAATTCTTGTATAAATGTAGTTGTATTATCATTCTTTTCTTAATAAATCTCATAAAATTGGATAGTTGTTAATTGTCTTACCTGAAGGGTTGGGTCAGGTGCCATCACGACTAGTTGGATTTTGGGTCGTATTATTCCTTATTTGTTTTTTCAAACAAAGTGTTCAATTCCGACCGAAATCGGTCGGTATTATTAAAATATTTAAAATTTAATATCAAAAATTCTGACCGAATTCGGTCGGTAAATTTAAAGTTCTGGGAAATCAATTGAACATTTTCGACCGACTTCGATCGGTAGACGGTCAGTTTTCTGGGTAAGGTTTTGGAAAAATACAACTATTTTATAGTGTAATGACCCGACCAGTTGTTTCGAGAGTTATAGCCCCATTCCCCCATTTATTGCTCATTATTTGCTTTATAGCTGTTATGTGACTTGCCGGGATGGGCGGTTCGTGTCTTGGAGAGATTTTGAAATGAATTGAGACACTTAGTTTCAAAGTTGGAAGCTTAAGTGGAAAAGGTTGATCGAATGTTGACTTATGTGTAAGCGAATCCAGAATGGAGTTTTGATAGTTCCGTTAGCTCCGTTGGGTGATTTTGGACTTAGGAACATGTCCAGATTGTGATTTGGAGGTCCATAGTTGAATTAGGCTTGAAATGGCGAAAGTTGGAATTTGAAAGTTTGCCTGAGAGTGGACTTTCTGATTACCGGGCTTGGAATGGAGTTCTAGGAGTTGGAATAGATCCGTGGTGTCAATTGTGACTTGTGTTCAAACTTTGGAGTCAATCGGACGTGATTTGATAGGTTTCGGCGTCATTTGTAGAAATTTGAATTTGCTTAGTTTCAATAGGCTTGAATTGGGGTGCGATTCATGTTTTAGATATTGTTTGAGGTTATTTGAGGGCTCGACTAAGTTCGTATCGTGTATTAGACTTGATGGTATGTTTGGTTGAGGTCCCGGGGGCCTCGGGTGAGTTTTGGATTATTGACGGATCAATTTTGGACTTGGAAGACTACTGAAGAATTTATGTTGTCCAGTTCTGGTTTCCTCCTTCGCTTTTGCGATGGGAGTCCCGCATTCGCGAAGGGTAGCTGATGGCAGGTGTGGATTTGTTCTTCGCGTTCGCGAAGAGGGAGACGCATTCGCAAAGAGGGAGACACATTCGCGAAGGTCGGCATAGTTGGTGCATCGCTAACGCGAGAAGGGGAACGTGTTCGCGAAGAGGAAAGGAGGCAGCTGGGACCCCACACATTAGGTCTACGTGTTCGCGTAAGGTAGGTCACGTTCGCGAAGCATGGGGTCAGCAAGGCCTCGCGTTCGCGAGTGGTGCCTCGCATTCGCGTAGGAGGCTTTTGGGCAGCAGATTGATTTGTGCCATGCAAGCGCGAGAAGGGGGTCGTGTTCGCGAAGAAGGGTTACCTGGGCAGATTAAAAATTTCAAAAATGAGGGTTTGAGTTCATAACACAAAATTGATTTTGGGAGCTTGGTGGGAGGCCATTGTTTTTGGAGAGATTTTGAAGTGGGTGATTGGTTAATTTCCATGATTATGTCTTTGATTTCATTTTTTAATTAGTGATTGGGGGGTAGAAAAATTGGGCCAAAATGGAGGAATGTTCTTAAGCCGAATTTTGAGGTTTTGATAGAGATTTTGGTATCGAATTTAAGTAATTTTGGTATGGTTGGACTCGTGGTTGAAGGATGTTTTGATTTTGTGACTTTCACCCCGTTCCGAGACGTGTGCCTGGGATCCAGCTTTTGAGTTGATTTTTTGACTTTCGATTAAGAGCTTAGTATTTTCTTATGAAATTTATTCCTTTAGCTCGTGTTGATTGTATTGAATTGTTTGTGACTAGATTCGAGGTATTCAGAGGCCGTTTCGTAAGGCAAGGGCATGTTGGAGTAGAGATTTGTGCGGTTTGAGGTAAGTAATAGTTCTAAATTTGGTTCTGAGGGTATGAAATCCCATAATATATGTCATGTGATTTGTTTTGAGGAGACGCACATGCTAGGTTACGGGCATGTGGGCGTGACCGTAGGAATTATGACTTGGTCAATTCCATAGAGCTGAATAGTTGAAAAATCTTTTGTTATCCGTATATTCTCCATGTGCTACAGAAATTGAACTGCAAATCATGTTAGAAATTATGTTTAGACTATGAGTTGGCACTGTAGGGACCCACATAGGTCCTGTATATGTTGAATTATCTGCTAAATTGTTGTTTGTACTCAGTCACAGTTTTACTTGATTATTACATCTCAGTCTCTATTGTTCATTATTGATAAATTATATCATTGCTGTCTGGGCTGATTATCATGATTACTAAGAGCCCGAGGGGCTGGAGAGGTTGATGACTGAGTGAGGCCGAGGGCCTGATTTTGTGGGGATATTATAGAATCGGGCTGCATGCCGCAGCATATATCATTGATTTATGCCATGATTAGTTTGTTATAGTGCTTGGGCTGAAGGAGTGTCACGCCCTGAACTCGGGGATTGCGACCGGTGCTCAACCGAGTGAACCCGGTCAAGCAAGCCTGTTAGATAGTTTCTACCCATACTCACTTATGAATAAAGATAATACATATTTTCGTTAATTAGACAATAAAGAGATCGTGTATACAATACCAATTCATTACCATTAGTTACTTCATTTAAAAATCTCAAATAACACACATTTTCATGGTCTGAAGTGGAAGAATTAATTCAAACACAATATAACTTGTGTTACTTCCCCGACACTAATATACAACCCACACTATGTCTATGGAGCCTCTAATAGATACGAAAGAGTACTATGATAGTGCCGGCAACAAGGTCCGGGTCTACCTCAAACACAATACACGAGGAACAAAAGATACATGACCCCGAAATGAAGTGGGGCTCACCAAGTCAGCTGGGAAGAGGGTGTACCGCTATCACTAATCAATGTCTCCTGATGTGGAATCACCTGCATCCATTGAAGATGCAACACTCCCAGCAAAAGGGACATTAGTACATATGTAATAGTACTAGTATGAATGACAAAACACCCTCTCAATAGAATGATTAATAATACAAGCAAGAACAATCATAATATTAGTGGAAGCCTCAAACAACATCAAACCTCAAGTTAGGGCCAAGACAATGTTCAAATAAATTTCCATATTTTAAGTTGGGAGATGTTTAGTACCAATATGCCACCGTTCACAATGCCACCGTACTTTAAGTACGGAGTCCGATCACGACCCGATCAGCTAGGCTGTCTCATCTGAGACATCAACCATAATCATAATTTCAATTATAATTTCCAGCATAATCACCACCATGTGTGTGGCATGACATCCGATCACGACCCAATCGGCTAGGACATCTCACCACAATGATGTGTGTATCGACATCATCCTTTTTTTTTACCAATCATCTCGTTTCATACTTCTTTCACATCTTTTCATTTCATTGGCACTAGTGGCCACAATTATAAAATCATTCTTGGCACGTCGACCGTATTTAGTAATTCATGCTCACCTTTTTCACTTTCAAACATCATCAACAACAAGGCGTTTCAAATCAAGGTTTTAGTACAAATGTGAGCAATTAAGAGTCTTAGGCACATAGAGGTTTTTCACAAAATTTTGCATAATAGCCTTCGTTTGAACTTAACTTGAAGTCGAAACATTTTTAATGCACAACCCATACTTTGAACACATTCTCAAATGATAACATAACATGATAAAAGCATTTGGGATACACATTGAACATATATCTTTCAACACAAGCTTATTTGGAATAACCAATTTTATAATGAGCAACTCGGGACTTACATAAATTACATGAATACCGTGGGATTTAATTCTAAGAGAGGAGTTTAGCCAACATACCTCGATTTGAGATTTCCTTAAATTACTATAACGTTCCGAAAATCCTAGTAATCCCAATCTATTTTGAGACATAACAAAATTGAACATAAATTAGGAAGATATTCATGGTTTCACCTCATTTGAACATTTTATCAAACACTAGGTGTGCAAATTTGGCTACAAGGTTCTTCTACATGATTTCCTTCATTCCACAACCCAGTCTTTACTTCTTTGAGCTCAACAATCTTTCCACAAACCTTATTGGTACATGCATGTATACATAATACTCTCACACCCAAGAATCATACTCCCAATCACCCATCTTTTACCCCAAACTCGAAATTGAAGAATTGGGGAAAGGAATTCTTACATCTTTGAAGCCCTAGCAAGATCCTTGTGAAATCTTCAAGCCTTGAGTAAGAATTGATGAACAAAATGGCTAGGTCTTCTCTTTCTCTCTCTAAGATACTCTCACCTCTCTCTAAAAATGTAAGATGAAACCCTTAAAAATGACCCCCAAAGCCTTTTAATAAAAATGGGACTGGGTTATAAAAATCAGAAAAATGGATCCCCGTCACAGATCTGCGGTCGTATATGTGACAACATAATGCTTTTGCGGTCCGCAAAATGGACCGCACAATGGCCTACGGAACTGGGCAATTATGCCCCACTCCACGACCGGTCTGTGGTCCGCATACCTGTTCTGCGGTTGTATAATGGACCGCAAAACCTTCTTTAAAAATTTCTTATGCTGGTTCTACGATGGTCCTAAAATTTAGCTCAAGTTTCTGCTTCACTTTGCGGCAGTTATGCGGCCCACAGAGTGATTCTGCGGTCGCAGAATGAACCATAGAAATGCCCTACACTCCCAAAGATTTTCTTCAACTCCCCAACGCACTAATCAACCCAAAACGTTCGAGCATCATCAAACACGTAAGCCTACCTCGGCACCACGAAACCTTAAATTCCTTTACAAACTTTTACGGGGCCTTACAAGGAGCCCCTCCGGAGTCTGTGCACACCCCCAGTGAGCGCAGGTACCTACTGAGTACGAGTGTTGAGTGTCGAGTGATTGAGAAAATGCGAGACTGTGAGGAATGAGTGACTGTGAGGTTGTAGTGCATAGGAGGACTGAGTGACTGTTGCTCTGAGATTTTGCACTTAATTTCATTGCTGTTGTACTTCAGTTGGCATATATCCTTGTTGTAATCTCTGAGAGATGTTATATTCTATTTCCAATTGAACTTGACATGAATTAACCATTTTGGCCTTGATTGTCGAATTTGAAAGCATGCCTATCTTTTTATGTAGTAATTTCTGTAAGTGAACTATATCCGTGGAGCTCGTCACTACTTTCAGTCCATTATTTAGTCTTGTTACTTACTGAGTTGGTTGTACTCACGCTACACCCTGCAATTCGTATGTAGATCCAGTTATTTTCGGACACTGTGGGTGTTGATCTCTTTGCGTATCTTGATCGTTTGAAGTTTCCAAGGTAGCTTCCCGGCATTCGCAGACCTTGTCTCTCCTTCCCTATCTTTCAGGTTTATGTATTTAGTTTTAGTGTGCCATTGACAGTATTTCTAGACTTGTGTTGTATAGACGCTCATGTACTCGGTGACACCCCGAAGTTAAGAATTTTCGTATTGGCTTTTGACTTTCTATCTAGTTTTGAGGGTTTTGATGATTTACACATGCGTTATCCTTATTTTTCATTTAAAAGTGTTGGAAGTATTTTGAAGTGTCGGCTTGCCTAGTACCACGTTAGGCTCCATCACGATAGGCTATGTTTTGGGTCGTGATAAGTTGGTATCAGAGCCTAGGTTACATAGGTCTCACGAGTCATGAGCAGGTTTAGTAGAGTCTTGTAGATTGGTACGGAGACGTCTGTACCTATATTCGAGAGGATACCAAACCCTTAGGAAACTTCACATTCTTATATTCTTGTCGTGCTGACTTCTTGATTCCGGTAACTAAAGTTCTGCATTCTATTGTCTCACAGATGGAGAGGACACGTGCTACCAGACAAGACGGACAATTGCTAGTACCACCAGCTAGAGCCACGAGAGGCCAAAGTCACGGTAGGGGCTGTGGTAGGGGCAGGTGTAAAGCTCGCACAACAGTAAGAGTAGCACCTGTAGATCCACCAATTGCCCCAACTCGGGAGTAGGTTCCAGATGTGGTTAAGCCAGTAGGGCCAGCTTAGGCACCAGTTGTGCCCATTGTGATTCCAAGCCTTCGGTAGGCTTTGGCCCAGATATTGACTGTTTGCACTGGCCTTACTCAGGTAGTTTCGGCTCAGGCTACACCAGTCACTTGTCAGGCCGAGGGAGGTACTCATACCCCCTCCGCCCGTACTCCAGACCATGTGATGCAGGGACTTCACATACCGGGGGTACTACCAGCCCAGCCGATTGTAGATGCTCAGGCCCAGGTAGGCCCCATTATGACTGATGATGAGCAGAGGATACTAGAGAGATTTGGGAGGCTGCAGCCTCCAGCATTCGGTGGGGCCGATTTTGAGGATGCCTAGGACTTTTTGGACAGGTGCCAGCGGATTCTTCGCACGGTAGGTATCTTGAGACCGGTGGGGTCTCATTCACTACTTTTTAGTTTACTGGGACTGCCTTCAGATGGTGGGAGGCTTATGAGAGGCGCACGCCAGTCGGTGCAGCACCACTTACATGCGTGAGTTCTCCGTTCTCTTCTTGGAGAAATTTGTTCCACAGTCTTGCAGGGAGGAGCTGCATAGACAGTTTGAACAGCTACATCAGGATGGCATGTCTGTGACTCAGTACGAGATGAGATTTTTTGAGTTAGCCCATCATGCTGTTTGGTTGGTCCCTACGGATAGGGAGAGGATTATAAGGTTCATTGATGGCCTCACATATCAGTTGCAGTTGCTTATGACTCGGGAAAAGGGTATATGGTGCTACTTTCGATGAGGTGGTCGATATTGCTCGGCAGATAGAGATGGTCCGTAGTTACAAGCGTGAGGAGAGGGAGGCCAAGAGGCCTCGAGGTTCGGGTGGTTCCAGTAGTGTTCATTCTAGGGGACAGTCCTACCACAAAAGGGGTAGTCCTTAAAGCCTGCTCAAATGGCTCGTCCAACTCACCGTGGTGCATCATCAAGCCATGGTTCATACAGTGCTTGTCAGAGTCGATCATCTCTCAGTACCCTTCCAGTTCAGAGTTTGTCCCGTGATCTATTAGTTAGGGTTCATCTATGCCAGGACCTTCCAGTAGTTACTGTGGTATTTGGGGCCTGATTCAGTCCCTACTACCACCACTTCCGGGGAGTTGTTTTGAGTGCGGGGAGTTTGGGCATGTATGGAGACAGTGTCCTCATCGCCCAGGAGGTCCAGTGTAGCAGATGAGTCAAGTTACAACTTCAGCACCAGTTACTTCACCACCCGCTCAGCCAGCTTGGGTGTGGGGCCCAGGTAGCTAGAGGTCGACCTAGAGTGGGAGGGTGATTAGGTGGCGGTCAGGCCCAATTCTATGCTATTCCTGCCAGACCAGATGTTGTTGCTTTAGATGTAGTGATTACATCTATTGTCTCAGTATGCCACACGGATGCCTCTTTATTATTTGAACTTGGTTCCACTTATTCATATGTATCATCGTATTTTGCTCATCATCTAGATATGCCCCGTGAGTCCTTAGTTTCATATGTTCATGTATCTATGCCAGTAGGCGATACTATTATTGTGGACCGTGTATATTGGTTGTGTGTAGTGACTTTTGGGGGATTGGAGACTAGAGTTGATCTCTTATTGCTTAGTATGGCTGATTTTGATGTGATCTTGGGTATGTATTGGTTGTCTCCATCCCATGCTATTTTGTATTGTCACGTTAAGACCGTGACGTTGGCGATGCCGGGGTTGCCAAGGATTGAATAGAAAGGTTCTCTAGACTATATTCCCAGCAGAGTGATTTCATATTTGAAGGCCCAACGGATGGTTAGGAAGGGTTGTTTATCTTATTTGGCCTTTATGAGGGATGTTGGTGCTGATACTACTACTGTTGATTCTATTCCGGTAGTACGAGAGTTTTCGGATGTGTTTCCTGCAGTCCTGCCGGGTATGCCACCCGACAGGTGTATTGACTTGGTGCTAGGCACTCAGCCCATTTCTATTCCTTCGTATCGTATGGCACCAACTGAGTTAAAGGAATTGAAAGAGCAGTTTCGGGAACTTCTTGATAAGGGGTTTATTAGGCCTAGTGTGTCGCCTTGGGGTGCACCAGTTCTGTTTGTGAAGAAGAAGGATAGTACTATGTGGATATGCATCAACTATAGGCAGTTGAACAAAGTTACAATCAAGAACAAGTATCCTTTTCTACGTATTGATGATCTATATGACTTATTTCAGGGAGCGAGGGTGTTCTCTAAGATTGACTTGAGGTTTGGGTATCACTAGTTGAAGATTCGGGATTCGAATATTCTAAATACAACATTCAGGACCCGTTATAGTCATTATGAGTTCCTTGTGATGTCTTTTGGGATGACCAATGCCCCAGTACCATTCATGCATATGATGAACAATGTATTTTAGCCTTTTCTCGACTCGTTTGTCATAGTATTCATTGATGATATCTTGGTGTACTCTCGTAGCCAGGAGGAGCATGCCCAGTATTTGAGGATTGTGCTGCAACGATTGAGGGAGGAGAAACTTTATGTCAAGTTCTCCAAGTGTGAGTTTTGGCTTAGTTCAGTGGTGTTCTTGGGGCACGTGGTGTCCAGTGAGGAGATTCAGATGGATCCAAGAAAGATAGAGGCACTTCAGAGTTGGCCCAGACCGTCCTCGCTATGGAAATTTATAGTTTTCTCGGCTTGACTGGTTATTATTGTCACTTCGTGGAGGGTTTCTCATCTATTGTATCTCCCTCGACCAAATTGACCCAAAAGGTGCTACTTTCAGGTGGTCGGATGAGTGTGAGGAGAGCTTTCAGAAGCTCAAGACTGCCTTGACCACAACTCCAGTTCTAGTTTTGCCTTCAGCTTCAGGATCTTATATAGTGTATTGTGATGCTTCTCAGATTGGTATTGGGTGTGTCTTGCTGCAGAGAGGTAGAGTTATTGATTATGCTTTGCGTCAGTTGAAGTCTCATGAGAAGAACTACCATGTTCATGATTTGGAGTTGGCTGCCATCATTCATGCATTGAATTTTTGGAGACATTATATCTACGGTGTGTTTGCGAGGTATTTACGGATCATCGGAGTTTACAGCACTTGTTTAAACAAAAGTATCAAAATTTGAGACAGTGGAGATGGTTGGAGCTTCTAAAGGACTATGATTTCATTATTCTGTATCGTCCCGGGAAGGCCAATATGGTGGCGATGCCTTGAGTAGAAAGGCGGTGAGTATGGGTAGCCTTGCATTCATTCCTATTGGTGAGAGACCACTTACAGTTGATGTTCAAGCCTTGGCCAACCAATTCATGATATTAGATGTTTCAGAGCCCAGCCGGGTTTAACTTGTGTGGTTTCTCGGTCTTCCCTATATGATCGCATAAGAGAGCGCCAATTTGATAATCCTTATTTACTTGTCCTTAAGGACACAGATCAGCTCGGTGATGCCAGAGATGTTACTATTGGGGATGATAGGGTGTTGAGGATACAAGGTCAGATTTGTGTGCCTAATGTAGATGGGCTACGTGAGTTGATTCTTGAGGAGGCCCATAGTTCAGGGTATTCCATTCATCCAGGTGCCGCGAAGATGTATCAGGACTTGAGACAATATTATTTGTGGAGGAGAACGAAAAAGGATATAGTGGGATTTGTAGCTCGGTGTCTTAACTGTCAGCAAGCGAAGTATGAGCATTAGAGACTGGTGGATTGCTTCAGAGGCTAAAGATTCCAGAGTGGTAATGGGAGCGGATCACCATGCATTTTGTAGTTGGGCTCCCACAGACTTCGATGAAGTTTGATGCTATTTGGGTGATTATGGATCGGCTGACCAAGTTTGTGCATTTTATTCCAGTTGGGACTACTTATTATTCAGAGTGGTTGGCTGAGATTTACATCCATGAGATTGTCCGCCTTCACGGTGTGCCAGTGTCCATCATTTCGAATTGGGGCACGCACTTTACATCACATTTTTGGAGAGTCGTGCAGCGAGGATTGGGCACCCAAGTTGAGTTGAGTACAACATTTCACCCTTAGATGGACGGACAATCCGAGCGCACTAGTCAGATATTGGTGGACATGCTACGTACTTGTGTCATTAATTTCGGGGCTTCTTGGGATCAGTTTATGCCGCTCGCGGAGTTTGCCTAAAATAACAGCTACCAATCGAGCATTTAGATGGCTCCGTATAAGGCTCTATGTGGGAGACAATGTCAATCTTCGGTGGGTTGGTTCGAGCCGGGGGAGGCTAGGCTATTGGACAAGGTTAAATTGATTCAGGATCGGCTTCACACGGCGCAGTCCAGACAGAAAAATTACGCCAATAGGAAGGTTCGGGATGTTGCTTTCATGGGTGGGGAGAAGGTACTACTTAAGGTTTCACCCATGAAGGGTGTTATGAGGTTCAGGAAGAAAGGCAAGTTGAGCCCTCGGTATATTGGGCTGTTTGAGGTACTTCAGAGGATTGGAGAAGTGGCTTACAAGCTTGCCTTGCCACTTAGTTTGTCGAGTGTACATACAGTGTTTCATGTTTCTATGCTCCGGAAGTATGTCGGCGATCCGTCTCATGTTTTTTATTTTAGCATGGTTCAGTTGGATGGTGATTTGACTTATGATGTGGAGCCGGTGGCCATTTTGGATAAGCAGGTTCGAAAGTTGAGATCAAAGAACATAGTTTCAGTGAAGGTGCAATGGAGAGGTTAGCCAGTTGAGGAGTCTAGTTGGGAGACTGAGTGGGAGATGCAGAGCAGATATCCACGCCTATTTGAGACACCAGGTATGTTTCTAGACCCGTTCGAGGACGGACGTTTGTCTAAGAGGGGGAGGATGAAATGACTCGGCCGGTCGTTTTGAGTGTTGTAACCCCGTTCCTTCATTTACTGCTCATTTTGTTCTTTCTAGCTATTATGTGACTTGACGGGATAGTCGATTCAGGTCCGGAGAGATTTCGAAATGAATTGAGACATTTAGTCTCATAGTTGAAAGCTTAAGTTGAAAAGTTGACCGAATGTTGACTTATGTATAAATGACTCCAGAAAGGAGTTTTGATGATTGTATTAGCTCCTTTGGGTGATTTTAGACTTAGGTGTGTCCGAATTGTGATTTGGAGGTCCGTAGTTGAATTAAGCTTGAAATGACAAAAGTTGGAATTTAAAACTTTGACTGAGAGTGGTCTTTGTGGTTACCGGGCTTGGATTGGAGTTTCGGGAGTTAGAATAGGCCTGTGGTGTCATTGTTGACTTTTATGCAAAATTTGGGGGCAATTGAACGTGATTTGATAGGTTTCGGCGCCGTTTGTAGAAGTTGGAATTTTCTTAGTTTCAATAGGCTTGAATTGGGGTGCGATTCGTGTGTTTGTTGTTGTTTGAGGTGATTGGAGGGCTCGACTAAGTTTGTATCGTATTTTAGGACTTGATGGTATGTTTGGTTAGGTCCCGGGAGCCTTGGGTGAGTTTCAGATAGTTAACAGATCAGTTTTGGACTTGGAAGGCTGCTGTAGAATTTATGGTATCCAGCTATGGTTTCCTCCTTCACGTTCGCGATGGGAGTCCCGCGTTCGCGAAGAGTAGCTGATGGAAGGTGTGGATTTGTTATTTCGCGCTCGCGAAGGTCTAGGTAGTTGGTGCATCGCGAACGCGAGAAGGGGAATGCATTCGTGATGAGGAGAGGAGGCAGCTGGGACCCCACGCGTTTGGTCTACGCGTTCGCGTAAGGTAGGTCGTGTTTGCGAAGCATGGGGCCAGCAAGGTATCATGTTCGCGAGTGGTGCCTTGCGTTCGCGTAGGAGGCTCTTGGGTAGCAGATTCATTTGTGCTATGCGAACGGGAGAAGGGGGCCGCGTTCGCAAAGTAGGGTTACCTGGGCTGATTTAAACATTTCAAAAATGAGGGTTTGAGTTCATAACACAAAATTGATTTTGGGAGCTCGGTGGGAGGAGATTTGTTTAGAGCGATTTTCAAGTGGGTGATTGGGGTAAGTGATTCTTACCTAGTTTTGGTTAATTTCCATGATTATATTTTTGATTTCATCATTTAATTTGTGATTGGGGGTGAAAACATTGGGGAAAAATGGAGGAAAGTTCTTAGGCCGAATTTTGAGGTTTTGATCGAGATTTTTGTATCGGATTTGAGTAATTTTGGTATGGTTGGACTCGTGGTTGAATGAGTGTTAGGATTTTGTGACTTTCACCCAGTTATGAGACGTGGGACAAGGGGGCGGCTTTTGAGTTGATTTGTTTTGACTTTTGATTAAGAGCTTAGTATTTTCTTAATAAATTGATTCCTTTAGCTCGTGTTGATTATATCGAATTGTTTGTGACTAGATTCGAGGCATTCGAAGGCCGTTTCGTGAGGCAAGGGCATGTTGGAGTAGAGATTTGCGTGGTTTGAGGTAAGTAACAATTCTAAATTTGGTTCTCAGGGTATGAAACCCCGCAATATGTGTCATGTGATTGATTTTGAGGTGACGCACATGCTAGGTTACGGGCGTGTGGGCGTGCACCGTAGGAATTATGACTTGGTCAATTCCATGGAGCTGAATAGTTGAAAACTCTATTGTTATCCCTATATTCTCCGTGTGCTACAGAAATTGAACTGCAAATCATGTTAGAAATCATGTTTAAACTATGTGTTGGCATTGTAGGGACCCATAAAGGTCGTGTACATGTTGAATTGTCTGCTAAATTGTTATTTGTACTCAGTCACAGTTTTACTTGCATATTACATCTCAGTCTATATTGTTCATTATTGATATATTATATCATTGCTTTCTAGGCTGATTATCATGATTAGTGAGAGCCCGGGATACTGGAGAGGTTGATGACTGAGTGAGGCCGAGGGGCTGATTTTGTGAGGATATTATGGGATCGGACTGCACGCCGCAGCATGTTTCATTAATTTATGCCATGATTGGCTTGGTGTAGCATTTGGGATGAAGGATCCCCTCTGGAGTCTGTACACACCACTAATGAGCGCAGGTACCTACTGAGTGTGAGTGCCAAGTGATTGAGAGGAATGAGAGACTGTGGGGAATAAGTGACAGTGAGGTTGAAGTGCATGGGAGGACTGAGTGACTGCTGCTATGAGATTTTGCACTTAATTTCATTACTGTTGTACTTCTCCTGGCATATATCCTTGTCATGTAATCTCTGAGAGATGTTATATCCTGTTTCCAATTGAACTTGACATGAATTAACCGTTTTGGCCTTGATTATCAAAATTGAAAGCATGCCTATCTTTCTATGTTTGTAGTTTTTGTAATTGAACTATATCTGTGGATGTCACGACCCCAATTTCCCTTTGTAGGATATCGTGATGGCACCTAGTCTCTAATACTAGGTAAGCCTAATAAATTTGCGGAATAACGGAATATAAAACTGAACTCAAATCCCAACACATGATATATAAATAGAAATTGCGATTCAAATAATAAAAACTCCCAAAACCTGGTAGAAATAATTTACAAGATTCTAAGAGAAAATATAAAGTGTCTCTATATATCAGAGTCTAAAGAGAATAAGTAAAACGACATAATAAGTATAGAGAGAGACTCCGAGGTGTGCAGACGCTGGCAGATATACCTTGTAGTCTCCGCGTACAGTTCTGCTCACTAGTATCTGACCTGGTAGGAAGAACCTGGATCTGCACAAAAAGATATGCAGAAGTGTAGTATGAGTACACCACAAGGGTATCCAGTAAGTTCCAAGCCTAACCCTGGTAGAGTAGTGATGATGTGAGGTCAGGGTCCTACTGGAATAAAAGGAAATGAGGTAGATAATATAATAATACAATGAAATGACTAAGAAGTGAACAACAAAAAATTACAGAAAGGTAACAGCATAACAAATAGAGGTACACAACAGGGGAGGCCGGGCCAGATATTATGCACTTCCTGCTCGCACAGAGGCAGTTGCTTCTGATTCTGTCATTACAGGTATTGTTTCGGTCTGTCATAGAGATGCATCGGTATTATTTGACCCAGGCTCTACATATTCTTATGTGTTCTCTTATTTTGCCCCGTATTTGGGCATACCTCAGGATTCTTTGAGTTCCCCTATTTATGTATCTACTCCTGTGGGAGATTCTCTTGTTGTGGACCGCGTGTATCGGTCGAGTTTGATTGCTCTTAGTGGTTTTGAGACCAGGGCCGATTTATTATTGCTCAACATGGTGGACTTTGATATTATTTTGGGCATAGACTGGTTGTCGCCCCATTTTGTTATTCTTGATTGTTACGCTAAGACCGTGACGCTGGCTATGCCAGGATTTCTGTGATTTGAGTGGAGAGGTACCTTAGAGTATACTCCCAGCAGAGTTATTTAATTTCTTAAAGCTCAACGAATGGTTGAGAAGGGGTGTGAGACGTATTTAGCTTATGTGAGAGATGTCAGTATTGATACCCCTACAGTTGAGTCACTTCTAGTAGTCAGGGACTTTCTAGATGTGTTTTCAGCTGATCATCCGGGCATGCCGCCCGACAGAGATATTAATTTTGGCATTGATTTGTTGTCGGGCACTCAGCCCATCTCTATTCCTCCATATCGTATGGATTCCTCCTGAATTGAAGGAGTTGAAAGAGTAGTTACAGGAATTGCTTAATAAGGGCTTCATTCGGCCCAGTGTGTCACCTTGGGGTGCTCCTGTCTTATTTGTGAAGAAGAAGGATAGTTCTATACGGATGTGTATTGATTACTGCCAGTTGAAAAAAGTCACAATGAAGAACAAGTATACATTGCCTCGTATTGATGACTTATTTGATCATTTACAAGGTTCCAGAGTGTATTCCAATATTGACTTACGTTCAAGCTATCATCAGTTGATGATTCGGGAGCCAGATGTCCCGAAGACTGCTTTTAGGACTCAGTATGGTCATTACGAGTTCTTTGTGATGTCTTTTGGGCTGACCAATGCCCCAGTAGCTTTTATGCACTTGATGCATAGTGTGTTCCGACCTTTTCTTGTCTCATTCGTCATTGTATTTATTGACGACATTCTGATATATTCTCGGAGTCGGGAGGATCATGAGCAACACCCGAGGACTGCACTTCAGACCCTGAGAGAAAAGAAGTTATATGCAAAATTTTCAAGTGTGAGTTTTGGCTAGACTCAGTGGCATTCTCAGGTCATATAATATCGAGTGAGGGGATCCAGGTGAATCCGAAGAAGATTGAAGCAGTGCAGAGTTGGCCCAGGCCGTCCTCAGCTACAGAGATCCGGAGCTTTCTTGGTTTGGCGGGGTATTACCATCGCTCTGTAGAGGGATTCTCATCTATTGCAGCACCTATGACCAGGCTGACCTAGAAGGGTGCTCCGTTCAGGTGGACAGAGGAATGTGAGGAGAGCTTTCAGAAGCTCAAGACAGCTTTGACTATAGCCCTAGTATTGGTATAACCTACAGGTTCGGGGTCTTATACTGTATATTGTGATGCATCGCAGATTGGTCTCCGCGCGTTGTTGATGCAGGACGATAGGGTGATTGCCTACGCATCCAGACAGTTGAAGGTGCACGAAAAGAACTATCATGTCTACGACTTTGAGTTAGCAGCTATTGTTCATGCCTTGAAGATATGGCAGCATTATTTTTACGGTGTTCTTTATGAGATTTACACTGATCATCAGAGTTTGCAGCATCTGTTTAAGCAGAAAGATCTTAACTTACGTCAGCGGAGGTGGTTGGAGCTACTTAAGGATTATGATATCACTATTTTGTACCACCATGGGAAGGCCAATGTGGTGGCCGATGCTTTGAGTCGTCGGGAAGAGAGTTTGGGGAGTTTAGCATATCTACCAGCAGCAGAGAGGCCATTGGTGTTGGATGTTCAGGCCTTAGCCAGCTAGTTTTTGAGATTGGATATTTATGAACCGAGTCGAGTATTGGCTTGTGTAGTCTCTCGGTCTTCTCTTTATGATCGTATCAGGGAGTGTCAATATGATGACCCCCATCTGCTTTTCCTTAAGGATACGGTCCATCACGGTGATGCCAATGAGGTCACTATTGGAGATGATGGTGCATTGAGGATGTAGGACAGGCTATGTGTGCCCAATGTAGATGGTTTGCGTGAGTTGATTCTCCAGGAGGCTCACAGTTCGCGGTACTCTATTCATCGGGGTACCGCAAAGATATATCAGGACTTGAAACAACATTACTGGTAGAGGAGAATGAAGAAGAACATAGTAGAGTATGTGGCTCGATGTCTGAATTGCCAGTAGGTAAAATATGAGCATCAGCGACCAGGTGGATTGCTTCAAAGGTTAGAGATTTCAGAGTGGAAATGGGAGTGTATCACTATGGATTTCGTTGTTGGACTCCCACGGACTCAGCAAAGGTTTGATGCAGTTTGGGTGATTGTGGATAGGCTGACCAAGTCGGCTCATTTCATTCCTGTGATGGCTACCTATTCTTCCGAGCAGCTAGCTCACATCTACATCCGTGTGATCGTCAGGCTTCATGGCGTACCTGTATCTATTATCTCTGACAGGGGTACGCAGTTTACATCACGGTTCTGGAGAGCTGTACAGTGTGAGTTGGGTACTCGGGTTGAGTTGAGCATAACTTTTCACCCTCAGATGGACGGGCAGTCCGAGCGCACTATTCAGATATTAGAGGATATGCTCTGTGTGTGTGTGATAGATTTTGGGGGTGCTTAGGACTAGTTCTTGCCACTTGCGGAGTTTTCTTACAACAACAGTTATCAGTCCAACATTTAGATGGCACCGTATGAGGCTCTGTACGGTAGGCGGTGTCGGTCCCCAGCGGGTTGGTTTGAGCCCGGCGAGGCCAGATTATTGGGTACGGACGTGGTTCAGGATGCCTTGGAAAAGGTGAAGATGATTTGGATAGACTTCGCACAGCCAGTCCAGACATAAGAGTTATGCGGATCGGAAGGTTCGCGATATGGCATTCATGATTGGAGAGCGAGTCTTGCTCCGGGTTTTGCCTATGAAGGGCGTTATGAGGTTTGGAAAGAAGGAAAAGTTGAGCCCAAGGTTCATTGGTCCATTTGAGGTGTTGCGGAGAGTTGGGGTGGTTTCTTATGAGCTTGCCCTGCCTCCCAGTCTAGCAGGAGTTCATCCGGTATTTCATGTTTCTATGCTCCAGAAGTATCACGGCGATCTGTCTCATGTGTTGGATTTCAGCTCAGTCCAGTTGGACAAGGATCTATCTTATGTTGAGCCAGTGGCTATTTTAGACATGCATGTCATAAAGCTAAGATCAAAGAACATTGCTTCCGTGAAGGTTCAATGGAGGGGACAGCCGGTCGAGGAGGCGACTTGGGAGACCAAGCATGTTATGCGCAGCCGTTACCCTCACCTTTTCACCACTTTAGGTTTGTCTTTATGCTCGTTCGAGGACAAACGATGTTTTTTAGAGGGGAAGGATGTAACGACCCGGCCGGTCATTTTGAGAGTAATATCCCTGATCCCCTATTTACTGTTTCTCCCATATCTATTTCTGCTATTGTGACTTGCCGGGAGGGTTCGTTTTAGTTTTTAGAGTATTTTGGGATACTTAGTCCCTAAAACGGGAGCTTAAGTCTTAGAATTGTGACCATAGATGGAACTGCGTGAAGACGACTCCGAAATGGAGTTCCATTGGTTCCGTTAGCCCAGTTAGGTGATTTTGGACTTAGGGGTGTGTCCGAATTGTGCTTTGGAGGTCCGTAGCTTATTTAGGCTTGAATTGGCGAAAGTCGAATTTTTTGAGTTTTGGACCGGTAGTGGAAATTTTGATATCGGGGTCGGATTCCGATTCTGAAAGTTAGAGTAGGTCCGTAATGTTGAATATGACTTGTGTGCAAAATTTGGGGTCAATCGGACGTTGTTTGATATGTTTCAGCATCGGTTGTAGAATTTTGAAGTTTCAAGTTCTTTAAGTTTGAATTAGAGGGTGATTCGTGATTTTAGCATTGTTTGATGTGATTTAAGGGCTCGACTAAGTTTGTATGGTGTTTTAGGACTTTTTGGTGTATTAGGTTGAGGTCCTAGGGGTCTCGGGTATGTTTCGTATGGTTAACGGATCAAATTTGCGTTTGGAAGAATAGCTGAAGTTGTTGCACCTGGTGTAATCGCACCTGCACAACACTGACCGCAGTTGGGAGCCCGCAGAAGCGAGCCAAGGGGTGCAGGTGCAGTTTGGAAGGAAGAGGCCAGAGGTCACAGGTGCGGAGGAATAAACGCATCTGCGCATCCGCAGATGCGGAAGATGGAGCGCAGAAGCGGAAGGGGCCAGGGCGTGGGGGATCGCGCAACGAAAATATTCCGCAGGAGCGGGCGCAGAGGTGCGGCCCATTACTCGTATATGCGGACCCAACCCCCTTAATTCATTTTTGCACCTGCGATAGAAATTCCGTAGGTGCAGTATCGCAGGTGCGGCTACGGACCGCAGGTGTGAGATTTCTGGACAGAACACTTAAATGCAAGGGTTCGCGATTTTTGCTCATTTTCAACATTTTGAGCTCGGGTTTGGCGATTGTTTGAGACCATTTAGAGTGGTTTCTTGAGGTAAGTCCCTTGTGCTTATTTTTGATCAATAATCTTGCTTCCCCAAATATTTTTCCACCTAGTTAGTGTGTATTTAAGGTGAAAATTGGGAATTTGAGGCTAGGGGTTTGGAAGTTTGATTTGTGGATTTAGAGGACCATTTGGTGTCGGATTTTAGTAAAATTTGATATGGTTTGACTCGTGAGTGAACGGTCTTTCGTATTTTATGACTTTTACCCGATTCTAAGATATGGGCCCCATAGGCAATTTTTGAGTTAATTTCAGAATTTTCGTTAAAATGTTAATTTCGTTAATTAGATGAATCTATTATTGTTGTGTTTATGATATGTAACTGCTTTTGGCTAGATTTGGGCCACTCAGATCCGGATATTCGTGTGAAAGGCATTGTGACCGATTGATTGAGCTTGGTTCGAGGTAAGTGGCTTGCCTAACTTTGTGTGGGGGAAGTTTCCTTAAGATTTGGAACTATTGTGATATGTGAGCGCCGTGTACGTGAGGTCATGAGTACGTACACGTGCTAGTTGTGGAAAAAACCGATTTTCTTACTGAGCAGCAAATCCTGTTTTCCTTTTATTTTGAGTTATACCATTTTTATGAGTATTAATCTATTTTCATTCTTAATTGATTTATTCCCAGTTGGTAGCTATCCTGTTTAGTCTAATACAGCATGTCTACGTGTCTTAATTGCCTATGTGAACTCTGTGCAGCATGCTTAGTGAGTTTCTTGCTTCTTCCTTGACTGGTACTTAGTCTAAATCGTAAGATTTCATGATGTAGTTGCATTTCTATTGTTTGCGCTGCATATTTACTTTGGGACTACGGAATGGTATTTCAAGTGATCCCCATGTACTGCATATTTACTTTGAGACTACGGAATGGTATTCCGGGAGATCCCCCTGTCTTGCATATTTACTTTGGGACTATGGAACGGTATTCCGGGAGATCCCCCTGTACTGCATATTTACTTTGGGACTACAAAACGGTATTCCGGGAGATCCCCCTGCACATTTACTTTGGGACTACAGAACGGTATTCCGGGAGATTCCCTTGTATATTTACTTTGGGACTACGGAACGGTATTCCGAGAGATCCCCCTACACATTTACGTTTGGGACTACGAGACGGTATCTCGGGAGATCCCCTGTTATGTTTCTGTGTACTGAGCTGTTACCTTCTATGATTTCATTGTTGTTAAATTTCAGCCTTTATTTTATTGCGGTATTACACTCTATATTGTCTTATTATATATTTACCAGTAGGGACCTGACCTGACCTCATCATTACTCGACCGAGGTTAGGCTTGGCACTTATTGGGTACCGATTGTGGTGTACTCATGCTACTCTCCGCACATGTTTTTCGTGTGCAGATCTAGGTTCATCTTATCAGCCGCACTATCAGTGAGTCGGGACAACTTTGGAAACTTCAAGGTATATCTTCCGCGTCCGCAGACCTCGGAGTCCTCTTATACTCTTTCTCATGTCCATTATCTTTTGTAATTTTCCTTGTTAGACTCTGATGTATAGAGACACTAGATTTTTCCTTCTGTAGTTTGTGATTCACGATGTTCCGGGTTTTGGGATTTGTTGTGTATTTTTAAATAGTTGGTTAAATTTATATTTTTATTTCATTATTTCGAAAAATGTTAGGCTTACCTAGTTGTAGAGACTAGGTGCCGTCACGACATCCCACGGAGAGGAAATTGGGTCGTGACAAAAGCTAAATGTCATATTCAGCTGCTAATGCTTAAAATAAAATAAAGTATAATGAATAGAGTCTATGGAATGCATGAAGCATAATAGACTAATCGTTTCCGAAGATAAAACTCTTTGAAGAAGGAGAGAAGCAAATGTTCAAGATGGTCATAATAAGGAGGGAATTGATCTAGTAGAGCACCACGACATAACACTCCATAAGACCTCATGGGAGAGGCTCAGGTACCTGAAAATAATAAGATACAGAGATCTCAATAAGTTATGTCTTTATTGGGTAATAGTAGAACCGATATAAAATGATCGTTGATGATATTGTTAATATAATGTAGCGCTTAGTATTATTAATATTGACGAGGATCTTGAGCTCAAATCTGTCATGAAATTTGGACAGATAAATGATTGGCCAAATGAAAAATACGCAATGAAAATTGATTTCACCTGAAAAATATGAAGTTGGACGGATAGTCCCAACACCTGAAAGTATAAAGCCAGTGAAGGTATAAATGTGTTCTTGTGCGAAAAAAGGGTCAAGTCGATAGACATAAAGACGACTTGTGTCACAAGAAGATTTGTAAATATCCTGGCGTTGATTATATAGAGACATGTTCTCCTGTGGTGGATGTCGCCATTTCAGGTTTTAATCTGGCAATACACAAAAAATGTGATATGCGTATAATGGAAATCATTGAAGGATTTAAATTATTCTAAAGCATATTAAGGTTTTCAGGAAATTTATTAAATAAAGCTTCAAAAATCCTTATACGGATTAAAACAATCAGGGCGCATATGGTATAATCGCCTGAGTGGGTACCTGTTGAAAGAAGGGTACATGAATGATTTAATTTGTCCTTGTGTCTTTATAAAAAGATCTGGATCTAAATTTGTTATAATCACCGTGTATGTTGATGATTTAAATATCATTGGAACTCCTAGGGAGCTTCCTAAAGCAGTAGAGCTTCCTAAAGCAGTAGACTATTTAAAGAAAGAATTTGAAATGAAAGATCTTGTAAAGACAAAATTTTGTCTTGGTCTACAAATTGAGTATATGAAAGATAGAATTTTTGTCCATCAATCAGGATACACTAAAAAGATTTTAAAGCGATTTTATATGGATAAAGCACATCCATTCTGACCTCATGAAAGTAATGAAGAGTTTCTTAGTCCCGAAGTACCATATCTTAGTGCAATTGGTGCACTAATGTATTTTTCTAACATTACAAGGTCTGGCATAACTTTTTCAGTTTATGTCTTAACAAGATATAGCTCTGCTCCTACAAGGAAACATTGAAACGGAATCAAATACATATTGCGGTATCTAAAAGGGACTAGCGATATGGGATTATTTTATGGCAATGATTGCAGTCCCGATAATATTGGTTATGCCGATGTTGGGTATTTATCTTACCCACACAAGGCTCGATCTCAAACAGGCTATGTGTTTACATATGGAGGCACTGCCATATCTTGGCGATCGACTAAGTAGTTAATTGTGGCTACTTCATCTAATCATGCTGAGATAATTGCTATTCATGAAGCAAGTCAAAAATGTGTATGGTTGAGGTCTATAATACATCTTATTCGAGACAAATGTGGTTTGAAGTGTGATAAACTACCCACATTCTTGTATGAAAACAATGCAGCATGCATAGCCCAATTGAATGGAGGATTCATAAAAGGGGATAGGGCAAAGCAAATTTCACCAGAGTTATTTTTCACACATGATCTTCAAAAGAATGGTGATATCAATGTGCAACAAATCCGTTCAAGTGATAATATGGCTGATTTGTTCACCAAATCTCTACTGACGTCAACTTTCAAGAAACTAGTGTACAAGATTGGGATGCGAAGGCTCAAGGATGTGAATTGATGCTCTCATCATGGGGGGTTAACACACGTTGTAGTCTTTTTCCCTTACAAGGTTTTGTCCCACTGGGTTTTCCTTGCAAGATTTTTAACGAGGCAACCAAAAGGCGTATTTCTAAACATGTGTACTCTTTTTCCTTCACTAGGATTTTTTTCCCATAGGAATTTTTTTCCTAATAAGGTTTTAACGAGGCACATTATCTATGGACATCCAAGGGGGAGTGTTATAAGAAAAATTAAATTATGGTGGATGTCTACTCTTCCTCCATGATCTTCTCAAATGCTTAATGACATATTCAATGACATATTTCTATGCATAATGACATATTCAATGACATATTTTTCTTCACTTTTCATGCCTATATAAAGGCCTTGTAATAGATAGGAAAATACACATAATTGAAGAAGAAATAAAAATCTCTCATCTCTTTCTCTCTATATCTCTTAGCTTGTTTTTTTCTTGTTCTATATTGTTAATTTGAGCTATATTTCATAACAAGGGGAAAGAACTCCTGAATTTGTATATGTATAAATTTGTTTTGGCATATTATGAGCTGATAATTTAAAAAAAGAAAAAGAAATCAAAATAAATAAAAGCATTCACAATCAATCCGAGTAAATTAGATGTTTACCTTTCCGTTGTCTTGTTTCTTTTCTCATTCTTCGTGTTGTCAACTCTTGTAGGCTGTAGCACAATGTACGACGCTGATGGTTCTTGCAACTTTAATAATCCTGCACTTGTGCCATGTACAATTTGCTTGTATGGCCATTAATGAATGCCATGCAAAATCTGCAAAGTTTTGGCGCCATGTCAATGATTTGTCTATTTTTTTCATATATGGACACGTTTTTGCAAAAAACTCTGCGTACGTCACTGGTGATGCTCATGGCATGCTACGTAGAGAACCTTTAATATATCATAGGAGATGGACCAAGCAAGCCATAACTAACGACATAGGAGCCATTAAAAGATACAGTGTTAGATCATAAAAATAAAAATTAAAAGTTCTCAAAAACTATTTATATGTATTGCACATTAAAAGATAAAATATATCATCTGATGAATGGAACTCTTTAATTAAGACTCTCTGATATAATTGCACGGCCTCAAATAATGCACAAATAGTCTGTGATGCCCATGATGGTTGATGAGGGCGGGTCAACAAGGACCGACAAGCTTCTAGGCTGGCAAGCTTATGAAAAAAGGGTGCAAATCCCACATCGGAATATGAGAGAAAAGTGAAGTGCTTTTATAAGGCATGACACAAGTTCACATGGTATGCGCGTTTT
Organism: Nicotiana tomentosiformis; assembly: GCF_000390325.3. Classification (NCBI taxonomy): domain Eukaryota; kingdom Viridiplantae; phylum Streptophyta; class Magnoliopsida; order Solanales; family Solanaceae; genus Nicotiana; species Nicotiana tomentosiformis. The sequence goes on from NC_090821.1 coordinate 8,450,816, forward strand.
TAGGGCTCGAGGTGACTAGCCCAAAAAGACAAATTCATGGGAGCCTAGGTCCAAAGCGAACAATATATATCATGGGCTTGGGTCGTGACATAATCCACCATTAGAAAATAGGTTTTGAAGAATTTACTTCAAATCTAATTCAAATTACAACGCAACTCACATAAGTCTGTACAAATTTGCTGAAAAATCAAGTTATTCTACTTTCATAGAGAATAGACCAAGACCCTTTTTCTTAACCCAAGATCTACTAAATCTTGACAATCAGCTTTATTACTATGATATTTCCCACTGTATCATTTTTTATTCTATAAAGTTACTCAATGAGGAATGTATTGCAATAAGAAAAGTGAAACCTCAAGGACATTTGAATTTTAAGCTCTATTATCAATAGAATAAATTAATTATGTTAACTTACCTTTTCTGATTTTTGATTTTATAGTCAAGTCGTAAGGCACAATTTGCGACCCTGATGGCGCAAACATTTACCTAGGGATCGTAGCACATAAACGTTTTCTAAGGACTAACGTGATGATAAACGTTTACCGTTATTGTTAAATTGACTTACAATAATATGTAAATTTTATGGCAATTTGTTATATATCTTGTAAAACAATAGTACGAAATCCTTTAACTTAACCTAAATCCAATTACTGATTTTGCATAACAAAGACACTGGCCTCTCTTGTAATAAGTATATATACTTCCCCACCCGAGCATTATAGTATGTTTGGCCAAATTTTTAAAAATAATAATTTTGTAATAAGTAAATATTCATAGATATTGAATTTCTTAATTTATACAAAATCTAAACAAAAATTATAAAATTCACATAAATCCGTAGCCAATCAAAATGCGATTTTTAAACATGTCGCCTGTGCTTTCTTCTTATCTTTTTCCTTCTCTAGTCCCTCCAATGAATAAAAATAATGTGAAAAGGATCTTTACGTACTGAATTTATAATGACAAGTGTTTCTGCTATTTTCTTCTTGATGTTACATTCTGTATGTGGCTCAATTATAACCTCGTCACTTCTTTATTTCTGTCTTTAAGTGGTATCGAGAAGGAGTGGCGGATGCAGCATAGAACTAACGGGTTTAACTGAACTCAATACTTTTAACACGGAGCATAAATTTAAGTGTATAAAATTCCTAAAATAACAATAAATAGTAAATATGACGCATAACTTTAACTGCTAAACCCATAAAACTAAAATTCTAGATCCGCCGGACGAGAAGGTTATTGTGGCTTGTTGCTAGCTATAGCCTAAATGCATCGGTACAAGTAATAAAACAAGATAAGGAAACTCCGAACGCAACATAGTCTCATATTTTTTGAAGTACTAGATGCTCGACACGTGCGTTGCACGTATATGCAAGTTTTGTAGTAAAATAATATTGTAAAATAGTATTAATAATATTAAAATAAGACTTCAAAAGAAAAAAGTATAAGTTTATATAAATGATCAATGTAGATCATCATGTGGTTTGTCGAGGTAAAAATGATTGGATATCACCTAAACTTATGAATATAAATAATTAAAGTTTAAATTTGGACAGAAGGAGACGTTTTTTAGTAGTATTTGTTGCTATATCGGTTACTATCATAGTTTGTTGTTGTACACAATCAACTGAGTTGGTAACACCTTTTTTCACTTGGTTATTCATTGGCAAAATACCTTAAAACACCCCTTGAATTATTTGTAGTTTTAATTTCCCCCGAACTTGGTTATTCGATAGTTGTTATTCCCCTGGATAATCTCATCCTAGGAAAGAGGCATGCACTTACCTGAAACGTGATTTTTTCCCGACCATGTGGCATTTTTGAATAATAAAATATATAGTTGTAACAAATAAATCATTATATATGACTGTGATAATTAACGGTTAAAAAATAACTCACTTGAAAGTTACTTTTTATATTTTCTTCACTTTTACGCGCTTAAAAGAGAATATATATTTAACGACCCGGCCGATCATTTTGAGTATTACAATTCCGTTCCTCCATTTACTGCTCAATTTATTCTTCACAATTGTTTTATGACTTGCCGGGTTAGTTGGTTCAGGTTCGGAAGAAATTCGGAGTGAAACAAGACACTTAGTCTCATAATTGAAAATTTATGTTAGAAAAAGTTGACCGGATATGGACTTATGTGTAAACGACCTCGGATTTGAATTTTGATGATTCTGATAGCTCTGTATGGTGATTTGGACTTAGGAGCATGTCCAAAAAATTATTTGGAGGTCCGTAGAGGAATTAGGCTTGAAATGCCAAAAATTAATTTTTTTGGGGAATTTGACCAGGGGTTGACTTTTTAATATCGGGGTCGGAATCCGATTCTGAAAATTGAAATACCTCTGTTATGTCATTTATGACTTGTGTGCAAAATTTGAGGTCAATCAGGTGTGATTTGATAGGTTCCGGAGTCATTTGTAGAAATTAAAAATTTCAAAGTTCATTAGGCTTGAATTGGGGTGTAAGTGAGTTCCGAGGGGTTAACGGATCATTTTCGGCCTTGGTGAGATTGCTGATATCTGCTGCTGCCTTCTTCTGGTTTCCTTATACGCGATCGCATAGGTCAATCCGCGATCGCGTAAGCTTATTTGGGGTAGGGATATTTTTGTTCTATGCAGTCGCAGAGGAAGGAACGCGATCGCGTACGTGTATTAAGCTATGCTTTGCGAACGCATGAATGAGGTCGCGTTCGCATAGAAGGATTTGAGCAGGGGATGAGGGGAGGAAATTACTCTACGCGAACGCGTTCGCGTAGGTTTGAGAGGCAGTGTTTCGCGTTCGCAAAAGACCAAATTTGGGGGCGGTCTCTTTTGTGCTGCGCGATCGCGTGAAATAATCCGCGATCGCGTAGGGTCAATTTTTTGGCAGTGGAAATGTGTGCTTCGCGATCGCATAGAAGAGAGGTCTGGACAGAAAGTTTAAGTTCTGAAAATGGGTCCATTTTTTATGGATTGGAGCTCGGGAAGAGGTGATGTTTGGGAGATTTTTAAGGGAAACAACGGAGTAAGTGTTCTTAACTCATTATTGGCCAAATTACCTGAATCCATGGTTATTTTTAACATTTAATGAGTGAATTAAGTTGGAAAGATTAGAAAAACCTCTTGGTTTAAATTGTGGTATTGAGGGTCGAGTTGAGGTCGGAGTTTGGTAAATTTGGTGTGGGTAGACTCGTGGTTGAATGGACTTTCGGATTTACTAATTTTTGTCGGGTTCCGAGACATGGGCCATACAGGCGATTTTTGAGCTAAATTTTGGATTTTTATGAAGAATTAGTATTTTCTTATGGAATTAATTCCAATAAATTTTATTGACTGAATCGAATTATTTGTGGCATGATTCGATGCGTTTGGAGGCCAATTCACAAGGCAAAGGCTTAGCGGAATAAGAATTTCACGGTTTGAGGTAAATAACAACTTTAAATCTGGTCCTGAGGGTATGAAACCCCAGAATTTTGTGTCATGTGATTATTTTGGAGGTTACGCACATGCTAGGTGAGGGGCGTGTGGGCGTGCACCGAGGGGATTGTGACTTGGTCCATCCCGTGAAACTGTACAGTTGAATAACTTGTTGTTAGTTATATGCTCTCTATGTGTTGAAGAAATTTCACTGTAAATAATGTTAGAAATCATTCTTAGACTATGTGATGGTACTGTTGGGACCCATAGAGGTCGCGTACTTGTTAAATTATTTGTTAATTGTTGTCTTTTACTCAATCATGATTTTACTTGTGTATCATACCTCAGTCTTTCATGATATTTTTTGATACACTATGTTATCTTTGTTTGGGCTGATCTTTGTGATTTCCGAGAGCCCGAGAGACTAGAGAGGTTGAGGACTGAGTAAGGCCGAGGGCCTGTCGGTGAGGTAAGGATATTATGGCATGTGTGTTGTCCGTACAGGATATTATAACACGTGAGTTGTCCGTGCAGGATATTATAGCACGTGAGTTGTCCGTGCAACATATGAGTTAGAATTTGGGTTGTGACAAGTTGGTATCAGTGCTTTAGGTGACATAGGTCTCACGAGTCATGAGCAGGTTTAGTAGAGTCTTGCGGATCGGTACGGAGACGTCTGTACTTATCTTCGAGAGACTGCCGAACCCTTCGAAACATTTTACTTTCTTGTATTCTATCGTGCAGAATTGATTCAGCTTGAAACATAACTCTTTGAATTCCTTCCATGCATTTCGTATGCGCATATGAGCGCTCGGTATCAGCTGTGCATCGCTGGTTTGTGATTCTATGAATGAGGTTCAAAATGTATATTCTGTATTTTGGTGATAGGCCAGTCTGGAGGACTTGAGGCCAGGTTTAGACCGCAGCTTAGGCTCGGTAACTTCAATTGTAACATGTACATTTGGACTCATATGTCCGGTAATGTCTCTACGAGTGGAATTTGTGGCTCGATGAGCGATGGAATGGCTTTATGATGAGTATGATGTAACTGCGGGATGTGTTAAGATGATTTAAATGTGACGAGAAGTGTTTCCTTGAAATGTAAATGAAGGCCATTGGGTGCTTTATTTTTATTTTGATATGACGTATAGTCTCGAGTTGTGAGTGTATTGAAGGATCTTTCACATTAAATTGTGGGGCAAATTAAATTCTCATGTCTTGTCAATGAGTTTGGACTCAAGAAGAGTAAGTGATTGTGTAGTAATTGTGGTTGCGAATGGGCATTTTCAATGTTGATGGCTAAAGAAAGATGATCTTCTAAGAGGCTTAGAGTAGGTAACATTTTATTGGTTCAGCTGCGGCAGAGATGCATTTTGATTTGATGCAATAGTCGGGCAGAAAAGTATGAAGGAAGACATGACGGGATGTGTTTCGCGGTGGTTAAAGTATGGCCGGTCGTTTTAAGTATTACAACCCCGTTCCAACATTTACTGCTCAATTTATGCTTCACAATTATTTTATGACTTACCGGGTTAGTTGGTTCGGGTCCTGAAGGAATTCGGAGTGAAACAAGACAGTTAGTCTCATAATTAAAAATTTAAGTTACAAAAGGTTGACTGGATGTAGACTTATGTGTAAACGACCTCGAATATAAATTTTGATGATTCTGATAGCTCCGTATGATGATTTTGGACTTAGGAACGTGTTCGGAAAATTATTTGGAGGTTCGTAGAGAAATTAGGCTTGAAATGCCGAAAGTTAAATTTTTGGGAAGTTTGACTGGGGGTTGACTTTTTGATATCGGGGTCGGAATCCAATTCTAAAAATTAAAATACCTCTGTTATGTCATTTATGACTTATGTGCAAAATTTGAGGTCAATCGGACGTGATTTGATATGTTCCAGAGTCATTTATAGAAATTAGAAATTTCAAAGTTCATTAGGCTTGAATTGGGGTGCAATTCATGGTTTTAGCGTTGTTTGAGGTGATTTGAGGGTTCGACTAAGTTCGTATAGTGTTTTAGGACTTGATGGTATGTTTGGTTGAGGTCCCGAGAGGCTCGAGTGAGTTTTTTGGGGAGGGGGGGGGGGAGGGTTAACGGATCATTTTTCGCCTTGGTGAGATTGGTGATATCTGCTGCAGCCTTCTTCTGATTTCCTTATACACGATTGCATAGGTCAATCTGCGATACTGTAAGCTTATTTGGGGCAGGGATATTTTTGTTCTATGTGGTCACAGAGGAAGGAACACGATCGCGTACGTGTATTAAGCTATGCTTCGCGAACGCGTGGATGAGGTCGCGTTCGCATAGAAGGATTTGAGCAGTGGATGCGGGGGGGGGGGGGGGGGGGGAATTACTCCTTCACGATCACTTGGGTTTGAACGAATTCGCATATGTTTGAGAGGCAGTGTTCCACACTCGCGTGGGGTCAACCGTGTTTGTAAATGGCCAAATTTGGGGGCAGTCTCTTTTGTGCTGCGCGGTCGCGTGAAATAATCCGCGATCACATAGGGTCAATTTTTGGCAGTGGAAATGTGTGCTTCGCGATCGCATAGAAGAGAGGTCTGGATAGAAAGTTTAAGTTCTGAAAATGGGATTTCATCCCATTTTCTATTTTTGACGGATTGGAGCTCGGAAAGAGGCGATATTTGGGAGATTTTCAAGAGAAACAATAGGGTAAGTGTTCTTAACTCATTATTGGTCAAATTATCTGAATCTATGGTTGTGTTTCACATTTAATGGGTGAATTAAGTTGGAAAGATTAAAAAAAAACTCTTGGTTTAAATTGTGGATTTGAGGGTCGAGTTGAGGTCGGATTTTGGTAAAATTAGTATGGGTAGACTCGTGGGTAAATGAGCTTTCTGAATTTGTAACTTTTATCGGGTTCCGAGACGTGGGCCCCACAGGCGACTTTTGAGCTAAATTTCGAATTTTTATGGAAAATTAATATTTTCTTATGGAATTAATTCCAATAAATTTTATTGACTGAATCGAATTATTTGTGGCTAGATTCGATGCGTTTGGAGGCCAATTCACGAGGAAAAGGCTTAGCGGAATAAAAATTTCAAGGTTTGAGGTAAATAACAGTTTTAAATCTGGTCCTGAGGGTATGAAACCCCAGAATTTTGTGTCATGTGATTATTTTAGAGGTGACGTACATGCTAGGTGAGGGGCGTGTGGGCTTGCACCGAAGGGATTGTGACTTGGTCCGTCCCGTGAAGCTATAAAGTTGAATAACTTGTTGTTAGCTATATGCTCTCTATGTGTTGAAGAAATTTCACTGTAAATCATGTTAGAAATCATGCTTAGACTATGTGTTGGTACTGTTGGGACCCACAGAGGTCGCGTACTAGTTGAATTATTTGCTAATTATTGTCTTGTATTCAGTCATGATTTTACTTGCGTATCATACCTCAATCTTTCATGATATTTGTTGATACACTATGTTATCTTTGTTTGGGCTGATCTTTGTGATTTTCGAGATTCCGAGAGACTAGAGAGGTTGAGGACTGAGTAAGGCCGAGGGCATGTTGGTGAGGTAAGGATATTATGGCATGTGAGTTGTCAGTGCGGGATATTATAGCACGTGAGTTATCCGTGCAGGATATTATAGCACGTGAGTTGTCCGTGCAGATTATGGCGATTGGGCTGTAGGAGCCCCTACGGAGTCTGTACACCCGCAGTGAGCACATGTACCCATTGAGTGTGAGTGCTGAGGGCTGAGAGCCGAGTGGTTGAGCTGGTGTGACGAGTTGAGTGACTGTTGTCCTGAGAGGCTGTATTTGCTTTTCATTTGTTATTGCATTTAGTTGCTATCTGTCATTGTTGTGAAATTCTCTGTAAGATTCTATATCCGAATTACATGAACATGAACTGTATAAAATTAATTTGACTTAAACTGTCGGATTTGAAAGCAGGTCTATTCTTTGTTGGAATTACTAAAAGTGAACTATAACTGTATAGCTCGTCACTATCTTCAGTTCTTTATTTATTATTGTTACTTGCTGAGTTGGTTGTACTTATACTATACCCTGCACTTCGTGTGCAGATCCAGGTGTTTCGAGACATAGCGGGTGTTGATTCTTTCGCACAGCTGATTTTACGGAGATTCTGAGGTAGCTGTCGTGTTTCGCAGACCTTGCATCTCCTTCCCTATCTCCTTGTTTACTGTATTTGGTCTCAGACTATTATGGATCATATTTTCTAGATTTTTAATCATATTAGATGATCATGTACTCAGTGACATCAGGTTTTGGGAGTGGTTGTATCGGTATTTATAGGATTTGTGGATTTTATTTAAATATTATATTTTTAAACTTAAAAAAAATTGTGGTTTACTGAGATTTTCGGTAGAATTTGAGTCGTGACAGTATCCATACTCTTTGCCACATCAGCGTCCACCGAAGTAATGGTTATTAAATAGTCAAGTTTAGGAGGGTAATTGAGACCACAAGTGTAACTGATAATCAGTGCCAACTTTAGTGTGGTTTTAGGGTATTTCGCCTTATTCATTTTTGGTTTACTATATGTGTTGTTGCACATATATTGTTATTATTGTATTGAGGATAAAACTCAATGCAACAAAGTAATGTTCGAACAATATTAGTTATTCTAGTATATCAAAATTTATCTTGATCATTTCCTTATTTTTAGATATTTTAACATCGATTATAGTTACAAATATTTCACGTGTTAAAGTTTTTGCCTTGTTTTTAAGAAATTGTAATCTCTTTTTTACAATCACATACATATCAAAAGTTATTGTCAAAAGAAAGTATTATTTTGATATAATAATTCGTTCATCATATGTCTTCCTTATAATGGCTAGTATATTATTGTCAATTTTATGATATATACTTAAAAAGATATAGATATTATTAGTGATAGAAATACTTAATAATTACATTATTTACTTTTCAATGTCGATTATATATATATTTTTACATGTCATTCCTAATGATAATTTTATTTTAGCATAAAAGTATAATTAAATATTTTTATCAGAAAATGTATCATATGTGAATATATGTACATATATATGGATTTTGCATGCGCGCACACACATATAATTATACATATACATTTAGGTAATTTATTTTTCTTTTACTCAACCCAATAAGAAGAAGAATTCTTAAAATTGGAGTAGTAGATTCAATAAAGAAAAATAGCAATACACACGTCTAACTCTCAAGATTGGATTTGACATAATAGTTAAGGAGAATGTCATATTATTTTGTACAACCGACCAAAAAGAACTATTAGAAAGCCAAAATAATAGCTATTCTTTTTATGTCATTAATTGACTACAAGAGAGACCAATTAAATAAATATGATTCTTTTTTTAGAATTGACACTTTAAATTAAACTCGTTTCTATTTTTATATTTCTCTTTCTACTTTTATGATATCTAACTCAATAATCTCTATATGCTCTTTAATTATCAATACAACTTTAACATGTGAATTCTATTATTCTAAGTAATTACTTATTTATATTAATTTACTTTTAAGAGATCTAATAGTGTAAAAAGTTTTATACTATTAATGCATAAAAGTTAAATTTTATTTATAGTACTAATTATAATATTTTACATGTAATCCTTGAAATTTTATATACTATTTTTTTAGAAGCTGAATTATGTTTTGAAATAGTCAAAAATCAAATAATCAGAAGCAACCGCAAATTTAGAAAATTCAACAATCGTTGGTAACAAATATGATACTTATTCTTTTCTTTAAATTAAGGGAAAAAGTTAAAATCTCACGTGATGTTTATGTTGGTCCATAGGACGCAGTACCGATGAAACCCTTTAGAAGGCCGAACCAAAGATAATATCTTTCTTCTTTTCCTCTAATCAGTGCTCCCACTTCCCTACATCGTTGTTGTTCGAAATCTTCATGCTTTTGCTCTTGAGATTTAAACAAATGGTTGAATAGATTTTATTAAAAACGATAGTTAGTTGCTTAATTATTAAAAAGACACAACTTTTTAAAAAAAGGACACTTCAAATTAAATCAGTTTTTTTCTTCTTAATAAGTATTATTATTATTATTATTATTATTATTATTATTATTATTATTATATATTTATTTATAAGCAGGGTATTTAAGTTTTTAAGAAGGATATTTTAGTAATTCAACCTTTTAATTAATGGCTTCCAATTTTAATATAACTAGTTTTAGTATACGTGCATTGCACGTGTGCATTACGTTAATCAATATAAATTATATACACAAATTATTGAAAAATAGTAATGGAGGTTAACCTAAACTCAATATATGTTTAATGATGAAAATATATATTAGTAAATTGATACAATATATGGTTGAATTCAACATTTTCTGAATGAATTTAGTGTAATTAGTTCTATCGAATTTATAGTTATAAATATTTTATTTATAAAATACAAATATGCTATGTTATAGTATCTCATCTTGCATCTCTTTGTAAACTTTACGTTCATAATGTCATTATACAAAAAAATAATTGTTCATTCAAAGTTAATCAAAATTATAGACAAGCCAAATGGACTTCTTCGTGTGTAAAAACGTTGCCTGGATTCTTATTGATTTAAGTCTAAATTCTCTTCTTTGCACGTTCATCGAATGCCAAATAAACGTTAATACTATTCTAAACTCATTCTGAATGTACTTTGCTAATAACAACTTTAAAATTTCAAGAGTTCATAATATTGAGGTCAATTTTTCAAACTTAAGGGGGGGGGGGGGGAGGGTGTCATGACCCAATTTCACCTATAGGCCGTGATGGCGCCCAACACTACAGCTAGGCAAGCCAACTAGTAATTTAAACCCATATTCAATTCTTTAAAAATTAACCGAGTAATTAAACTCTTCTTACTTGCAACAATTTAGACAATATGAAAATATTTAGTAAATTAAAACAACCAAGAACAGAATTTAAATCCAAATATTCTACTCGTGTGTGTGCCAAGACCTGGTGTCACAAGTGTATGAGCATCTTGTAGATTATACAAAAATTATAAAGACTGTCTGAAATGAAATAGACAGAATAAAATTCCCAGAATAGGCACTAGTTGCTGCAGAACGGCTCAGAAAGCAGTTCACCACTAAGCCTCTGGATAACACGGGTGCGCGCTGATAGGTCTAACGATAGCACCTGTCTTAGGTCCTGCACAAAAAGTGCAGCAAGTGTAGCATGAGTACGTAAACAACGTGTACCCAGTAAGTATCAAGCCTAATCTCGAAGAGGTAGAGACAAGATGGCTGACTTTGACACTCACTAAGAGTCAATACTAATAAATAAAATAAAAATAGAAATATTTAAATCAACATGATTCACAGAGTTAACAATCATTTTATTTAACCAGTAGAAATAATTAAATTCTTTCAAATGCAATAATTTTCTAATCTATTAATTAAATTCACAAACTGCAATTGAAATACCAAGGTATCGTGTAATTATTATTATTATTAGGGACGATTTCTGCCGAGGTCATACGGCCCGATCCAGAGTGTCGTGTACACTGCCGAGGGACGTGCGGTGCGATCCATAGATGCATCGATACTGCCGAGGCTTCGGCCCGCTCCACAAGAAAGGAGGACATTTTCTTATGTACCTCCGGAAGGAGAGTACATAATTAATTTCGAGAGGAAGAGCAATTTCTTTTAATAATTAATTATTGTAAATAGAAAATTAAGTATATAAGATTTTCATCTTTTACTATCTTTCCCTAACAATTCACAATATATTTTAAATAATTTAATTAAATAAAGGATATAATTTACGCACATAATTCATGCTTTGAGTCCTAAACTACCCAGACTTTAGCATAGATAGTAGCTACATACGGACTCTCGTCACCTCGTGCGTACGTAGCCCCCACAATTAGCAACAATTATTAATTTAATCACCTGCGGGGTAATTGCTGTGATGATCCAAAATGTCATATTTAAATTTAATAAGTAATTATATATTCTAAAACCTCAAAAAGTACCATTTATCATTTCTCGACTTGCGTGCATAGTCCAAAATATTTTTCGGAAAGTTCTCATGTGAAAAATGAATTAAAATATGAAATATAGCTTTAAAAACTCAACTAAGTTGACTTTATTCAACATTTTGAGCAAACGGATCCGGATTAGTGTTTTGACAATTTTGATAGGTCTGTATCATAATTTGGGACTTGGGCGTATGCCCAGAATCGAATTCCGAGGTCCCTAGCTCGAGATATGAAATTTTGATGAAAAATTAAAAGCTTGAAAGCTTAATGATTTTTAAGAAATTACTGATACTGGATTTATTGACCCCGGGTCGGTATTTTGGTTTCGGAGCCTGGTGTAGGTCCACTATAATATTTATGACTTGGCTGCCAAATTTGGTGAGAATCGGAATTGATTTGATGTGATTCGGACGTCCGGTTGTAAAAATATAAGTTTTAAAGTTTTCTTGGAAATTTCCTTTTATTTAGTATCCGATTCGTAGTTCTTAGTGTTATTTTGGCGATTTGATAGTGCGATCAAGTTCGTATGATATTTTAGGACTTAGGTGCATGTTTGGTTTTGAGCCCCGTGGGCTCGGGTTAGTTTCGGGTGGTTAACAGATCATTTTTGGACTTGAAGAAACTGCAGAAACCTGCTTCTGGTTTCCTTCTTCACGTTTGCAAGGGGAGTCTCACGTTTGCGAAAAGCAAATTGGGGCTAGCATATTTTGTGCTTCGCGTTCACGACAGAGAGAACGCGTTCGCGAAGGCTTGAGGTGTGAAGCTTCGCGTTCGCGATCGAAGCCTCGCGTTCGCGAAGGGAAAGGGGATGGCCAGGGCATTTGCCTTCGCGTTCGCGAAGACCAAGCCAGGCAAGCTTTGCGTTCGCGAAGTAGTCCTCGCGTTCGCGAAGAGTAAAATTAGGCAGTAGGTGTCACGACCCAAAATCCAAAAAGGTCGTGATGGCGCCGGACACCACTGTCAGGCAAGCCAACCATAATCAATTAACTTAATTACCCATTTTAGTATTTTTGAAATAAAAATTTCTTTAATAAAATTGTACAGATAAAACTCATAGAATAAATGATAAATATTTTTGCAGCTAAATTTCTAAACAATTCACAACCATTCCCAAAACCCGGTGTCACAAGTGCATGAGCATTTACTAGGAAATTAAAATAAAATACAGCATCTGTCCAGAATACAAATTAGACAGGAAAATATAATAACTCTGAAGGAGATTCTATTAGCTGCTGATCGTAATATAGAATGCAGCTCACCTATGTCCCCACAATTATTAACCACACCTCTGCGCCCACAAGGCCGGTATACATATATGTACCTGCACAATAAAATGTGCAGTAAGTGCAGTATGAGTACGAAAATAACGTGTACCCAGTAAGTATCAAACCTAATCTCGAAGAGGTAGAGACGAAATGGCCGACTATGACACTCACTATGGGTCAATAATATTAAATAATCATAAAAATAAAAATATTTATATCAACGTGATTCACATAATTAATAATAATTTATTGAACCAGCAGAAGTAATTAAATTCCTTAAATTCCAATAATTCTCAATATATTAATTAAATTCCTTCAATTCAAATAATTTCTAATCTATTAATTAAATCCTTCAATTTCAATAAAAATTCCTGTTTATCAAAAAGCTTTACAAGCTGCAATTCAATTTTAATAAATTTCTAATTTATCAAATAGCTTTACAAGCTGTAATAAACTATCCAAGTATCGTATAATTATTATTATTATTAAGCATGATTTCTACCGAGGTCGTACGGCCCGATCCCGAATTTCGTATACACTGCCGAGGGTCGTGCGGCACGATCCATAGATGCATCTATCCTGCCGAGGCGTTCGACCCGCTCTACAAGAAAGGAGGACATTTTCTTATGTGCCTCCGGAAGGAGAGTATATTTATTATAAGATATATTCGGGAGAAAGAACAATTTCTTTTAACAATTAATTAATTTAAACAGAAAATTAAGCATATGAGGTTTCCATCCTTTAATATCTTTATCTGAAAATTTATATATATATATATATATATATATATATATATATATATATATATATATATATATATATATATATCAATTAATATTAATTAAACAAAGAATACAATTTACACAAGTAATTCATGCTTTGAGTCCTAAACTACCCGGACTTTAGCATTAATAGTAGCTACGGACAGACTCTTGTCACCTCGTGCGTACGTAACCCCCGCAATTAGCAACAATTATTCAATTTAATCCCTATGGGGTAATTTTTCCCTCACAAGATTAGACAAGAGACTTACCTCGTTTTGCTCCAATTTAATTCACTATAAGGCCTTTTCCCCGATTATCCAACTCTGTCTGGCTCGAATCTAGCCAAAATAATTCGATACAATCACTAAACATTATAGGAATCAATTCTATAAGAAAATACTATATTTTTAATAAAAATCCCGAAATTAATTATAAATTCGTCCGTGGGGCCCATATCTCGAAATCCAGCAAAAATTATGAAATCTGACAACCCATTCAATTACGAGTCCAACCATACCAGTTTCACTCAAATCCGACTCCGAATCGATACCGAAATCTCAAAAATTCATTTCTATGAGATTTCTAAAATTTTCCAAATCTTAATCTCAAAACACTAATTAAATGGTGAAAATAATGATATATTTATGTTTATAGATCAAATCCAAGTTAGAATCACTTACCCCAATGTCTTTTCCTTGAAAATCTATCAAAAATTGCCTCTGCTCAAACTCCAATTTGTTAAAAATGGCGAATGTGACGAATGCCCATTTTTTATAATTCTTCCTAGGCAGCCCTCGATCCACAGACTCGATCCTCAGCCTCGATCCACGGCCTCGATACAGGGCCTCGATCCTCAGCCCCGATCCTCGGCGCCGATCCACAGCCTCGATCCACAGCCTCGATCCTCAGCCTCGATCCACAGCCTCCATCCTCGGCCTCCATCCTCAGCCTCGATCCACAACCTCGATCTTGGGAGCTCGATTTTGGGCTAGACTTTCCACCAGAAAGGAAAAAAAGTTGCAGCAGCTGTTTTAAGTCCAACTTTTGATCCGTTAACCATCCAAAACTCACCCGAGGCCCTCGGGACCTCAACCAAATATACCAACAAGTCCTAAAACATCATACGAACTTATTTGAAACCTCAAATCACATAAAACGACGCTAAAACCACGAATTATGCCCTAATTCAAGCTTAATGAAACTAAGAATTTTCAACTTCTACATTTGATGTCGAAACCTATCAAATCAACTCCGATTGACTTTCAATTTTACACACAAGTCATAAATGATATAACAGAGCTATGAAAATTTTCGGAACTGGATTCCAACTCCGGTATAAAAAAGTCAACTCCTCGGTCAAACTTCCAAACTTAAATTCTTGTTTTTAGCCATTTCAAGCCTAATTTAACTACGGACTTCCAAATAAAATTTCGAACACGCTCCTAAGTCCAAAATCACCATACGGAGCTGTTGGAATTATCAAAATTCTATTCCTGGGTCGTTTTCACATAATTAGACATCTGGTCACTATTTGAACTTAAACATTTTAATTTCTCATCAAAATTCCATATCTCGGGCTAGGGACCTCGGAATTTGATTCCGGGCATACGTCCAAATCCTAAATCACGATACGGACCCACCGAAACTGTCAAAATACTGATCCGAGTGTATTTGCTCAAAATGTTGACCAAAGTCAAACTTGGTCTTTTAAAGCCAACTTAAGGAACCAAGTGTTCCGATATCAACCCAAACACTTCCAAATCCCGAACCAACCATCCCCACAAGGCATAAATCATTTAAAGCACATACGGGAAGTTTTATTTAGGGTAACGGGGTTCTAAAAGTCAAAACGACCGGTTGTGTCGTTACAGTAAAAATTTGTGCCTCGCGAACGCGAGGCACTGACCGCGTTCGCGAAGGGTAAAAGCCCCAGAAACAGAACTTAAGTTCTGGAAAATGGGATTCGTCACATTTTCAACCCTTTTCCATTTCTGAGCTCGGGTAAGGCGATATTTGGGCGATTTTCACGAGAAAATATTGGAGTAAGTGTTCCTTATCCTATATAGATTATATTTCATGATTTCATACTCATTTATATCATGAATTTGTGAATTTATGGAAGAAAATCAGATTTTTATAAAATCTTCCAAAAACGAAAATTTAAGATTTGAAGGTCCATTTGACATCAGAATTGGATAATTTTGTATGGTTGGATTCGTCTCGGAATGGGTGTTCGT
Source organism: Nicotiana tomentosiformis (assembly GCF_000390325.3). Classification (NCBI taxonomy): domain Eukaryota; kingdom Viridiplantae; phylum Streptophyta; class Magnoliopsida; order Solanales; family Solanaceae; genus Nicotiana; species Nicotiana tomentosiformis. Next base: position 8,466,471 of record NC_090821.1, read on the forward strand.
ATTTCGTAAGTTTTTCGGGATTTGAGACGTGGGTCCCACTGTCGAATATTTTAATGAATTTTGGATTTTTATCCGAAAAATTTGTAAATTCATATGGAATTAATTCCTATGATTAGTATTGAATATATCGAATTGTTTGTGAATAGATTTGAAGCTTTCAGAGTCAAATTTAAAAGGAAAAGCTGTGGTTGAGTAATTGGTTGGAAATTTGCAAAGCGAGGAAAGTGTCGTGGTTAACCTTGACTTGAGGGAATAGAACCCTTAATTTAATTGTTATGTGAATTGCATGTGAACGACGCATAGGCAAGGTGACGAGTGTCTATATGTCGTCAAATTAATTGTTTGCCTGCTTACTTGAAAAATCATAAATTTTTTTAGATCATAAATTAATTATTATAATAACTGTTTCTCTCCTATTCTTTTTCAAATATTAATTCTTGAATTCCTGCATTAATTGTTACATGCTACTTGAATTATGTGTCTTAATTGTTATTTGACATTTAGCATATTAAATATTAAACGGAATATTTTCTCCCTGATTTCTATAATAATTTATTATTTGACATTGTTTGTCTCATAGTTAAATCATAATTATTGTATGCTTGTTGTCATATAATTTCATATTAATTGCTACATTTATTGGGGATATTCCTTCTATAAGACTTGGTAAATGAAAATATTGGAGGAGCGGGTCGCACGCCGCAACAGAATTGATTGAAATGAATATATTGGAGGATCGGGTTGCACGCCGCAACAAACTTTTTAAAAAGTCAATATTGGGGGATCAGATTGCACACCGCAACAGACTTATTTAAAAGTCTATATATACTTGATTGAAATAAATATATGGTAGACTTGATTAAAAGGAAAATATTGGGAGAGCGGGTTGCACGCTGCAACAAAATTGAATGTGAATATATTGTGAGAGCGGGTTGCACGCTGCAACAGAATTGGGTGAAATTATAATTGGTTATGACTGCTGAATTGGCTTCAATTATTATAAATGTGTTACCTAATTTATTTCTATTGTTGTTGTTGTTACTAATATTGCATACATGTAATTTAAGTGACCCGCCTTAGCCTCGTCACTACTTCGTCGAGGTTAGGCTCAGCACTTACCAGTACATGGGGTCGGTTGTACTGATACTACACTCTGCACTTCTTCTGCAAATTTCGGAGTTGGTCCCAGTGGCGTGCCATAGACTGCATGGCGTCCGTAGTTCTGAAGTCTCCGTCTATTTTACTTTAGCTGTATGTTTATTTCTAGACAGCTTTATTTTATTCTGACCTTTATTTGTATTATTCTAGAAGCTCGTGCACTTGTGACACCAATTCTGGGATGGTATTTAGACACCGTTGTTTTTATGGATTATTTTACTATATTTTAGACTTTACTTCCGCATTTGTTCTTTGATTATTAATAAATTTAAAAACTGTTTTAAAAATAGATAATATTATACTAACGTTGGCTTGCCTAGCAAGTGCAAGGTTAGGCGCCATCACAGTGCTAAGGTGGGAATTTCGGGTCGTGACAGTTGGTATCAGAGCACTAGGTTACATAGGTCTCACGAGTCACGAGCAAGCTTAGTAGAGTCTGAAGGATCAGTACAGAAACGTATGTACTTATCTCTTAGAGGCTATAAAATTTAGGAACAATAACACTTCTTTCTTATTCTGTCGTGTGATTTTATTCTATCATCGATGATTGAACCATTCTACTCTTATTCTTTCGCAGATGATGAGACCACGTAATACCTCTACCGATGGACAGGGACCAGAACCACTGGTGACAACTATGGTCAGGGGTAGAGGTTGAGGTCGTGCTAAAGGCCGAGGTATAGCTCAGTCCAGAGCTCAAGCAGCTGCACCTGTTGAAGAACCTCAGGTGTACCTTCAGGAGGAGGTTCCAATTCAGAATGTACCAGTTGGACCAGTTCAAGTCCCGGAAGGATTCATAGCCACTCCAGTACTTTAGGACGCTCTAGTCCGTTTTGTAAGTCTTATGGAGGGCGTGGCCCAGAATGGCACATTTTCAGTGGCACCCGTCGTTTCACAGGCTGGAGGGAGCACAAACTCCCACTACGGAGCAGATGGCTTCCCAGAATCAGGCTCTAGCAGCCCCGCCAGTTGGGGTAGTTCAGCCAATTATTGCGGCACAGATCGGTGGTAGGCCCACCATGTCTTTTAAGGCCTTATTGAGACTGGATAAGTTTACCAAGCTCTTTCTAGTTCACTTCAGTGGTACACCTTCTGAGGACCCACAAGATTATCTTGAATGCTGCCATAAGGTGCTGCGGAACATGGGTATAGTTGAGACCAATGGGGTTGATTTTGCTGTATTTCAGATGATGGGTTCCACCAAGAGGTGGTGGAGAGATTATACATTGACCCGACCAGTCAGATCACCTGAACTTACATGGGAGCAGTTCTCTCAACTATTTCTGGAAAAGTTCCTCCCTATCACACTGAGAGAGCAATTCCGCAAGCAATTTGAGCGTCTACAGCAGGGCAGTATGACTGTTACTCAGTATGAGTCCCATTTTGTAGATTTGGCCTGTCATGCTCTCCTTTTACTACCTACGGAGGGAGAGAGAGTGAGGAAGTTTATTGAGGGACTCACTCACCCTATCAGACTTCAGATGGCAAAGGAGACCGGAAGTGAGATTTCTTTTTAGGCGGCTGCTAATTTTGCAAGGAGGATCGAGATGGTTCTTGCATAGGAGAGAGGGCAGAGGTAATTTTGGTAGGCGTCATCCTCCCAGACCGTTTCATTCAGAACTCCATATATCTCCCAGTGCTTCAGGGAGTCATGGTCCTATTATGCCTTACTTTGGGAAGCCAACATTCAGTGCATATTTAGCTCTTATCAGTGCACCACCACTCCAGAGTTACTACAACAGTTATCCAGCCCATTTGGGTCAGCTTCAGCTTCAACAGCCTTGGCATCAGGATGGGTGTTATGAGTGTGGGAACATTGGTCATATTAGGAGGTATTTCCCTAGATTGGCGAGTAACGGATCTTGGCAAGATTCTCGTGCCATCATACCGGCACCGATTGCTTCACTGCCTGCTCAACCAGCTAGAGGTAGGGGTCAGGAAGCTAGAGGGAGACGTCAGGCCATTAGAGGTGGAGGTCAGGCCATTAGAGGTGGAGGTCAGACCGTTAGAGGTGGAGGCCAGCCAGTTAGAGGCCGTCCTAGAGACGCAGTTCAAAGTGGTGGGGCCTAACCCCAGTTTTATGCTTTTCCAGCTAGGCCTGAGGCCGAGTCTTCTGATGTTGTGATCATAGGTACTATTCCAGTTTGCCATAGAGATGCTTCAGTTCTATTTGATCCAGGATCTATTTATTCCTATGTGTCCTCCTATTTACTTCATATTTGGTTGTGCCTTGTGATTCTCTGAGTGCTTCTGTGTGTGTATCTACACCAGTGGGAGACTCTATGGTAGTAGATCATGTCTATCGTTCGTGTGTGATTACTATTGGTAATCTTGAGACTAGTGTGGATCTTCTACTTCTTGATATGGTAGATTTTGATGTCATCTTAGGTATGGATTGGTTGTCCCCGCATCATGCTATATTGGATTATCATGCCAAGACAGTGACCCTAGCTATGCCGCGGTTACCTCGATTAGAGTGGAAAGGAACTCCTGGTCATTCTGCCAACAGGGTTGTTTCTTATATGAAAGCTCGACGTATGGTAGAGAAAGGGTGTCTAGCATATTTGGCTTATATTCGCGATCCTAGTGCAGATGCTCCTTCTGTTGACTCAGTACCAGTTGTTCGTGAATTTTCAGAAGTATTTCCTGCAGATTTTCTAGGGAATCCACTCGACAGAGATATTGACTTCTGTATCGATTTGGCTCCGAGCACTCAGCCCATTTCTATTCCACCATACCGTATGGCCTCACTAGAGTTGAAAAAATTGAAAGAGCAGTTACAAGACTTTCTTGATCAGGGATTCATTAGTCCTAGTGTCTCGCCATGGGGTGCACCAGTATTATTTATAAAGAAGAAAGATGGCTCTATGCGGATGTGTATAGATTATCGACAGTTGAACAATTCCACTATCAAAAACAAATATTCGCTGCCAAGAAATGATGATTTATTTGATCAGCTTCAAGGTGCCAAGGTATTTTCGAAGTTCGATTTGAGGTCTGGTTACCATCAGTATGGGCATTACGAATTCCTAGTGATGTCATTTGGGTTGACAAATGCCCCAGCAGCATTTATGGATTTGATGAATCGAGTGTTCAAGCCTTATTTGCACTCTTTTGTGGTTGTATTCATTGATGATATCTTAATTTACTCCAGCAGTCGAGAGGAGCATGAGCATTATCTTCGAAGTGTGCTTCACACTTTGAAGAATAATCAGTTATATGCCAAGTTTTCAAAATGTGAGTTTTAGTTAGACTCAATTGCTTTTTTGGGGCATGTGGTATCAGCAGAAGGCATAAAGGTGGATCCTAAGAGGATTGAGGCTGTTCAGAATTGGCCTAGACCTACTTCAGTTACAGAGATCGTGCGTTTCCTGGGTTTAGCAGGTTATTATCGTCGGTTCGTGGAAGGGTTTTCATCTATAGCAAGCATACTGACCAGACTAACCCAGAAGGGTGTCCCATTCAGATGGACAGACGAGTGTGAGTTGAGCTTTCAGAAGCTCAAGACCGCTTTGACTACGGCGCCAGTGTTGGTATTACCCATCGGTTCAGGATCGTATACGATTTATAGTGACGCATCTCACATTGGGCTTGGTGCAATATTAATGAAAGATGGAAAGGTAATTGCATATGCGTCGCGACAATTGAAAGTTCATGAGAAGAATTATCCTGTTCATGACTTAGAATTGGCAGCCATTGGTCATGCGCTGAAGATTTGGAGGCATTACCTCTATGGTATCTCGTGTGAGGTATTTACTGATCATCGCAACCTTCGGTATCTTTTCAAACAAAAAGATCTTAATTTGAGGCAGAGAAGATGGTTGGAGTTTTTGAAAGACTATGATATCACCATTTTGTATCACCCCGGAAAGGCCAATGTGGTGGCCGATGCTTTGAGTAGAAGGGCTATGAGTATGGGCAATCTTGCATATATTCTGGTTGGTGAGAGACCATTAGATGCAGATGTTCAGACTTTGGCTAATCAGTTCGTGAGGTTAGATGTTTCAGAACCCAGTCGGGTTCTAGCTTGCACAGTAGATCGGTCTTCTTTATATGAGCACATTAGAGAGAGGCAGTATGATGATCCTCACTTACTTATCCTTAAGGACACGGTGCGGCACGGTGATGCCAAACAGGTTTCTGTGGGGGAAGATGGGGTTCTGCGAATGCAGGGTCATATTTGTGTGCCTAATGTGGATGGGCTTCGTGAATTAATTCTTGTAGAAGCACACAGTTCTAGGTATTCTATTCATCCAGGTACCGCCAAAATGTATCAAGATTTGCGGCAACATTATTGGTGGAGGAGAATGAAAAAGGATATAGCTGCATATGTAGCTCGGGTGTCTAAATTGTTAGCAAGTTAAGTACGAGCATCAGTGACCTGGTGGTTTGCTTTAGAAGTTAGAAATTCCTGAGTGGAAGTGGGAGCGTATCACTATGGATTTTGTTGTTGGGCTCCCACGGACTCTGAGAAAATTTGACATAGTTTGGGTCATTGTGGACAGGTTGACCAAGTCAGCACATTCATTCCAGTGGCAGTTACATATTCTTCAGAGAGGTTAGCTGAAATTTACATTCGTGAGATTGTCCGCCTTCACGGTGTGCCTGTGTCTATTATTTCAGATCGAGGTACACAGTTTACCTCACATTTCTGAAGGGTTGTATAGCGTGATTTAGGCACGCGGGTGGAGTTGAGTACAACATTTCATCCACAGACAGACGGACAGTCAGAGAGCAGTATTCAGATATTGGAATATATGCTCCGCGCTTGTGTTATAGACTTTGGTGGTTCTTGGTATCATTTCTTGCCACTTGTGGAGTTTGCTTATAATAATAGCTACCAGTCGAGTATTCAGATGGCTCCATATGAGGCATTATATGGAAGGCAATGCCGATCGCCAGTTGGTTGGTTTGAACCGGGAGAGGCTTGGTTGTTGGGTACCGATTTGGTACAAGATGCCTTGGATAAGGTCAAGATTATTCAGGATCGACTTCGCATAGTTCAGTCTAGGAAAAAGAGTTATGTCGACCGTAAAGTTTGTGATATTGCATTCATGGTTGGAGAAAGAATATTGCTCCGAGTTTCACCTATGAAAGGTGTAATGAGGTTCAGAAAGAAGGGCAAGTTGAGTCCTAGGTATATCAGACCCTTTGAAATGCTTGAAAGGGTGGGTGAAGTAGCCTACAGGCTTGCATTACCACCTAGTTTATCAGTGGTTCATCCGGTGTTCCATACGTCTATGCTCCAAAAATATCATGGTGATCCGTCCCATGTGTTAGATTTCAGCTCAGTCCAATTGGACAAAGATTTGACTTACGAGGAGGAGCCGGTGGCTATTCTAGCCCGGCAGGTACGTCAGCTGAGGTGTAAGAGTTATCCTTCAGTTCGGGTAGAGGCATCTACCTGGGAGTCCGAGTCGAATATGCAGAGTAAATATCCACACCTTTTCTCTAGCTCCGGTACTTTTTCTAACTCCGTTCGAGGACGAACGTTTGTTTTAGAGGTAGAGAATGTGATGACCCAAAATGTCATATTTAAATTTAATAAGTAATTCTGTGTTCTAAGACCTCGAAAAGCACCATTTATCATTCCTCGACTTGCGTGCCCAGTCCGAAAAAGTTTCTGGAAAGTTCTCATGTGAAAAATGAATTAAAATGTGAAATAGAGCTTTAAAAACTCAAGTGAGTTGACTTTAGTCAACATTGTGAGCAAACGGACCAGGATCAGTGTTTTAACAATTCTGGTAGGTCCGTATCGTGATTTTGGACTTGGGTGTATGCCCGAAATCGAATTTCGAGGTCCCTAGCTAGAGATATGGAATTTTGATGAAAAATTAAAAGTTTGAAAGCTTAATAATTTTTAAGAAATTACTGATATTGGATTTATTGATCTCGGGTCTGTATTTTGGTTTCGGAGCCCGGTGTAGGTCCACTATAATATTTATGACTTGTCTGCCAAATTTGGTGAGAATCGGAGTTGATTTGACGTGATTCGGATGTCCGGTTGTAAAAATATAAGTTTTAATGTTTTCTTGGAAATTTCCTTTGATTTGGTGTCCGATTCGTAGTTCTTAGTGTTATTTTGGGGATTTGATCGTGCGAGAAAGATCGTATGATATTTTAGGAGTTGGGTGCATGTTTGGTTTGGATCCCCGAGGGATCGGGTGGTTAACAGATCATTTTTGGACTTGATGAAACTGCAGAAACCTACTTCTAGTTTCCTTCTTCGCGTTCGTGAGGGGAGTCTCGCGTTCGCGAAGAGCAAACTGGGGCTGGATCATTTTATGCTTCGTGTTCACGATAGAGAGAATGCGTTCGCGAAGGCTTGAGGTGCGAAGCTTCACGTTCGCGATCGAAGCCTCGCGTTCGCGAAGGGTAAAAGCCCTAGAAATAGAATTTAAGTTCTCGAAAATGGGATTCGTCCCATTTTCAACCCTTTTTTATTTTTGAGCCCGGGTAAGGTAAGTTTTGGGCGATTTTCACGGGAGAACATTGGAATAAATGTTCTTTATCCTATATTGATTATATTTCATGATTTCATACTCATTTATATCATGAATCCGTGAATTTATGGAAGAAAAATCAGATTTTTATAAAATCTTCCAAAAACGAAAATTTAAGATTTGAAGGTCCATTTGACATCGGAATTGGATAATTTTTGTATGGTTGGACTCGTCTCGGAATGGGTGTTCGGATTTCGTAAGTTTTTCCGGGATTTGAGATGTGGGTCTAACTGTCGAATATTTTAATGAATTTCGGATTTTTATCCGGAAAATTTGTAAATTTATATGGAATTAATTCCTATGATTAGTATTGAATATATAGAATTGTTTGTGAATAGATTTGAAGCTTTCGGAGTCAAATTTAAAAGGAAAAGCTGTGGTTGAGTAATTGGTTGGAAATTTGCAAAGCGTGGTAAGTGTCGTGGTTAACCTTGACTTGAGGGAATTGAACCCTTAATTTAATTGTTATGTGAATTGCATGTGAACGACGTATAGGCGAGGTAACGAGTGTCTATACGTCGTCAAAGTAATTGTTTGCCTGCTTACTTGAAAAATCATAAATTATTTTAGATCATAAATTAATTATTATAACAATTATTTCTCTCCTATTCTTTGTCAAATATTAATTCTTGAATTCGTGCATTAATTATTACATGCTACTTGAATTATGTGTCTTAATTGTTATTTAATATTTAGCATATTAAATATTAAATGGCCTATTTTCTCCCTGATTTCTATAATAATTTGTTATTTGACATTGTTTGTTTCATAGTTAAATCATAATTATTGTATGTTTGTTGTCTTATAATTTCATATTAATTGCTACACTTATTGGGGAAATTCCTTCTATAAGAATTGGTAAATGAAAATATTGGAGGAGCGGGTTGCACGCCGCAACAGAATTGATTGAAATGAATATATTGGAGGATCGAGTTGCATGCCGCAACAGACTTATTAAAAAGTCAATATTGGGGGATCGGATTGCACGCCGCAACCGACTTATTTAAAAGTCTATATATATACTTGATTGAAATAAATATATGGCAGACTTGATTAAAAGGAAAATATTAGGAGAGCGGGTTGCACGCTGCAACAGAATTGAATGTAAATATATTGTGAGAGCGGGTTGCACGCTGCAACAGAATTAGGTGAAATGATAATTGGTTATGACTGCTGAGTTGGCTTCAATTACTATAAATGAGTTACCTGATTTATTTCTATTATTGTTGTTGTTGTTACTAATATTGCATACAGGTAATTTAAGTGACCCGCCTTAGCCTCGTCACTACTTCGTCGAGCTTAGGTTCAGCACTTACCAGTACATGGGGTCGGTTATACTGATACTACACTCTGCACTTCTTGTGCAGATTTTGGAGTTGGTCCCAGCGGCGTGCCATAGACTTGCTCGGATTTCAGCTACTCGGAGGAGACTTGAAGTATAACTGCATGGCGTCCGCAGTGCTGAAGTCCCCATCTATTTTACGTTAGCTGTATGTTTATTTTTAGACAATTTTATTTTATTCAGACCTTTATTTGTATTATTCTAGAAGCTCATGCACTTGTGACATAAATTCTGGGATGGTATTTAGACACCATTGTTTTTATGGATTATTTCTCTATATTTCAGACTTTACTTCTGCATTTGTTCTTTGATTAATAATAAATTTAAAAATTATTTTAAAAATAGATAATATTATTCTAACGTTGGTTTGCCTAGCAAGTGAAATGTTAGGCGCCATCACGATCCGAAGGTGGGAATGTCGGGTCGTGACATTTTTCCCTCACAAGGTTAGACAAGAGACTTACCTTGTCTCAAAGTCCACTTTCCGATCACCACGTCGCGTTAAATTCTCAATTCGATGCCGAAAAATCTGAAACTATCCAAATGTTATATAAAATAATTAATACATGATCAATAATTCGAATTTAGGCTATTAAATTAATTCACCCCGGGCCCACATGCCAGGAATCCGAAACATTTCGGAGGAAATCGCTACCCATAATCTCAAGAACTCAAATATATATTTTTCCATCCAATTCCATAACCATTTTCGTGGTTAAAATCTCGTTTTTATACAAATCTAGGTTTTTCCTCTAACCCTTGATTTCCAAGATTTACAAGTTATAATCTACCCATAATCTATGTTTTTAACTCAAAGTGTGTAGAATTAACTTACCTTCAATTTGCTAGTTGAAATCCCCTCTCAAAAAGCTTAGAAATCGCCTAACAATGGAAGAAATGGGGTTACAAATGGTGAAATCCCGTTTTAAGACATTCTGCTCAGCACTGATGACCCCTTCTTCGCGAAAATGGTCAAGGCTTCGCGCTCGTGAAGGCCCTTTTCCTCAGCCTCAAAATTTTCCTTCGCAAACGCGACAGGGTCTCGCGAACGTGAAGGCTTACTGGCCTACCCTTCACGAACGCGTAGGGAAAAATCCACGCTAGTCCCATTCCTCTTTCGCGAACACGAGTCTACCATCGCGAACGCGTAGGCCAGAACTCCACGTGAACGCAAAGGGCAATAGCCCAACTCCCATTTTCCTTCTTTGCGAACGCGAGGGTCCTTCCGCGTTCGCGAAGAAGGAAACCAGAACTAGAAATTTCTGATTTTTCCAACTTAGCTCCAGGTGGTTCAAAACTCACCCGAGCCCCCCGGGACCCCGTTCAAATGCACCAACAAGTCTGAAAACATAACACAGATTTGCCCGAACTCTCAAAACATGCAATTCAATAACGAAACTAAGAATCGCACCCCAAAACCGAATTGGATCAAAATATGAACTTCAAGTTTCTAACTTCCTCCGAACGTGCCGAATCATACTTATACTACCCAGAATGACACCAAATTTCGCGTGCAAGTCTTAAATCACCATACGGAGCTATTCCCAGACTCGGAATTCCAAACGGACCTCAATTATTCCAAAACCTACTCCAAACCAAATTTAAAGAACATTAAATTGTTAAATAGTTGATTTTTACTATTAAGAGCTGAAACGCTCCCGGGTTATCCAGAAACCGATACGAACATACGCCAGAGTCCAAAATTATCATACGAACTTATTGGAACCATCAAATCTCAATTCTGGGGTCGTTTTCTAAAAATGTTGACCGAAGTCAAATTTGACATTTTAAACCCAATTTAAAGAAATAAGTGTTCCGTTTTCAACCCGAACACTTCCAAATCCCGAACCAACCATCCCCGCAAGTCATAAATTAGTAAAAGCACATTCGGTGAGTTTTATTTAAGGGAACGGAGTTCTAAAAATAAAAATGACCGGTTGGGTCATTACAGGGAGGGGGGGATGATAAATTTATAGTTATTCTAAAAGTTCCAAATACATTAGTTTATCTTAAGTTTAAAAAGTTAACTGTAGTTACAATTTGACATAGTATTTCCGTAGCTTAATTTATTTCTAAATTAACACCATATTAGTTCAGACTTCTATCACGACCCCAAATTCCATATGTAGGAGGTCGTGATGGCACCTAGTCTCTAAGACTAGGTAAGCCTATCAATGTGGAATAATAATAAATATCTGAAGTAAATAAACTACAATTCAAACAATTTCAACTCCCAAAACCCGGTAGAAATAAATCACAAACTTCTAAGAATTTATTCTCAATGTCTCTATATGTCAAGGTCTAAATAAAATATAAGGAAGCACCATAAAATGATAGAAGGGGACTCCGGAGTCTGCGGACGCTAGCAGATATACCTCAAAGTCTCCGTGCGCAGGTAACTCACTGACGTCTAGGCTGGTAAAATGTACCTGGATCTGCACAAAAAGATGTGCAGAATTATAGTATGAGTACACCACAGCGGTACCGAGTAAGTGCCAAGCCTAACCTCGGTAGAGTAGTGACGAGGTCAAGTGAGGCCCTACTGGAATATAATAATGGCGTGGTAAAATATTTATCAATATAGTAAAATAAAATGACATTAGCAATGAATCAAATAGTATGTCACATTTAATGACACCAAATAATTCCAAATAATATCTCGTGGAATCAAAACAGAATTTCCTTCAACTTTATGAAAATCACAACAATTAATCGAAAGCAACTAGGGCCATAAATCAATATCAACAAGGGATCTATCGAGGTACCGCCTCGTAGTCCCAAATTATAAATAATTTCACAATATCTCATTTCCTTATACCACCGCGGGAGCCTTCACAATTTATTTAAAGAAAGCATTTTTTTCCGAAATAGCATCCCGCGTTTTAGCCACCCTTATCACACCGCATGACTTCTAGTAGTCACCCCTACTAGCCACGCGTATCAAGCCACCCTTATCTCACCGCATGCGTTTCAACACCCAGACCTTATACTACCGCATGCGTATCAATATCACAATTTGCACCTCAAGTGCCCAATATTTCAATTTTTCACAAAAAAATCAACTACAATATTTTTCAATAATAAAGAGCTCACGGCTCATGCCAGAATAATCTAAAAACAATCTTACGAAAATATTCAAGAATAAATAATTCAGAAAAATAATATTTCAAATTTTTAATACGTTGCTTCAATATCAAATTTAAAAATGTCAAATACTTCATATTAATAATATTTAATTTAAAGAAAATCAATCTTCAAATAATGCACAGTATAAAAGAAATCAAGTTTCAATTAAACAGGTAAAACAATTAGCAGGAAAAAGGTAAACAAATCTAAGATATATATCACAGATCAATGATGAAGAATATAACAAGATAAAATAATTTAATAATTGCGCAACAATGATCTACACAATTTAAAAATATAATCTTTCACATTTAGCCCGTGTACACACTCGTCACCTCGTGTACACGACTTTCAACACATTTCAATAATCATATTAATATCAATTCTAGGGAAACTTTCCCCCACACAAGGTTAGACAAGTCACTTACCTCGACTTGCTCCAATTTAATCAAGTATTATGCTTTTTCCTCGATTTTCCGACTCCGATCAACTCGTATCTAGTCATAAATAATTTGATACAGTCAACAAAAATTATAGAATTAATTCTATACGAAAATACTACATTTTGTTTTTCAATAAAAAATCTAAATTAACTCAAAAATGGCCCGTGGGGCCCATGTCTCAAAATCCGGCGAACGCCCATTCAACCACGAGTCTAACCATACCAAAATGACTAAATTCTAATAACGATTCGACCCTCAAATCCACAAATCTATCCAAGAGGGTTTTCAAATTTTTCCAACTTAAATCACCAATTAAATATTAAAAACAGTTATGGATTCGATTAATCTAACCAAGATTGAGTTAAGAATACTTACCCCAATATTTTTCCTTGAAGATATATCAAAGATCACCTCTGCTCAAGCTCCAAGTTGTAAAAAATGGCGGTTGGGACGAAACCCCCCTGTTTTTATAACTTATAGATCTGTCCAGGATGACCTTGATCGTGGAGTCCAATCCTGAACCTCGATCATGAGAGTCCGATCCTGGACCTCGATCATGGGAGTCCGATCATGGGGAGTCCGATCATGGCCCTCGACCCTGGGGCTCGATCACAGCCGTTGATCCTGGCTATCGATCATGGCTTCGATCCTTATGGCCTTCGATCACTGACCTTGGTCATAACCCTCGATCCTGGGCCTTCGATCTTCAGCTCGATTTCTAGGGCTCGATTGCACAGCAGAAGAGAATTTGCAACAGCTTTTGCAGCAGCTGTTTAAGTCCCATTTTGATTTGTTAACCATCCGAAACTCACCCGAGGCCCTCGGGACCTCAACCCAATACATCAACAAGTCCTAAAATATCATACAAACTTATTGGAAACGTCAAATCACATCAAACAACACTAAAATCACGAATCACACATAGATTCAAACCTAATGAACTTTGAAACTTTCAATTTCTACAAACAACACCGGAACCTATCAAATCAAGTCCGATTGACCTCAAATTTTGCACGCGAGTCATAAACGTCATAACGGAGCTATGAAAATTTTCAGAATTGGATTTTGACCCCGATATCAAAAATTCAACCCCTCGTCAAACTTCCAAAAAATTTAACTTACGGCATTTCAAGCTTAATTCCACTACGGACTTCCAAATAAAATTCCAATCACGCTCCTATGTCCAAAATTACCATACGGAGTTGTTGGAATCATCAAAATTTTATTCCGGGGTCATTTGCACATAATTCGACATCCGGTCACTATTTGAACTTAAACTTTAAAGTTTTCGTCAAAATTCCATATCTCGGGTTAGGGACTTCGGAATTTGATTCCGCGCATACGCCCAAGTCCCAATTCACGATACAGACCTATCGTAGCTGTCAAAATACTGATCCGATTCCGTTTGCTCAAAATATTAACCAAAGTCAACTCGGTTGTGTTTTAAGCATCTAATTCACATTTTAATCCATTTTTCACTTAAAAACTTTCCGGAATTTTTTTACGGACTGCACACGCAAGTCGAGTAATGGTAAATAGTGCTTAGATCACATAATTAATCATTAAATTTAAAGATGGCATTTTGGGTCATCACAACTTCTAGAAATGTAAAGTTAAAATTAAATCAAAACTCTTAAGAAGTTAATAGGAAAAAAGCAAACATGCATTGCTAATGAATGTTCCATAATTTTAGGTAATCAATTATTGGTAATTTGGAGGGAAAAAAAAATACTATTACATACCTCATAGGCTAAGAATTAAAAAAAAAAAATTGGGGCCACGTACTAAACTCTAAAAAGATATTTATAAAAACTGGTCAATAAGAAAAATATTTAATAAGGCAAATTTTAATTGAATTTGAAGTCCTAAATATTAGGATATTCTTAAGTAAAGCATTAGTTGAATTTGAAGTCCTAAATATTAGAAAAATAATTAAATGACTATTTTGTGTAGTATGAAATTAACTTTTAAAGGGTAAAAAAAGGCGAATGACATTTCGATAGGGGCTTCGTGCTTTTAATATAGTACTAGTCTCTATGTTCGTGCGATGCACGAGATATCTTGTGCTAAATATTAAACATGTACCAAAAGTAATACATTTTTAATTTCGTAAACTACTTGTGATTAATATATGAAGTTCAGTAATAATTAGTTCCTTGAAATAAAAGAATATTAATATATAATTGAAACCAACTTATTAATAAAGTTTTATCATAATTAAAGGATAAAATTAGTTGCAAGTAGATATATTTCAAATTATTATATTAAAATTGGTAAAAAGACGACTAACTTGATAACGATAGTAGATAAGAGCATGAACGCAAAACCCTATGTTTTCTCATATTAATTTATCCGTGTGTTGCCTTTCAATATATCATGAACAATCGTCTCTTTCAATGTTCTACACGTAAAACTTACAAAAAGCAATATACTTACGTACATGTCAATGTTCACATACACCCAATATATATTTTTTTACATACAATTTAGAACAAATCAACCCAACCCACCTTCAACAGAGATAGAGGCACGAGAGTATTGCCAACGTATAATATGTAGTGACACAGGTTTAACACAACCGTAAATAGAGAAGGAAGCACTGTAATATGCTGAAAGTAAAAATATTACCGAAACTTAAATAACTCCTTGGTACTGATTTTTTGTTCTTCCTTAAATTTAGCTACCACACTTTTTTCTTGCTAACCCCATAAATAATCTAATACGAATTTTTTGATATGATATTAAAAATGTCTTATAAGCATGTGAATAATATGAATCCTATTAGTAAATAAATTCGTTGAAAACTATGAATCCTAGTGTGCATCGTATATAAATTCTAGTTATTACAATTCTATCCAACAAGAAATTATTTCTTTTTGAGAAATCTGCAATATTGAGGGCATAAAAGTCTGCTAATATTTCAGGGATATATTTGTCGTTCAACATTTAGTATAAATTATTCGTGCTTTTATAATAACTAGCCTCTATGACCGTGCGTTGCACGAGAATGTATACTGATAGCAGTTAACTTTCAATTCTATATGTATACAATATGAAATCAATTTCTTAAATAAATAAAAAATATAATTTATTAGACAAACCAAGTCATAAATAGTGTTTTGACATAATATAGAGAACAAATTAAAACTAAATATTCTGGAGTCACAAAGTTATGTGATTGAAGCTGTAATATAACTTAACAAATGCACTATTATTTACTATTTTATGTGAAGTTATGATTTACTTTAGTTAAGCCTTTAGGTATATGACGTCTAACATATATCTCAAGATAGAAATATATTGATAATGGAGAAAACTAAGATTAAAAGTCATTTAGTTATCACTGTCTTTCATGGCACTTTTTTTTGTTGGACGTTTTTCTTTTTCAATTATTACATATTGTTATGTCTAAAAATTTTAAATTCTCAGCCACATATTGAAAACACATTTCTTTTATTATATAGAAGAAATCATATTATACTGTGATGACCCAAAAGGTCATCTTATATTTTAGAACTCGAATCTGCGCTCTTAAGCCTTAAAAATCTCATTTTTACCCTCCTCGATTTGCGTGCACAGTCCGGGCGTGTTTTAGGAAAACTTTTATATTGAAAATTGATGAAAATAAGAATTTTTTCCTTAAAAGTTAATTTTTGTTGACTTCGGTCAATATTTTTAATAAACAGACTCGGATCCGTATTTTGACGGTCCCGGTTGGTCCGTATCGAATTATGAGACTTGGGCGTATGCCCGAAATCAAATTTTGAGGTCCCTAGCTCGAGTTATGAATTTTTGATGAAAATTAAAAGTCTGAAAATTATTTATTTTTAAGAATTGATTGATGTTTGGCATTGTTAGTACAAGGTAAGTATTTTAGTTCTAAAGCCCAATACAGCTTCATTATAATATTTAAGACTCGTCTGTGAAATTTGGTGAGAAACGAAGTTCATTTGACGTGATTCAGACGTCCAGTTAAGAAGATAGGAATTTAAAGTGTTCTTGAGAATTTTATTTGATTTGGTGCTAAATTCGTAGTTCTAGGTGTTATTTTGGCAATTTGATCGTGAGAGGAAGTTCGTATGATATTTTCAAACTTGTGTGCATGTTTGGTGTGGAGCCCCGAGGGTCGGGTGAGTTCCGGATAGGCCACGAGATGTTTGGACTTTGGAAAATCTGATTTTCTGCAGATTCTGGTGTTCTGGCATGTCCTTCTTCGCGTTCGTGAAGGTACTCTCGCGAACGCGAAGAGTAAACTGGTGAGGCTGGAATTTTCTTCTTCGCGAACGCAAAACAATGGAGGCGTTATCCTTCGCGAACATGACCAGCTTCTTGCGAATGCGTAGTGTTAGGCACACATGGGGAGAGTCAGTGATCCTTCATCGCGAACGCGAAGGCCAAAGTGTTGGTAAGTGATTCTAAACCATTTTCTTTCAATTATCCATTACATTTCATGAATTTTCAACGTAAAATCTAGAGTTTTCATGGTAGAATTAAGGGCTTGGGTAGAAACTAGGAATTTCGGAAATTTGGGGATTTAGACCTCAGTTTGAGGTCGGATTCCAACACCAATTATATATCCGAGCTCGGGGGTAAATGGGTAAATGAATTTTGGTCCGAACCTCGGCTTTTAACCAAGCAGGTCCGGGGTCGATTTTTGACCTTTTGGAGGAAAATTTGGGAAATTTAATTTATGCAATGTAATTGATTCCTTTAGAAATATTTGATATTATTGAGTCATTTTTGAATAGATACGAGTGGTTTGGAGGTGAATTCTAGAGGAAAAGTTGTGATTGAGAATTAAGTGGCCTTCAGAGCAAGGTAAGTGTTGTGCCTAAATTTTGACTTGAGGGAATTAGGAACCTCAGATTATTTGCTATGTGAAATTCATGTGAACATCGTTTATGTGAGGTGACGAGTACTTATGCGCCGCCAATTTACCTGTTTTCCCTATTTTCTCCCATTTTTCTTATATTGTCTATTTTCTATGCCTAATTACTACGTGTTTATACTAGTGTTGTTAAATTGATCGTTGTTATCATGTTTACGGATTTTATGGTCATAATCAAGTATTTATTTCAAAGTTGAGATTGATATTGTGGAACCAAATATTGAAGTAAGACTTGTACTTGTTATTCTATCTCCCTGTTGTTATTTATGTATTGCATTATGGTAAGGGAGAGTGTTAATGCACGAAGGGTGATGTCGTGCCATATTGTTACTCTTAATGCCCGAAGAGTGATGCCGTACCATATTGTGAGTGTAAAAGCACGAAGGGTGATGCTGTGCCATATTGTGAGTGTTAATACACGAAGGGTGATGCCGTGCTATGATATGAGAGTTAATGAAAGAAGGGTGATGCCATGCCGTTTCTATTATTTTTATGGTGAGATTGAGAGTAAAAGCACGAAGGGTGATGCCGTGCATTTTTCCTTTACTGTATTCGTTGTTTCTGTTGATTCATAGTATATTGGTTGTTCCAGTTATCATTCTGCTGTAGTTCCTTATCTCGTAATTCCCCCAGCATGTTTCCCCCTCCCGATACTTCTTGTCTAGCTCTTCATTACTGTTATTTGTATATACACTGTTAAATTATATAGGTTACTTTGTAGGTGCCTTGCCTTAGCCTCGTCACTACTTCGTCGAGGTTAGGCTCGACACTTACCAGTACATGGGGTCGGTTGTACTGATACTGCACTCTACACTTTCTATGCAGATTTTGGTACCGGCTCGGGTTGATCGAGATTTTGCTATTGGACCGCTATCTGGAGACTCAAGGTATATTTGTCGGCGTCCACAGACCTTGAAGTCCCCGTCTATCTTTTCTGTTCTACTGTTTCTTTCATTCAGACAGCTGTATTTCTTTCAAACTATTACTTGTAGTGAATTCTAGAATGCTCGTGAATTGTGACTCCAGATCCGGGTGGTAGTAATTAATACCGTTTTTATATCATTCCACACTTATTATATTTTATCTTAGCTAATTATTGTTATTTATTGAATAAAAATAAGGATTTGGTTAAATAATTCTCTAACGTTGGCTTACCTAGCAAGTGAAATGTTAGGCGCCATCACGGTCCCGACGGTGGGAATTCCGGGTCGTGACATATACAAACCAATCGTCATAGAGAACCTTGAGATGTAACTTAGTATATCTATTTTTGAAAGTGATTGATTTATTAGGAGTAGTCACCAATTGAGATTTAGCGTCTCTGAGTTGCAAATTGGCGTATATATATTAAAAGATCGTCATACCTACCAAACCAAACGTCATATCCTTGTTGTTGACTTGTAAATATTTCTTTTTAACTATCTATCTTAGATATAGAGTGAAAACTTATTGATAATTTATTGGAAGGAATAAAATTCATTATGTTAGGCAAACACTCATATTTAAACCTATTCATGCTTACCATGCAATTCTAAAGTCTGTATGTGCGGGTGTTGATATTTTTATCAATCAATATTTTGTGTCTTAACATTTATATTTTTATATATATATATATATATATATATATATATATATATATATATATATATATATATATATATATATTAGAATTTGTATAGTATAATTCTATACAAATATAGTATAGTATAGTATAAATCAACGGTGTTTATCAATATATTAGTAGTTTATCCAATTCATAATTATTTCCAACGTTACCAATTTGTAGTTGTATTAGAAGTTCTAGATATTGGTAGAGTAGGAATTTGCTGTCGGATGTGGAGTTTTAATTCGGAAAGAATTCCATTCTTGGGGTAATATTTGGAATATTACAATTAAATCTATCTTTAACTCAAAATTTTAAGGGCATAAAAGTGTATTAAAGTTTCGAGGATATTTTAGTTGTTCAACATTTAACATAATTATTCGCACTTTTATAATAATATAGATATATAGATAGATATAGCTATAAATATAGATAGATGGATAGATATATATATATAGATTATCCAACTCCACTGTTGATCACGTTCACAAGAAATACGAAATTCTATTACGACCCACCTTTTTCCTAGCCAGGAGCTTAAGCCACAAAATCTAGGCCATTTGTTTTCCTTTTTTTTGTTCTTCCGGAAAATTCCGCTCGATTGTATGCCTCAGAATTCAGATGTTTTTTTTTTGGATAATGAAGAAAATTAATTTATCATTTAACTAGTAGGGTTACATGGCCTGGTCCTCCCATTGGGAGCAGACGTAGGCGTGCTAGTAGTAATATTGTTACAACCAAAAGAAGACATTAAAGAGTTTCCAAGCATAGCCAAATTATTTAAGACAACAACATTAGTGGTACTGGTCCTAGTAGTACTAATACTCTCCTTGTCAGCTTGCACAGCATCCCTTAGGTAGTCTGGGACATCTGAATATAACTGATTATAGTAGATGTTGGCTTGCTTGACTCCATGTTGTGCTAGTTCATGTGCTACCTTGTTTCCTTCACGAAAGTTGTGTAGGATTGGTAGATTCCTCAACATTTTCAGCCAGTACCTGCAAGTGGAGATAGGTGCATTATATGGTGGGTATAATTGGTAGTTTCGATTATTGATAGTATAGAGGTTGAATCCTTCTCTACTTGGAGGTTGGTCAAGTTATAAGTTTTTGCTAGTTTTAATCCGTAGCATAATGCTTCAAGTTCCATGTAGAGTGGGGAAGGGCCATAACTCTTCTTACTAAATCCTAGAATCCATTCCCCAATGGAGTTTCTAAATACACCTCCTACCCCTCCTTGTTTAAACCTACCTGTAAAAGCTCCATTTTACATTTCTATAATTCCATTTCTAAGCTCCAGTTCCTTGTTTCAAAGAACTGCTCTACTAATCTAAAAAATTCCATTTCTACCATCCTTAATATCAAAGTCAGTGATAGCTTTGGAAAGTACTTGGGCTTCCCAATTCTAACTAACAAACCTAGGCCAGCTGACTACACTTTCATCCTTGACAATCTCAATAAAAGACTGTCTAGTTGGAAAACCCAATTTCTCTCACTTGCGGGAAGAGCAACTCTAGTTCAAACCACCCTGAATGCGCTCCCTAGCCACGTTATGCAATACACTATGCTGCCTACAAAAATCCACAGACAAATTGACAAAATTCAACGTGATTTCTTGTGGGGCAGTAACCAAGCCTCCAGAAAAATCCACTACATAAATTGGGACACTGTCTCACTGCCTAAACATGGTGGGGGTCTAGGAATAAGAAAATCCACTGAAAAAAACACTGCTGCTATAACAAGCTTCACTTGGCGATTCTTCAGCCACCCCTCTGCTATTTGGGCTAAAATTATCAATTCCAAATACGCTGGTCGATACTCAAATAAATCTCACTCCTTTATATGGAATAACATTCTCACAGGCTGGACAATTAGCGTAAATGCTATTGTTTGGCTACAAGAAAAATGCTTATTACCGACCGAAAAAATGGTCCTTAAAAGTCCAATTTTGGTTCCAAATGGTAAATAGCGACCAGGTAAATCTGGTCGCCACTCGTCGCTATAGGCTCCGCCGCTAAAGGTTCGACGAGATTGTTTAACTGGTCCCCAAAGAGTTTCAGCGACCGCAAAAATGCCGGTCCCTAAAACACTTTTAAGGACCATGTTTCAAGTCCCTAAACATTATCACCGACCAGCTTAAAATTATCCTAGAAAATCTTTAAGGGCCAAAATCTGGTCATGATAATTATTATGGACAAAAATCCTGTTAATATAAATATATAATGTTTTCATGTCCTATATATCATACAATTTATAATATAGAAAAGGAATTGTATATAGACTATCAATAATATCTTCTTTCGTACATATTTTGTAATTCACTACCAAAAAAAGGGATTCACATTCCATTAGGTGCACAGGGTATGGCAATATTATACAAATCCTGTACTGCTAACACAAGTTTTCAATAAAATAGCTGACTTCCCTGCCAAACAATATAAAAAAAAAATTTAACAATCCTAGAAAAATGATTATCAACTTGTCAGCTCATATGTGGCCTTCGAACCCCTCATCTTGACTTGTAAACTCGAGTCTTCAAACCCTGTAAAAGGTATAAAGCAAATTCACTTAACAAAAAACTATAAAGATCGACAAAAGATTGGTTAAATAATTTTACTATTAACATAACAAATGTTTACTATTAAAACATAAAAAAATATAGGTAAACATTACACGGGTGGAGATGAAACCTCAACACTTATTCATCAGTAATACTCTCACATACAACTTGACTCTCATGTACCGTTTAAATTGTTAAGATACCAAATAGTTATAAATAGCTCCCACACATCTTTTGAGGATCATCGAACAACATATGTTCCTAATCATGAAATTCTTCACCTATCAAGTACTCCATAAGTCACTATTTTTAGATATTGGAGTACCATCTCATGCTTCAAACTTTCCCATATAACTTGAACATACATGTTGAGATAATAAAGTAGTCCAACAAATTTTATTTCCATAGCAACACATCAAAGGCTTTAATTACTTAGAATCTAATAACCTACTCTCTTTACATTCTTTTCATGATAACTAAAGTTTCAATTAAGTTCAATCAAGCTAAACAATATTTTCATAACGCATATGGGATCTTTATGATATCAATGTACGAAACAACCAAAACATTTAAGAATACTTCTTAATTTTCCTCTAAATAGATGAGAACATGCATTTAGCTAACTGAAGGAGCACACATAATGACATTTTGCATTACACAGACCAATCGACAAGTCATCAATATAATTTATATCAGGATGTGAATAAAATATTACTGATACGTCCAACTTATTATTTTTCATTTGTTTTTTTGGCCATCTCCCTTAACTAGGCTATCGCATCTATTCAAATTAAGTTTATCAACAAATTAATTCTATATAACCATGAAGCACTCAATCCGATATCAACAATGCATAAAAAGTATTTTATCAAGTTATTATTCTCTTCATGCTCTCAATAAAATGATCTAAAAGAAAAGTATTCTAACAGATCTACCAATGCTGGCAGTGAAACAGACATAACTGATTTATCAATATTATAGAAACAACAAAAGGAGTGGCTAAATCAAGACCTTCATGAGAAAATGAAATTGAGTGATAGTAGGGCTATTCTTTATATAAATTCAAGAGAGCCAAAAGCCTGAAATCTATGAAAGCCTAAGTCTATTATGCAAATCCATTTAGATAAAACAAAGGAAACAAAGTTATTTATTTGAAAAACACAAATTCCTTGGCTAATATTAAACACCAAAACTTTTGCAACATTCGAGAGATCAACGTCAACATTCTGCCAAGAACAAAAACTGAAAAACCGAAACTATGCCTAACAGAATGTAAGGAAAATATTCAATTAGGCAATGGTTTAATAACAGAAACTACTCTATCTTCATTCCTGCTATTGATCAATCTGAATGTGAATTATTCCACTTTCATTCCTACTCTTGGTGAAACTAAAATTGATAATATTCTTA
Organism: Nicotiana tomentosiformis; assembly: GCF_000390325.3. Classification (NCBI taxonomy): domain Eukaryota; kingdom Viridiplantae; phylum Streptophyta; class Magnoliopsida; order Solanales; family Solanaceae; genus Nicotiana; species Nicotiana tomentosiformis. The sequence goes on from NC_090821.1 coordinate 8,489,503, forward strand.
AAGATATCATCTTCTTACATACAATAACTGTTCAATTTATCATCTCATAACATTCAAGACATAATCTGCTTACATACAATAACTGTTGAAAAATCATCGAAGTACATATCTTAAAGATAATACTGAGATATAGACTATAGCTATATAACGGATTGGGTATTTCTACCTAAATCATTTTTGTTCTTATTATATTTTTTTCATCAGGTACAAGTATCAGAACAATTAAAAAAAGTATAAATTGAAGGGATCTTTACACGAACAATATGGCAGTTCCTCTTTCCTTATTCTTTATCTTTATTGCTGCTTATGCTTCAACAATCAACATGGCCTAACCATGTAATCTATCCTGACAACTTTTATCAATCACATGCTCTGCACAATGCACAACAAGAAAGCAGAACCAGCACAATGTACAATAGCAAAATGTATAATTTGCTCAAATAATGATTTAGCTATATGCTATCACACACTCAAATCAGAAAAAACAAATTAATACTTCGAGTAAATTCTTACTAACTTGTATGTGCCTCAAGTTAATGTCCATTCTCCCAAGTTGGGAGATGTTGAAAGCTGAACATCACATTGATGAACATTCTTGAAAGCTGAACATCACATGAATTCAGGAGTATAAAGATACCATACAGAGGAAAAACTCTCGAATTCTCGAATTTCACAAAATAATATAACCCCAAATTATTTTAGCATGAACTCATTATGCTTTAATTTTATACCATTTTGAGTTGGTGCTCTTATGCTTCACGAGAAAAAAGAAGAAGCTAATCTTCATTTACAAATTCTGTATTCATTCAGAAGTAGGAAAACTTCCAACTTTAGCAGCGGAGGAAATAATTTGTACCAAACATTCAATTTTAGCCTATGAGATAATTCAAGAAACATTTCTTTTGAGCCTATAGAAACAACTCATGGGACTTGTCAAAGCTCTCTTTTGAGCTTCCATCCCACATTTCAACAGAAATTCACTCCTTCAAAACAACTAACGACTACCACCACATTGATACACCAATATGGGTCCCCACCATAGATGGAGTGTTCAGCACAAAGTCTGTGTACCCTCTTATAACTCCAAACAATACTCAAAACCAAAGCAAATATTTTACATGGCTTTGGAAACTAAAAACTTGGAACAAGATTAAGTATTTCCTATGGCAATGCTACCATGATCGCTTACCTACTAAAAGCTACCTATGTCATATTGGCGTTGATACACTCTTGTACTGCTCAGTTTGTAGCACCACTGAGGAAACACCACAACACATTTTTCTCTCCTACCCGATAGCCAGACATCTATGGGAAGAACTAGGTGCTAACACGCAAACCCTTGACACCCAATCCACCCATTGGCTAGATAGTCTTTACAAACATAAGCCTCAAATTACATGCCACTCCTTAACTTGGGACTGTCTCTTTTCCTTTGCACTTTGGCTACTTTGGTTAAATAGAAATAGAAACACCTTCCTCAACCTTTGCAATCCATTAAATAGTAATAATGTTATCTCAAGAGCCATGAAATATCATCATTGTAGTAATATCAATTGCAGCAAGCTAGACAGACCCCTAACAGTTATTACCAAATAGGAGCTAGCTTTGTTTTCTCTCTTTTTTATACGGAGGTCATATTAGTCTATAGTTTATTTATGTGAAAATAATAATTTAAAATAATTATTTTAGGTTTAAGCACTACTAGAAAACTGGCAAAATCCATCTACAGAATACCGATCGAAATCGGTCAGAAAATAGGTAAATTGGTCGCAAAAGTTAAAGAAAATATTTCTCACAAGGATACTGATCATCATCGATCAGAAATAGTGGTCCCACAACAAATAAACACAGCTATATATGTCTGACACATAAAAATTCAGACCGATGTCGGTCGGAACCAAGACCTGGTCATACTTGCATATTATCTACCAAAATAAGTTTTAATTAAAATATTTCAAGATACCGACCGAATTCGGTCGGAATTTTTTGAAATTATTTTTTCCCGCCCAGGGGCAGTTGATTTTTTTTAATGAATACGAAAATTATATATATATATATATATATATATATATATATATATATATATATATATATATATATATATATATATATATATATAGTTAACCGACCGATTTCGGTCGGTATTTGTCACGACCCAAATTTTTCTTTGTAGGATGTCGTGACGGCACCTAGTCTTAGAGACTAGGTAAGCCTAACACTTAGTAAATTAATAGAAGAATTTGACCAATAATTAATAATTAGGAAATAGAACCTTATTACACAACTTAAAAATTTTCAAAACCGGTAGTACAAGTCATAAGCTCTACTGAGTTTGCTAGAAAACCTACACATACAACCGTTTCGAAATAAAGGTAAAACAATGCAAGTACAATAACAGAAGGTGACTCCGAGACCTGTGAATGCAACAACAGATTTACTTGAGTCTCCACAGCAAGATCTGTACTGCTAGCTAGCGATCGACTGACTCCGAATTACCTGGATCTGTGCAAAAATATGCAGAAGTATAGTATGAGTATACCACAGCGGTACCCAGTAAGTATCAAGACTAACCTCAGTGGAATAGTGACGAGGGACAGTCAAGACATCTATTGGACTAGATAACCTGAACAAGTATAGGTATAGAACTAAAAGAGTATGATATCCTTACAGAACTACGCATAATGACAACAATATTACGGTGCTTGCAGTAGGAAATAGAAGCAACAATTTGCAGCGGGACACCATATGTAATAACACAGTAGAGTAAGTTGGGCACAGATTAAATCCGATGAAAAACAAATAAAGGAAAGACAAGTAGCAACTTGATAAGAATAACCGCTTTTGCACCAGGTTTATTCAATAATCCCCACAAGGTACCAAATCTCAAAACTCACACAATTCAAGGGTCCCAATTCATGAACCCTAATCACTTGGCATCTTGTGCCCTCATTACAACTTATAACTGCACGGGCGAATCACGTGCCAATAGAACCAATCTCACATATGAGACAATTATACAGAGTACGTATAAATGATCAGTAACATCAGTGTTCATCTTCTTAAACCGATAGGGTGATAAAGTACGTGTACGCTTGTGCAAGGGACGATCCCCACAATTTGCACCAAGTAAAACTCACACAGGTTAGGTATGCCACTACACAAATATCAATAACAACAATGCCCTCGGGCCATCACAAATCAATCCCCGACATAGCCCACCTTGTCTCGCCACGTGCGAAATAATAATATTCTTACCTTGTCTTGCCACATGCGCAAATCCACATATATAGCTTGCCTTGTCACGCCACATGTGCCAATATCAATAGTAATAGTAACACGACAGAAACCTCGTGAAAACACCCAAATAAAACCTCTCAACAATATCACATGCCAAAAATACAACATCACAATAGAATGACTTTCACAATATGTCCCTATATTCCACAACATTTCATCTAAACATTATCAATACCACAACCGCGCATAGCCCTCGGCTCAACAAACTGAGTACAACAGTAATAACAACAAAAATAGCATGATAATTCGACAAGTAAATCAACTCAAGAGCTTTGGATCACAAAGAAGCGGTAGAACGAGCTCACAAAGAATAAACACAATAGGAAATACTAGTTTCAATAAGAATATCTCAACAAGGGAGAAATGATATGTAATAAATGATTCCACAAAAGTACAATCTGACATCAAGAGAGATAACATGAGTCAATAATTTCAAATAAGGATGAGGCCACTACGATCAAGGATAGCTAACTTCATTTAGGGTTGAGCAATTATGAAAGAGGTACAACAAATTCAATTAAGGATAAGCAACAGAAAAGATAATCATAACCTTATTTAAGGATAGACAATTACAGAAGAGATAATAATAATTTCAATTAAGGATAAGCAATTAGGAAAGGATAGCATGGCAATCGAAGAGGCAACAACTTCAGTTAAGGCACGCAAGAGTCAAATAGACAATAAGAGTGGAACATAAAAGAAATTAATTCTAATTAAAACACGTAGTGGTGAAACTAGTAAATGGGGAACTTAACATAACAAAATAACTTCATATCTAATGAGCACAAGAACCTAGGAGCCCTAAAAGGTCAACTTTCCACAAATAAGCCTGAGCACGTACTCGTCACCTCGCGTATACGGACTTCACATGACACAGTTAGAACCAAAGACTCAATACCTAAGGGGTAGTTTCCCCCCCCCCCCCCCACAAAGTTAGGCAAGATACTTACCTCAAACCACGCTCAATCAATCAATTAGTAGGCCTTTCCCTTCGATTTTCAACTCCGAATGACTTGAATCTAGCCAAAATAATTTCATACTATAATTATAACTATAGGAAACTAATTTAAATAATGAAATAATGATCTTAGCTAATAATTGAAAAATTGCTCGAAAACTTTGGCCCGGGCCCGCGTCTTCGAACCCGACCAAAATTACAAAAATCGAGCACCCATTCGATATCGAGTTTAACCATACCAAAATTATCACTCTCAATTCGTCATTCAAATCATCATTTTATATTTTGAAAGATTTTACAAAGTTTCCCCAAATTTTCAACTTAATTCATTAATTAAATGATGAAAATAGCAATGGACTCATAAAATATAACAAGATTCGGGCATAGAACACTTACCCAATGAGTTGCTTGAAAAACCCATGAAACATCTCCCAAAACTGAGGTCTAGAACTCAAAATATGCTAAAACTATCACACCCTCGACATATAAGTGTTCTGCCCAGCGCCCTTCATATTTACGAGCAGGAAAGTTGCACCTGCGACCTCGCATTTGTAAGCAAATGTTCGCATCTGCGAACTCAACTTACTAGGCCTAGGTCCACATCTGCGGACAATATAGCCGCACCAACGATATCGCAAAAGCACCAAAAGGAGCGCAGAAGCGAACAACTTCGCAGGTGCGATCGCTCGACTGCAAAAATGGCCTTCGCACATGCGTGCCAGCCGCCGCAGAACCGAGCAAGCTCCCAGGCCACTATGACTGCAAAAGCGACCAGGCTCACGTAGAAGCGGAGGCGCACCTGCGCTCCAAAACGTCGCAGGTGCGAAGCACCAGAACCAGACCTGATCACAAGCATGAAAATCATCTGAAACTCGTCCGAAACACACCCAGGGCCCTCTGGACCCCGTCCAAGCATACCAAAAAGTTCCATAACCTAATACGGACCCGCTCGAGGTCTCAAATCACATCAAACAATGTTGGAATTACAAATCACACCATGAATCGAACTTTTGAAATTTAGAATATTCCAACTTCTAAAACCCATACAAAAACACATCAAATCAACCCAGAGCGACGTCAAATTTTGCATGAAAGTTCCAAATGATATAACAGAGCTAATCCAACTCTTGGAATCTCATTCCGAACCTGATATCACCAAAGTCAACTCTCGGTGAAACCTCTGAACCTTCTGAAAACTTCAACTTTCCAATTTTCGCCGAAATGCTTCAAGTTACCCTACGGACCTCAAATTCAAATCCGGACACACGCCTAAGTCCACAATCACCATACAAAATTATTGGAACCATAAAATATCCATTCTGGAGTCATCTACACAAAAGTCACATTCCGGGCAACTCTTACCGCTTCAGCTTCTAAAACACAAATCCTTCTCCGACATCAATCCCAAATCATCCGAAGTTTGAACTCGACTACGCACGCACGTCATAACACATAATACAGAGCTGTCTGAGACCTTAAGCAACTAAATGGAGCGCTAATACTCAAAACGATCGGTTAGGTCGTTACATATTATTGTTAGATTATTTGTTATTTACAATATATACATATATTTAACAATACACACACACACACACACACACACACACACACACACACACACACACATATATATATATATATATATATATATATATATATATATATATATATACACACACATAATCTTGAACGTTTTATTCTCGATCACCTTATTAGTAGTTTGCTCAGAACTTCACCAGTGGATCAATTGGAAATTCAATTATATTCGATTAAAACTTACTATAACACATTTAAAAACAAATAATTTAGTTCTATAAGATGTAGTGCTATATTAATACTTAAGTTTTAGCAACAACAACATATATATATGTATATTAATATAGCATTAATATGTATACATATGTTGCTGCTGCTACAATTTAAGTGTGTGTGTGTGTGTATATATATGTTAGTCAAACTGTAATGCGATAATATAAGGAAACAATAATATTTCTGTAACCGGAAAAATAAAAATAGAAAAAGAGTAGAATATCAGAAATGTATATAATCAGAAGCAGAATCTGAAAATATATTTCAGAATAAAATTGAGCCCATTGAATGCACAGTGTGTCCTTAAGAAAATTATTCCGCTCAAGTACCCGAGGTGCTGGAATATTATCCTCATAGGATAGAACTATTTAACTCACCAGAGTATCGGTACCAAAAACACCGGTGAAACAATAAACCACTTGAAGGTTGTAAAATATACTGGAATATTTTTGTGCAGAAGAAGAAGAAGATCAAAAAATTTTGTAAGGAAAGATTCTAGGATCAAGGCATATTTATAGCCATTTTCTGGCACTGTTTCTGAAAAGGTTTGTAATCTTTCAGAAACAGCCATGGCTGTTGGAATAGGCGGGAACGATTCGTGTTTAAAATATTTTGGGAAATTAATTTAAAATAATATGTTAAAGAAACACACCAGGTCGAGTCATCCTGGGTTATTCCAAGTTGACTTTTTGTTAATTAATTAAATTATTGAAAGAAATTTTGTCCAAAAAAATTAAACAATTAATCGATCTTTGACCAAAACCGAATCCGAATCCGAATCCGAATCCGAATCCGAATCTCAAGCCGAGTGTGTGATTTACATGCAATCCTTAATTGCGTCTGGATAAGTAGGTTTTCCCTTGAACTTTCCGTAGTGAATTATATTAGATATGCTCGGTCAACCGGTAGATTTGATATCTTTGTGTAACGACCCGACCGGTCATTTTGAAAGTATTAGCCCCGAAACCTATTTATTGCTCCCTCTATTTCATTTTGTGATTACGTGACTTGACGAGAGGATTTGTTTTTTGGTTTCAGAGTGAAATGGGACACATAGTCCCTAAAATGGAAGTTTAAGTCGTAGGAATCGATCGTAGTTTGAATTTTGTGAAGACCATTCCAGAATGGAGTTTTGGCAATTCTAATAGTTTTGTAGGGTGATTTTTGTCTTACGAGCATGTTGGGATGTTGAATTGGAGGTCCGTAGGTCATTTTAGCGCCAATTGGCGAAGGTTGGAAAATTGGATAAATTTTGAGAAGTTTGACCGAGGGTGGACTTTTTGATATCATGGTCGGATTCCGATTCTGAAAGTTGGAGTAGGTCCGTAATGTCGATTATGACTTGTGTGAAAAATTTGAGGTCAATCGGACTTGATTTGGTAGGTTTCAGTATCAGATGTAGAAGTTTGAAGTTTTAAAGTTCATTAGGCATGAATCGATGCACCATTCGTGTTTTTAGCATTGTTTGATGTCATTTAAAGGCTCGACTAAGTTTGTATGATATTTTAGGACATGTTGGTATATTTGGTGGAGGTCCCTGGGGCCTCGTGTTAATTTCAGATGGGTTACAGATCAAGTTGAAGTTTAAAGAATGGCTAAAGTGCACCAGTTCTGGTGCGATCGCACCTGCGGAAGATGGGCCGCAGGTGCGAGCTCGCAAAAGCGGGCATGGCAGCGCATAAGCGGAAAAAGGGAGAGTGGAGCAGTGGCCGCAAGTGCAGGAAATGATCTACATTTGCACGATCGCAGATGCGGACAAGGAGGTCGCAGGTGCGCTTGAGCCGCAGAAGCGGACTGCTTCTCGCAGAAGCAGATAGGAGATCGAAGAAGTGGAGGAAAGGCAGCATGGGAAAAACCGCAGATGCATTTCATTTTCTGCAGAAGCGGGACCGCAAATGCGGTCAAGTGATCTGCAGAAGCGAAAACACTAGGCAGATTCTATTAATTCAAGGGTTCAGGATTTTTATCATTGTTGGAAATTTTGAGCTCGGGTTTTGGCGATTCTAGAGAGCATTTTCGAGGAATTTCTTGAGATAATTCCTTGTGCTTATTTTTGATCAATAATCTTGATTCTCCATTGATTTTCCCACCTAGTTAGTGTGTATTTAAGGTGGAATTCGGGAGTTTGAGACTAGGGATTTGAAGAGTTTGAATTGAGGAATTGAGTGGCGACTTGGTGTCGGATTTTGGTAATTTTGGTATGGGTGTTCGTAAATTGTGACTTTTACCCGATTCCAAGATGTGGGCCCGGGTCGACTTTTTGGGCCAAATTTTCAATTCTTTACTTAAGTCATAGTTTCATTATTTAAATTATTTTCTTATAGTTATATTTATAGTATGAAATTTTTTTGGCTAGATTCGAGTTGATCGGAGTTGGAAAATCGAGGGAAAGGAATCCTTATCGATTGATTGAGCAAGATTTGAGATAAGTAACTTGTTTAACTTTGTGTGGGGGAAATCCCCTTAGGATTTGGAATTGTTGTAACCATTTGTGATATGTGAGCGTCATGTACACGAGGTGACGAGTGCATACATGGGCTAAATGTGAAAATTTCGGTTCTTGCTGAGTTGTTTCTTTTAAATTCTTTAACTGAGTTGCCTTTGTATATGTAGTGACCATGTTTAGCCTAGTATCGCATGTCTACGTGCCTTAACTCTTACTTGCAATTTGTGCAACATGCTTAGTTGAATTACCTGCTTCCCTTGATTGAATTAAATCTTTAACTGTAAGGTTTCTTGCTGTAAATTTGTTGTTCCTTCGGTTCAGTTATCTGCTGCATATTTATTTTAGGACTACGAGGTGTTTACTTGGGAGATCCCCCTATCTTGCATAATTACTTTGGGACTACGAGGCGGTTCCTCGGGAGATCCCCCTGTCTTGCATAAGTACTTTGGGACTCTGAGGCGGTTCCTCGGGAGATCCCCCTATCTTGCATATTTACTTTGGGACTACGAGACGGTTCCTCGGGAGATCCCCCTGTCTTGCATATTTACTTTAGGACTACGAGGCGGTTCCTCGGGAGATCCCCCCTATCTTGCATATTTACTTTGGGACTACGAGGCGATTCCTCGAGAGATCCCCCCTTATTGCATATTTACTTTGGGACTACGAGGCGGTACCTCAGATGATCCCCCTGTCGTGCATATTTACATTTGGGCCTACGAGGCGGTACCTCGGGAGCGCCCCTGTTGTTTACCTCTATTTGCTGTGCTGCTATTTTTGGAAATTCCTCGTTATTTAAATTCTCAGTCATTTCAAAATATTATTATATCTTCTGCCTTGCTTTTATTTTAAACCAGTAGGGTCCTCACCTGACCTCGTCACTACTCTACCGAGGTTAGGCTTGGCACTTATTGGGTTCCATAGTGGTGTACTCATACTACACTTCTGCACATTATTTTGTGCAGATCCAGGTCTTTCCTACCTGGCCAGATACCCGTGAGCTGGACTATACGTGGAGACTTCAAGGTATATCTGCCAGCGTCCGTAGACCTCGGAGTCCCCCTCTATCTTTATTATGTTGTTTTCCTTACTCTCTTCAGACTCTAATGTATAGAGACACTTAGTATTTTCTCTTAGAAGCTTGTGACTTATTCTCACTGAGTTTTGGGAGTTGTAATTATTGATTTGCAGTTTTATATTTATTTCATGTGTTGAGAATTGGGCTTCAGTTTTATATTATGTTATTCTACAAATTTGTTAGGCTTACCTAGTCTTAGAGACTAGGTGCCATCACGGCATCCTACAGATGGTGAATCTGGGCCGTGACAAGTTGGTATTATAGCAGTAGTTTCATAGGTGTTATGAGTCACAAGCAAGTTTATTAGAGTCTCGCGGATCGGTACAGAGATGTCTGTACTTATCTTCCGGAGGCTATGGAACTATTAGGAAAAGACTTCGCTTCTTGATTCCTTATCGTGCAAGATTTTGACTTCGGATTATAAATTTTTGTCTTTCTATTCTCTCACAAATGATGAGGACACGTACAGCTGGATCGGATGACCAGACACCCATGCCCCCGGTAGATCCATGAGAGGCCGGGGCCGGGGTAGAGGCCGAGGACGTCTACATGGTGCGGCCAGAGCACCCGCACAAGCTGCTACAAAGGAGCCACCAGTAACTCCAGTTGAAGGGGAGGCGCCTGAGACGCCTGTTACTGCACTAGCCCTCCAGGAGACTCTAGCCCAGTTTCTAAGCATGTTTAGTCCTTGGCTCTAGCAGGATTGATGCCTCTTGCTCCTGCCACATCTCAGGCCGGGGGAGGAGCACAGACTTTCGTCGATGGTACCCCAGATCAGTGGGTTCATGTCGACCAAATTCCAGATATCATACCGATGCAGCCGGTAGCTCTAGTTTAGCCTGAGGTTAGGGTAGCAATTTCTTAGGCGAAGCAACTCAGGCTCGAGAGGTACAAGAAGTACCACCCTCCTACTTTCAGTGGCTTGGCATTAAAGGATTCCCAGGGTTTTCTTGAGAAGTGCCACCGTATCCTCTGTACTATGGGTGTTGCGGAGACTAATGGGGTTTCTTTCATTATGTTCTAACTTAGAGGAGCGGCCTATCAGTGGTGGCACGCATACAAGTTAGATAGTCCAACTGAGGAAGCTTCACTTACTTGGACTCATTTCTCAGATATGTTTTTGAGGGAGTATGTTCCCCAGAGTCTCAGAGATGCATGGCGCGCAAAGTTTGAGCAGTTGTGCCAGGTTTCTATGACCGTGTCAGAGTATGTAGTCTGATTCAGTGATTTGGCTAGGCATGCACCAGCCTTAGTTGCTACTGTTTGAGAGCGGGTTCGTCGGTTTATTGAGGGGCTCAACCCTAGTATTAGATTAAGCATGGCCCGAGAGTTAGAGATGGATGTTGCGTACCAGCAGGTACTAGGGATTTCTAGGTGGTTGGAGGGTATGCTGACTCGGGATAGAGAGGAGAGAAAGGCCAAGAGGTCTCGAGAGTCTGTCACTTATAGTGGTTCTCGTGCCCCAGCTATTGATCGTCGGGGCAGGGGTTATATGGGTTGCCCTATTCATTTAGCACTTCCAGTAGCCAGCGGTGCTCCGGCCACTCCTAGGCCCCAAGATCCCTATTATGCACCGCCAATGTCTAGTGTTCCTCCTGTACGGGGTACTTTCAGTGGGCAGTCCAGTCGATCAGGCCCGAGCCAGTTGCAGCAGCCACGTTCTCCAAGAGCTTGTTTTGAGTGTGGCGACACTCGTCATATGGTAAGGGATTGACCCAGGTTCAGGAGGGGTGCACCTCCACAGATTTCTCAGGCACCGCGTGCTCTACCAGGTCCTCAAGCTATGGTTACAACACCAGCTATCACCCCACCTGCACAACCAACTAGAGGTGGAGGTCGGACAGGTAGAGGTCGTCCTAAAGAAGGAGGCCATGCCAGATATTATGCCCTTCCTGCTAGGACGGAAGAAGTTGCATCAGATTATGTTATCACAAGTATTGTTCCGGCCTATCATAGAGATGCATCGGTCTTATTTGATCCAGACTCCACTTATTCCTCTGTGTCATCTTATTTGGCTTCGTATTTGGGTGTATCTCGTGATTCTCTGAGTTCACCTGTCTATGTGTCTACACCCGTGGGTGATTCTATTGTTGTTGACCGTGTGTATTGGTCGTGTTTGATTGTTTTTAGTGGTTTTGAGACCATATTATTGCTCAGTATGGTGGATTTCGATGTTATTTTCGGCATGGACTGGTTTTCACACTATCACGCTATCCTTGATTGTCATTCTAAGACGGTGACGTTGGTTATGCCAGGTCTACAGCGGCTAGAGTGGAGAGGTACCTTAGATCATGTTCCTAGCAAGTTTGTTTCATTTCTTAAAGCTCAGCGAATGGTTGAGAAGGGGTGTGTTGCGTATCTGGCCTATGTGAGGGATGTTGGTGTTGATACTCCTGTCGTCGAGTCAGTTCCAATAGTGAGGGACTATTCAGATGTATTCCAGGCAGATCTTCTAGGCATGCTGCCTGACAGAGATATTGACTTTGGCATTGATTTGTTATCGGGCACTCAACCCATTTCTATTCCACCTTATCGTATGGCCCCAATAGAGTTAAACGAATTAAAGGAACAGTTGCAAGAGTTGACCGATAAGGGCTTCATTCAGCCCAGTGTGTCCCCTTAGGGTGCTCCTGTCTTGTTTGTAAATAAGAAGGATGGTTCTATGCGAATGTGTATTGATTTTCGCCAGTTGAACAAGGTTACAGTGAAGAAAATGTATCCATTGCCACGTATTGATGACCTATTTGATCAGCTTCAAGGTGCCAGAGTGTTCTCTAAGATCGACTTGCATTCAGGTTATCATCAGTTGAAGATTCGGGTGCCTGATATCCAAAAGGCTACTTTCAGGACTCGGTATGGTCATTGTGAGTTCCTTGTGATGTCTTTTGGGCTGACCAACGCCCAATAGCATTCATGCACTTGAAGAACGGTGTATTTCAGCACTATCTTGACTCCTTTGTCATTGTGTTTATTGACGACATTCTGGTGTACTCCCCGAGTCGGGAGGATCACGAGCATTACCTGGGGACTGTGCTTCAGACCTTGAGAGAAAAGAAGTTGTATGCCAAATTTTCGAAGTTGAGTTCTGGCTAGATTCAGTGGCATTTTTGGGTCATGTAGTATCGAGTGAGGGGTTCAAGGTATATCCGAAGAAGATTGAAGGAGTGCAGAGTTGGCCTAGACCGTCCTCGACTAAGGATATCCGGAGGTTTCTTGGCTTGGCGGGGTATTATCGTCGATTTGTAGAGGGTTTCTCGTCTGTTGCAACACCTATGTCCAGATTGACCCAGAGGGGTGCTCTATTCAGGTGGACCGAGGTGTGTGAGGAGAGCTATCAAAAGCTCAAGACTGCTTTGAATACAACCCAATGTTGGTGTTTCCTACTTGTTTGGGGTCCTGTACAGTATATTACGATGCGTCGCGCGTTGGTCTCAGTTCGGTGTTGATGCAGGACGGTAGGGTGATTGCCTACGCATCTAGGCAGCAGAAGGTGCATGAGAAGAACTATCTTGTCCACAACCTCAAGTTAGCAGCTATTGTTCATGCCTTGAAGATCTGGCGGCACTACTTGTATGGTGTCCCTTGTGAGGTTTTCACCGATCATCGGAGTCTACAACATCAATTTACACAGAAGGATCTTAACTTGCAATATCGGAGGTGGTTGGAGATGCTTAAGGATTATGACATCACCATTCTCTATCATCCCGGGAAGGCCAATGTTGTGGCCGATACCTTGAGTCGCAAGGCGGAGAGTTTGGGCAGTTTAGCATATCTACTAGTAGTAGAGAGGCCTTTAGCCTTGGATATTTAGGCCTTGGCCAACCAGTTTGTCAGATTGGATATTTCCGAGCCGAGCAGGGTTTTGGCTTGTGTGGTTTCTCAGTCTTCTCTCTATGATCGTATCAGGGAACGTCAGTATGATGACCCTCATCTGCTTGTCCTTAAGGATACGGTTCAGCACGGTGATGCCAATGAGGTCACTATTGGAGATGATGGTGTATTACAAATGTAGGGCAAGCTATGCGTGCCTAATGTAGATGGTTTACGTGAGTTGATTCTCCAGGAGGCTCATAGTTCGCGGTACTCCATTCATCCAGATGTCGTGAAGATGTATCAAGATTTGAGGCAGCACTATTGGTGGAGGCGAATGAAGAAGGACATAGTGGAATATGTGGCTCGATGCTTAAATTGTCAGCAGGTGACGTATGAGTATCAGCGACCGGGTGGATTGCTTTAGAAGTTAGAGATTCCAGAGTGGAAATGGGAGCGGATCACTATGGATTTCATTGTTGGGCTCCCACAGACTCAGAGGAAGTTCGATGCAGTTTGGGTGATTGTGGATAGATTGACCAAGTCAGCTCATTTTATTCCTGTGGTTACTACTTACTCTTTGAAACAACTGGCTCAGGTTTACATTTGCGAGATTGTCAGGCTTTATGGAGTACCGGTATCTATCATCTCTGACTGAGTTACACAGTTTACATTGCGGTTCTGGAGGGCCGTACAGTGTGAGTTGGGTACTCGGGTGGAGTTGAGTACAACATTTCACTCTCAAACGGACGGGTAGTCCGAGCGCACTATTCAGATATTGAAGGATATGCTTCATGCATGTGTGATGGATTTTAGGGGTGCTTGGGACCGGTTCTTTCCACTTGCGGAGTTTGCCTACAATAACAGTTATCAGTCGAGCATTTAGATGGCATCGTATGAGGCTTTGTATGGTAGACGGTGCCGGTCTCCAGTGCGTTGGTTCGAGCAAGGTGAGGCTAGGCTATTGGTATAGACTTGGTCCAGGATGCCTTGGAAAATGTTAAATTAATTCAGGATCTACTTCGTACAACCCAGTCCAGGAAGAAGAGTTATGTGTATCAAAAGGTTCGCAACGTTGCATTCATGGTTGGGGAGCGGGTCTTGCTCCGGGATTCTCCCATGAAGGGTGTTACGAGGTTCGGAAAGAAGGGCAAGCTGAGCCCTAGGTATATTGGGCCTTTTGAGATTCTTGAGAGGGTTGGAGAGGTGGCTTACAGACTTGCACTATCACCTAGTCTCTATGCAGTTCATTAAGTGTTCCATGTTTCCATGCTCTGGAAGTATCACGGCGATCCGCCTCATGTGTTAGACTTCAGCTCAGTCCAATTGGAAAATGATCTATCTTATGCTGAGGAGACGGTGGCCATTTTGGACAGGCAGGTTCGAAAGTTGAGTTCAAAGAACATCACTTCAGTGAAGGTTTAGTGGAGGGGTCTACCACGACCCAATTTCACCTAAAGGTCGTGATGGCGCTCGACACTACAACTAGGAAAATCAAACTAATAAATTAAACATATATCAATCATTCTTTAATAATTTTGTAAGTAATTTTATTCTCTTCCTAGCAATAATTTAATGAAAATAGAAAAAGATATTGATAAATTTAAATCCAAGAAAATAATACAAATCCAAATTACCAGTGTGTGTGCCAAGACCTGGTGTCACAAATGTATGAGCATCTGGTAGATTATACAAAAATTTCACCTACTGTCTGAAATAAAATAGACAGAATAAAGTCTCCAGGAAGAGGCTTTGGTTGCTGCAGAATGACTCAGAAGGGCAACTCACCCCTAAGCCTTTGGATATCATGGGTGCGTGCCGATAGGTCCAACTATAGCACCTATCTCAGGTCCTACACAAAAAGTGCAACAAGTGTAGCATGAGTACATAAACAACGTGTACCTAGTAAGTATCAAGCCTAATCTCGAAGAGGTAGAGACGAGATGGCCGACTTTAACACTCACTAAGGGTCAATAATAATAATTGAAATAAAACTAGAATATCTAAATCAACATGATTCACAAAGTTAACAATAATTTTATTTAACCAGCAGAAATAATTAAATTCCTTCAAATGCAACAATTTCCAATCTATTAATTAAGTTCACAAGCTGCCATTAAGACATCAAGGTATCGTGTAATTATTATTATTATTATGCACGATTTCTTCCGAAGTCGTACGGCCCGTTCCAGAGTATCGTGTACACTGCCGAGGGACCTACGGCGCGATCCATACATGCATCTATACTGCCGAGGCGTTCGGCCCGCTCCACAAAAAAGGAGGACATTTTCTTATGTACCTCCAGAATGAGAGTGTATTTATTATAAGATTAATTCGAGATGATGAACAATTCCTTTTAACAATTAATTAAATTAAACAGAAAATTAAATATATGAGATTCCCATCTTTTACTATCTTTCCCTAACAATTTACAATATATTTCAAATAATTTAATTAAATAAAGAATACAATTTACACACATAATTCATTCTTTGAGTCCTAAACTATCCGGACTTAGCATAGATAGTAGCTACGTATGGACTCTCATCACCCCGTGCGTACGTAGCCCCCATAATTAGCAATAATTATTAATTTAATCACCTATGGGGGTAATTTCCCCCTCACAGGATTAGACAAGAGACTTACCTCGTCTTGCTCCAATTTAATCTACTAGTAGACCCTTTCCTTGACTATCCAACTCTGAGTGGCTCAAATCTAACCAAAAATAATTCCATACAGTCACCAAAAATTATAGAATCAATTTCATAAGAAAATACTACATTTTCAATAAAAATCCAAAATTAATTAAAACTTCGTTCGTGGGCCCCACATCTCGGACTCCGGTGAAAGTTACAAAATCTGACAACTCATTCAATTACGAGTCCAACCATACCAGTTTCACTCAAATCCGACTCCGAATCGATACCGAAATCTCAAAAATTCGTTTCTATGAGATTTCTAAAATTTTCCAAAATTTCAATCTCAAAACACTAATTAAATGGTGAAAACAATGATATATTCGTGTATATTGACCAAATCCGAGTTAGAATCACTTGCCCCAATGTGTTTCCTTGAAAATCTATCAAAAATCAGTTCTGCTCAAGCTCCAATTTGTCAAAAATGGAGAATGGGACGAAGTCCCCTCCTTTATAGTTCTCCCCAGGCAGCCCTTGGTCCTGCCTCGGTCATGGCCTCGATCATGGCCTCGATCCTCGGCCTCGATCGTGGCTTCGATCATGGCCCTCGAGCCTGGGCCTTCGATCCTGACCCTCGAGCCCTACCTTCGATCATGACCCTCGAGCATGGGCCTTCGATCATGACCCTCGAGCATGGGCCTTCGATCATGACCCTTGATCATGGGCCTTCTATCATGACCCTCGATCATGGCCACGATCTTGGGTCTCGATCCTGGGCTCGACCGTGACTTCGATTTCAACCCCGAATTTCCAGCAGAAAAGAAAAATTGCAGCAACTGTTTTAAGTCCAACTTTTGATCCGTTAACCATCTGAAACTCACCCGAGGCCCTCGGAACCTCAACCAAATATACCAACAAGTCCTAAAATATCATACAAACTTATTTGAAACCTCAAATCACATAAAACGACGCTAAAACCACGAATCATGCTCCAATTCAAGCTTAATGAAACTCAAAATTTCCAACTTCTAGATTCGATGTTGAAACCTATCAAATCAAGTCCAATTGACCTCAAATTTTGCGCACAAGTCATAAATGACATAACGAAGCTATGAAAATTTTCAGAACTGGATTCTGACTCCAATATCAAAAAGTCAACTCCCCGGTCAAACTTTCAAACTTAAATTCCTATTTTAGCCATTTCAAGCATAATTTAACTACAAACTTCCAAATAAAATTCCGAACATGCTCATAAGTCCAAAATCACCATACGGGGTTATTGAAATCATCAAAATTCTTTTTTGGGGTCATTTTCTAAAAATGTTGACCGAAGTCAAACTTAGTATTTTAAGGCCAACTTAAGGAACCAAGTGTTCTGATATCAACCCGAACACTTAGAAATCCCGAACCCACCATCTCCGCAAGTCATAAATTAATGAAAGCGCATACAAGGAGCTTTATTTATGGGAACAGGGTTCTAAAAGTCAAAATAATCGGTTGGGTCATTATAGGGTCATCCGGTTGAGGAAGCGACTTGGGAGATCGAGCATGATGTGCGCAACCATTATCCTTATCTTTTCACCACTTCAGGTATGTCTCTATAGTCGTTCGAGAACGAAGGTATTTTTTAATAGGGGGAGGATATAACGACCCGGCCAGTCGTTTTGAGAGTATTAGCCCCAAACCTCTAAATATTGCTCTCTTTATTTCATTTTGTGGTTACGTGGCTTGCCGGGAGGATTTGTTTGTGGTTTCGGAGTGAAATGAGACACATAGTCCCTACAATGGAAGTTTAAGTCGTAGGAATCGACCGTAGTTTGAATTTTGTGAAGACGACTCCGAAGTGAAGTTTTGACGGTTCCAATAGCTCCGTATGGTAATTTTGGTCTTAGGAGCGTGTTGAGATATTGAATTGGAGGCCCGTAGTTCATTTTAGCGCCAATTGGCGAAGGTTGGAAAATTAGATAAATTTTGGGAAGTTTAACCTGGGGTGGACTTTTTGATATAGGGGTTGAATTCTGATTCCGAAAGTTGGAGTAGGTCTGTAATGTCGATTATGACTTGTGGGCAAAATTTGAGGTCAATCGGACTCGATTTGATAGGTTTCGGCATCAGATGTAGAAGTTTGAAGTTTAAAAGTTCATTAGGCTTGAATCGACGCGCAATTCATGTTTTAGAGATGTTTAATGTGATTTAAAGGCTCGACTAAGTCTGTACGATATTTTAGCACATGTTGGTATGTTTGGTTGAGGTCCCAGGGGCCTCGGATTGATTTCGGATGGTTAACGGATCAAGTTAAAGTTTAAAGAATGGAAATTGTCCAAATATACCCCTGCACTATGAGAAAAGGTTTAAATATACCCCTCGTTATACTTTGAGTCCAAATATACCCATGTCATTATACTATTGGTTCAAATATACCTCTCTTCCGTTAAGTTTGGCCAAGGTGGACATCCAATCCTACGTGGCATTAATATTTGATGAGATGGATGGCATGTGGCATGCCACCTCAGCGCCCCTACCTATTTTATCCCTCCCTTATATTTTTTTTTCATCACTAAAATTCCCTTCATCTCCACCACCATTGCTACCATTACCGCCACCATCGGCAATATTCCCAATATGTTTGCTCTTAGAAGAGTATGGGGCTCGTGGTGGTGGTAATAAATTTTAATGTAAAACTTCTTTATGCCAAAAATAACTCAAATCAAATCATGGATATCCTCTAGAAATCTAAGGTTTTGATATACTTACTGATTATTCTTATGTTCTGCAAATGAATGGTCAAAACATTATGTAAGCACTAGAGTAAGACAATCTATTCTACTGATTAGTCAGAGAGAAGGGCAAACAACTATATTCATGGTCACCGGGCCATCATTTGTTTTTTTCTTTAATGTCATTTGCAAGATTCTTTACTTTTCTAGAACCAATATTTCCTCTTTAAAATGATTTTTGTCATTTGCACTGCTGGTATATCTGGTGGACATATAGCCGAACTTGGAATGTTGCTGGTAGATTTTCATATGAGGATCGTGAGATTGATGAGTGAGTTTCAGATGGGGATTTTGAGATTGATGAATAGCTTTGTGTAAATACAATATTATCATAAGAGAATTTTAGTGGTGAAAAAATAAATAAAAGGGAGGGATAAAATGGGTAGGGGCGTTGAGGTGGCATGCCACGTGGCAGCCATCTCATAAAATATTAGTGCCACGTAGGATTGGATATCCACCCTGGCCAAACTTAACGGAAAATGGTATATTTAAACCAATAGTATAACGACAGGGGTCTATTTGGACTCAAAGTATAACGAGGGGTATTTAAACCTTTTCTCGTAGTACAAGGATATATTTGGACCTTTTCCATTTAAAGAATGGCTGAAGTGCACCAGTTCTGGTGCGATCGCACCTGCGGAAGTTGGGCTGCTGGTGCGAGCACGCAGAAGCGGGCATAGTAGCGCAGAAGAGGAAAAAGGGAGAGTGCAGCAATGGCCGCAAGTGCGGGAAAAGATCCGCATCTGCGCAACCGCAGATGCGGACAAGGAGGTCGTAAGTGCGCTTGAGCCGCAGAAGCGGACTGATTCTCGTAGAAGCGAGTCCGCAGAAGCGGATAGGAGATCGCATAAGCGGAGGCAATGCAGCCTGGGCACAACTGCAGAAGTGGTTCATTTTCCACAAAAGCAGGACCGCAAATGCGATCAAGTGATCCGCATAAGCGAAAACACCGGGCAGATTCTATTAATTCAAGGGTTCGTGATTTTTATCATTGTTGGTCATTTTGAGCTTGGGTTTTGGCGATTCTTGAGTGCATTTTTGCGGAATTTCTTGAGATAAGTCCCTTGTTCTTATTTTTGATCAATAATCTTGGTTCCCCATTGATTTTCCCACCTAGTTAGTGTGCATTTAAGTGGAATTTGGGAGTTTGAGGCTAGGGATTTTGAGAGTTTGTATTGAGGAATTGAGTAATGACTTGGTGTTGGAGTTTGGTAATTTTGGTATGGGTGAACTAGTGGTCGAATGGGTGTTCGTAAATTGTGACTTTTATCCGATTCCGAGATGTGGGCCCGGGTCGACTTTTTGGGCCGAATTTTCAATTCTTTTCTTAAGTCATAGTTTCATTATTTAAATTAGTTTCTTGTAGTTATATTTATAGTATGAAATTGTTTTGGCTAGATTAGAGCCAATCGGAGTTGAAAAATCGAGGGAAAGGCATCCTTATCGATTGATTGAGCGAGATTTGAGGTAAGTGACTTGTCTAACTTTGTGTGGGGGAAATACCCTTAGGATTTAATACTGTTGTAATAATTTGTGATATGTGAGCGCAATGTACGCGAGGTGATGAGTGCGTACACGGGGCTAAATATGAAATTTTGGTTCTTGCTGAGTTGTCATCTTTTAAATTCCTTAACTGAGTTTCCTTAGCATATGTAGTGATCATGTTTAGCCTAGTATCGCATGCCTACATGACCTAACTCTTACTTGCAATTTGTGCAACATGCTTAGTTTAATTACCTGCTTCCCTTGATTGAATTAAATCTTTAACTGTAAGGTTTCTTACTGTAAATTCATTGTTCCTTAGGTTCAGTTATCTGCTGCATATTTATTTTGGGACTACGAAGCGTTTACTCGGGAGATCACCCCTGTCTTGCATATTTACTTTGGGACTACGAGTCGGTTCCTTGAGAAATTTCCCTTGTCTTGCATATTTACTTTGAGACTACGAGATGGTACCTTTGGAGATCCCCCTGTCGTGCATATTTACATTTGGGCCTACGAGGTTGTACCTCGAGAGTGCCCCTGTTGTTAACCTCTATTTATTATGCTGTTATTTTCTGAAATTCCTCGTTGTTTAAATTCTTAGTCATTTGAAAATATTATTATATCTTCTGCCTTGCTTTCCTTTTAAACCAGTAGGGTCCTGACCTGACCGCGTCACTACTCTGCCGAAGTTAGACTTGGCACTTACTAGGTATCGTTATGGTGTACTCATACTATACTTCTGAACATCTTTTTGTGCAGATCTGGGTCCTTCCTACTAGGCCAGATACCCGTGAGCTGGACTGTACGTGGAGACCTCAAGGTATATCTGCCAGCGTCCGCAGACCTCGGAGTCCCCCTCTATATTTATTATGTTATTTTCCTTACTCTCTTCAGACTCTGATGTATAGATACACTTAGTATTTTCTCTTAGAAGCGTGTGACTTATTCCCACCGGGTTTTAGGAGTTGTTATTATTGAGTTGCAGTTTTATATTTATTTCTTGTGTTGAGAATTGGGCTTCAGTTTTATATTATGTTATTCCACAAATTTGTTAGGCTTACCTAGTCTTAGAGACTAGGTGCCATCACGATATCCTACAGAGGGTGAATTGGGGCCGTGACACTTTGAACCATCGAGCTTTGTTGTATACCTAGACAACATAAATCACACAATCAACCTTTAACCATATATGGTTCTCACGGTTGTGTTCGTTTCAGCTATGAACACCGCTTAGTTTCATGAGTGCTTAGAGAATGCGCTTTTACTTTCATTCCCCTTGAATCTGCTTACACTTCACACTCACGCAGGTGATTTCTAAACGTGTAATCCTATAGACACACTATCTGTTCATTTCCTACCAGACTTAGCAAATCATTAAAAAGCTTTAAGCATTATTGACTCATCAAAAATCCTTAATGCTTTGTCCTGATTTCTGAATATTGTCTTCATCACTAGAATCGGTTGAGTTATTTGAAAATGTTGAACCATCAGTCATAACTTTATTTGATCTCTTTGAACCTAACTCTTGGGTTCTCCCGTGTACTAGGGAGAGTTCCGCCATGATGACTTTTCCTAGGCCTTAATCTCATTTCCTTCGATGATCTTTCAACTGCCTCTCTCGATAGGCCTTTTGCAAGTGGATCCGACATATTATCTCTTGACTTTACGTAGTCAATCGTGATAATACCACTTGTCACGACCCAAAATTCCCACCTTCGGGGCCGTGATAGAGCCTAACATTTCACTTGTTAGGCAAGCCAACGTTAGAATCTAACTAGCCATTTTAACAAAATTTTAAATTTATTAATAAATGCGGAAATAAAGTATGAAATAAAGTGAGTAATCCATAATAATCGCGATATCTAAATACCATCCCAGAACTGGAGTCACAAGTGCACGAGTTTCTAGAATAATCCAAATAAAGGTCTGAATAAAATTCAGGCTATTTTTAAAATAATACACAGCTGAGATAATATAGAAGGGGACTTCAGAACTGCGAACGCTGTGCAGTTATACCTCAAGTCTTCACTGGTAGCTGTAACCGGGTAAATCTACAGTACTCCGCTGGGACCAACTCCGAAATCTGCACAAGAAGTGCAGAGTGCAGTATCAGTACAACCGACCCCATGTACTTGTAAGTGTCGAGCCTAATCTAGACGAAGTAGTGACGAGGCTATGACAAGACACGTATGTAAACCACCTGTACAAGTATATACAAATACAAAGTAACAATAATACAACATATAACAATTTATAATTTGGGAGGGAACATGCGAAGGTGAAGGATATAACAATTTCAGCAGGAGATGTCTCACTTAGCAGTCAATTAATTCATCAATAATAAAATGAGCAAATGTTAATATGAAAATGGCACGGCACCACCCTTCGTACTTTTACTCTCATTTGACACGGCATCACCCTTCGTGCTTTTACACTCTCTGAAAATGACACGGCATCACCCTTCGTGCTTTTACACTCACAAATGGCACATCAACACCCTTCGTTCTTTTACACTCTTCCTTACCATGACAATGATATTGTGAATAATTAAAATGGCACGACATCACCCTTCGTGCTTTTACACTCTTCTTTACCATGAAAATAATAATATAAATTCGGAAGAGTATTTAATTGCGGGGATATACACTTATCAATCAATTCAATACCAAAATACCGACTTCACCTTCCAAAATATTCAACAATAATTAAATGAATATTAATTTTACGAATAATGATCAACTAATCAATAATAAACTTAAGCACGAATATCTTAATTAAATAGACAATTATTCAAAATAAACAAATTCCACCCTCATGCTTTGACTCAACCACAACGCATAAGTACTCGTCACCTCACATATACGTTGTATCCACACATTAAATCACATAGCAAATAGACAATTGAATCCTACTCCCTCAAGTCAAGGTTAACCATGACACACTTACCTCGCTTTGCAACCAAATTCAGGAATCCAATAAACCTTTGCCTCGCAAATTCTTGTCCGAAATCCTCAAATCGAGTCATAAACAATTCAATATACTCAATACAAATCGTTCGAATTAATTTCATATGAATTTACTAATTTTCCGGATTAAAATCCGAAATTCATCTCAAACATAGACAGTGGGGCCCACATCTCGAATCCTGAAAAAACTCACGAAATCCAAACGCCCGTTCCGATACGAGTTCAACCATACAAAAATTATCAAATTCCGATGTCAAATGGACCTTCAAATCTTAATTTTTTGTTTTTGGAAAGTTTTACAAAATTTCCAATTTCTTCCATCTAAATCCGAGTTAAATAATGAATATAGACATGGATTCATGAAATATAATCACTTTTATTTATAAAACACTTTCCCACTTCAAAGTCGTGAAAATCTCCTTTGAAATTGCCCAACTTCGTGACTTAAAACTCAAAAATGAGTAAAAATGGCGACTTCCTAATTTATGGGTTCTGCCTAGTGATTCCTTAATCGCGATCGCGTGAATAGCCTCGCGATCGCCTGAATAGCCTCGCGATCGCGAAGCTCTACTTTGCTGCCCCAAAAATTTACTCTACGCAAACGCGTAAAACACCACGCGAACACAATGCTCTGATGCTCTGACTTATGCGATCGCGAGCGACCTCACGCGTTCGCAATGAGTAAAGCGCGTGGCTCAGCTTTAGCCTCCTTAACTCTACACGAACGCGACCTTGTCCACGCGTTCGCGAAGCACCACGTCACACCCCTACGCGATCGTGTCCTCAAATTCGCGAATGCAAAGAACAACTTTAGCTGGCCTCTCAGATTGCCTTACGCGATTGCGAGATCTCCCCCGCGAACGCGATGAAGAAATATTCTACAACAAAACACCAGAAAATCTGCTATCTTCCATAAGTCCAAAATGGCCCGTTGAGCATCCGAAACTCACCCGAGCCCTCGGGGCTCCAAACTAAACATGCATACAAGTCCAAAAACCTCATACGAACTCGCTTGCATGATCAAAACACCAATTTAACACCTAGAATTACGAATCGGACACCAAACCAAATAAAATTTTAAGAAAACTTTAAAACTTCTATTTTTACCACCGAACGTCTGAATCACGTCAAATCAACTCTGTTTCTCACCAAATTCGACAGACAAGTCCTAAATGACATAACGGACCTATAAAAAATTTTAGAACTCGAATCCGACCCCGATATCAATAAAAGTCAATTTGTGGTCAAACTTTAAAATCTTTAAGCCTTTAGGCTTCTAGTTTCCGTCAAGTTGCCATAACTTGAGCTAGGGACCTCCAAATTAATTTCCGTGCATACGCCCAAGTCCCAAATCATGATACGGACCTACCGAAACTGTCAAAATACTGATCTGAGTTTGTTTTCTCAAAATATTGACCAAAGTCAACTCAGTTAAGTTTTAAGACTCTATTCCACATTTTAATAATTTTTTCATATAAAAATGTTTCAGAAAATTATACGGACTGCACACGCAAGTCACAGAATGATGAATAGTATTTTTCGGGGTCTTAGAATACAGAATTAATTAATAAATTTAAAGATAACCTTTTGGGTCATCACACCACTAGAGAGTAGTTGTCTAACAGTATTATGTCTCCGTGGTATGTGACGAGATTTTCTATTATACATAACGCTCCCTGCCCTGCCTATTGCTGCTTGACTATCACAATGTATACATATAGGTGCCAAAGATTTAGGTCAAAAAGGAATATCTTCCAAGAAATTTCGGAGCCATTCAGCTTCTTCACCGGCCTTATCTAAAGCTATGAATTCATATTCCATTGTAAAATGGGCGATGCACGTTTGTTTGGATGATTTTCAAGACACTGCTGGAGTGTTAGATACCCCAAAAATTGTGTCATTGCCATCCAATGTATTTGATTAGGATTACTTGTAAACCGACTCAGTTTGCTAATAGCACATGCTATATCTGGTCGCGTACAATTCATGATATACATCAAACTTCCCAATACTTTTGCATAGTCCAATTGTGAGTCACTTTCACCTTCATTCTTTTGAAATGCATAACTCACGTCAATTGGAGTCTTGGCAATCTTGAAATCCAAATACTTAAACTTGTCACGTACTTTTTCAATGTAGTGAGATTGTGATAATGCTATACCTTGTGGAGTCTTGTGAATTCTGATTCCTAAGATCACGTCAGCAACTCCTAAGTCTTTCATGTCGAATTTGCTAGCCAGCATGCGCTTAGTAGCATTTATGTCTGCCATATTTTTGCTCATTATCAACATGTCATCAACATATAAACAAACAATGACTTCATGACATGTAGTATTTTTAATCTAAGCACATTTGCCACACTCATTGATTTTAAACCCACTTGCCAACATTATTTCGTCAAATTTGGCATGCCATTATTTGGGTGCTTGTTTAAGTCCATAAAGTGACTTAATAAGTTTGCACACTTTCCATTTTTACACGGAACCACAAAACTCTCAGGTTGTTCCATGTAAATCTCTTCCTCCAATTCACTATTTAAGAAAATGGTTTTAACATCCATTTGATGGATTTCAAGACCATACACGGCCGCTAGTTCCACTAACACCCTAATAGATGTTATCCTCGTTATGAGTAAGTATAAAAGTAATCAAGGCGTTCCTTTTGTATATAACGTTTGACAACAAGTCTTGCCTTATATTTGTCAATAGTGCTATCAACTTACATTTTCCATTTAAAGATCGATTTCAAACCTAAAGGCTTATTTCCTGTAGGAAGATCAAGCAATTCCGATGTATGGTTATCCAAAATTAATTGAATCTCACTATTGACTGCCTCTTTCCATAATGTTGAATCAGATGATGACATAGCTGCTTTGAAGGTTTGAGACTCATTTTCAAGCAAGAATGTCACAAAATTTGGTCTAAAGGAAGTAGATGTTTTTTGACATTTGCTACGCCTTGGATCCTCTTCACTTGGAGTATTTTTCTTTGGTTCTCTATGTGGTCGTTTAAGTCTTTCACTTAACGACTCACATTCAGTTTTATACGAATAGATACTTTCAAAGAATTTAGCATTATCTGATTTAATTATAGTGTTAACATGAATTTCGGGATTATCAGATTTATGAACCAAAAACCGGCATACTTTACTATTTGTAGCATATCCAATAAAAATACAATCCATAATTTTTTGTCCGATCTTTACCCTTTTGGGTAAAGGTACTTGTGCCTTTGATAAACACCCCCACACTTTGAAATATTTCAAGTTGGGTTTTCTTCCTTTCTATTTTTCATATGGAATAGATTGCGTTTTGTTGTGGGGTACTCTGTTGAATATTCGGTTAGCTATAAGGATAGCTTCCTCCCACAAATTCTACGGTAAACCAGAACTTATCAATAAGGCATTCATCATTTCCTTTATTGTCTGATTTTTCCTTTCGCAATTCCATTGGATTGAGTGTGTAGGGGGCATTAGTTTGATGGATAATTCCATATTCCGAACATATTTCTGCAAACAGAGATTCGTATTCTTCACCCCTATCACTTCTAATCATTTTAATCTTTTTATTCAATTGATTCTCCACTTCATTCTTGTATTGCTTAAATGCTTCAATTGCTTCATCCTTACTACTAAGAAAATAAACATAACAATATCGAGTACAATCGTCAATAAAAGTTATAAAGTACTTTTTCCCACCACGAGATGGTGGTGACTTCATATCGCAAATATCAGTATGAATTAAGTCTAAAGGATGTGAATTCCTTTCAACAAACTTATAAGGATGTTTTACAAACTTAGATTCAACACATATTTGACATTTTGATTTATTACACTCGTATTAGGCAATACCTCTAAATTTATTAACTTCCACAAGGTTTTGTAATTGACATGTCCTAAACGAATATACCATAAATCATTTGATTCCAATAAATAAGAAGAAGATGAAATTTTATTAATACTGTCAACAACCTTTACATTGAGTTTGGAAAGGACCTCTGTGAGGTAGCCCTTTCCAACATACATATCATTCTTCCTTACAATAACTTTTTCAGATACAAATACACATTTGAATCTATTCTTAACAAGTAAAGAAGTTGAAACTAAATTTTTCCTAATAGTAGGAACATGGAGAACATTGTTGAGCATTAATACCTTGCCGGAAGTCATCTTCAGGAATATCTTCCCACAACCCTCAATCTTAGTTGTTGCAGTATTTTTAATGGAAAGCTCTTCTTCGGGACCAGCAATAGAGTAAGTCGCAAATGCTTCTTTGACAACACAAATATGTCGAGTGTCTCTAGAGTCAATCCACCACTCCTTCGGATTTCCAACTAAGTTGCATTCGAAAAGCATTGCACACAGATCATGAATGTGATCATTTTTCTCCACTATGTTGCCCTGTCCCTTTGTCTTGTCCTTTATCAGAGACGACAATCAAGGGCTTTGTGACCAGCTTTTTCACAGCTGTAGTAGTTGCCCTTGAATTGTTTCTTGTTCTGCTCCTTAGTCTGTTCAAAAGACCTCTTCCTCTTCTTACATTTTGGAGTAGTATCCTCAATGATATTAGCTCCCATAATCGTTGAATTTTCACGAGACTTCTTCTCGGCTGTTTTATTATCTTCCTCAATCTTGAGACGAATCACAAGATCTTCCAACATTATTTCTTTGCACTTGTGCTTTATATAGTTTTCAAAATCTCTCCACGAAGGAGGCAACTTTTCAATCATTGTAGCCACTTGAAATGCTTCATTGACTACCATATCTTCAGCAATAAGGTCGTCAAAAATAAATTGAAGCTCTTGAACTGGGGTTCCAACGGTTTTGTTGTCTATCATTTTATAGTCTAGAAACTTGGCAACCACAAACTTTTTCGAGCATGCATCTTCAGTCTTGTATGTCTTCTCAAGTGCATACCATAATTATTTCGAGGTATTCATAGCACTATAGACATTGTACAAGTCATCCTCCAAAGAACTTAGGATGTAGCCTTTGCAAATAAAGTCTGCATATTTCCACGCCTCAATAATCATAAACTTTTCATTGTCTAGAATGTCGGCGGCAGGCACTGGAGGGTCTTCACTGGTGAATTTCTACATACCAAGTGTGGTAAGCCAAAAGAACACTCTTTGCTTCCATCCTTTAAAGTTGGCTCTAGAAACGTTACATGGTTTTTTGGCCGGTCGTACAGCAGTTCGGCTTGACGAGGCTATCGTCGTTGCCGCAACAGTCGCAGAAGAATTTCCATTATCAATTGCCATTTCTCACTGTCCACAACAGAAGAGTTAAATTAATGGCAGAAAATAGAACAATAAACAATACTGTAATTAATGACAAACATTACGTTTAATAAATAAAAACTGAAGTTTTGTATATAATGTTTCACAATAAAACAATGAAGTTTTTATGTTCTTCAAAGAGTTTTTGAATTTTATCCTCAAGTAGCCGAGGTGTTGGAATATTATCCTCCCAGGATAGAACGATTTAACTCACTAGAGTATCGGTACCAAAAACGCCGGTGAATAGCGAACCACTTGAAGGTTGCAAAACACACTGAAAAATTTTTGTGTAGAAGAAGAAGATCAGAAAATTTCGTAAGGAAATATTCTGGGATAAAGGCATATTTATAGCTATTTTTTGCACTGTTTCTGAAAAGGTTTGCAACCTTTTAGAAACAGCCGTGGCTGTTGGAACAGGCGAGAACGATTCCCGTTTAAAATATTCTGGGAAATTAATTTAAAATAATCCGAGAAAGAAACGGAACGGGTCGCATCGCGGATCCTAGGTTATTCCGGGTTGAATTTTTGTTAGTTAATTAAATAATTAAAATAAATTTTATCCAAAAAGATCAATCAATCGATCGATCTTTAACCGAAGCCGAAGCCGAGCCGAGCGACGACGACGCGCGGCTTACTTTATTTCCAACCCATTTAACATCAAGAGAAGTGCTTTCTCAAAATAAGCACATTCACTTTTTTTTCACCACCAATGAGAGACACTTGCTCTTTCCAAAGAAAAAGGAAGCTCACTTTCCCTTCACGTTTTCTCTCCATTTCTCATTCACCAATCTTTTAATCCCAACAATATATATATAGTCCTTAATTAAAATTAATTTTGACTATTTCACTAAATACCGACCGACTTCGGTAGGTTATTTTAATAAAACACAATTTAAAAAAAATAGAAATCAGATTTTCGACCGAATTCGGTCGGTAAGTTTCTACTCAAACGATTGATATTTCATTTAAATGTACCGGCCGCCGTTTTGGACCAAAGTCGGTTGGAAATCTGCAAATTAGAGCCCACCATCGGGCTTTCTTCCCCATTTCTCAATTTTCTCTATCTCTCATTCTCTCCTCCACTCTCTTCAACCGTAAGGCGATTTCGCTCAAATCCCATCCAAAATCTATTCCTACCCCAAAATCAAAGCTCAAAATCATCCTCATTACCTTCTTCGCCAAAATCCCCAATCACACTGCCTAACCGCCGCCTCCTCCTCCACCACTGCCTCACCACCGCCGCCGCTGCTTCTTCCACCACCTGCCTCCCTTCTTACCACTGCTCAACCGCTGCTACTTCTACTACGTAAAGGTTAGTCACCTAGTTTTTTTTAAGTTACTTTAATTCTTAAAATTTATGGTTTAATTTATTGTTCTATTTTTTTATTGCTTTTATAAATTTACGGTTTATTAATTTGGGATTTAATTTATTGTTCTATTTTTGTTTATTTCTTTTAGAAATAATTTATTAATTTAGGGTTTAATTTATTGTTCTATTTTTGTTTATTTCGTTTAGAAATAATTTATTATTTTAGGGTTTAATTTATTGTTCTATTATTATTTATTGCTTTTAGAAATTTAGGGTCTATTAATTTAGGGGATAATATTGTTCTATTAGTGTTTATTGCTTTTAGAAAATTAGGCTTAACTAATTATGATATATTAATTGAATTAGTTAGTCTAATTGAATGTGTTAATAAATTATAATCTTTATGAGTTAGTCTAATTACGATTAATGCTAGTATTTGCATCTTGCAGGTCTTTCAATTATATTGCTTGTTAATGGTTTAATTGAATTTGAAAAGAAATTATTTAGGGATATATGAGAACTTTAAAATTAATATGCACTCAAATTATTTAAATTAACTACTTTGTAACTAAAGTGTATTATGTTTTAAACTATAAATTAATTTGAATACTCATTTAATATAACATGCAATTTATTTGTTCTTTGCGTAGATGGAATATCGTAGTTGGACGTATAATAGGAATTATCCTAATCGTCGATTTTTGAGGGAGGAATTTATAGAAGAGGTTAATAAATTTATTAGGCATGCAATATCACTTGAACCATTTCTAATCGGGGGAGGGGGAGGGATTAGATGTCCTTGTGTGAAGTGCAAGTGTTTGCATTTTTTTTGGATCAGAGGATGTTAAGACTCATATTTATAAAAAAAGAGTTTATGGATAATTATTTTGTGTGGACTATTCATGGAGAGGTTAGTGGTAGTGATGATGTATTTCATAGCATAGTTGTTCGTGAAAGTAGTATATCGGTGAGGAGTAACGTTCAACATCCTAGATACCATGAAATGGTTGCGGGTTCATACCTAATGATCAAATTACAAAGACAATCACTGAAACGCTTGGCCGGTTGTATGATGCACCCTATGCGACTTGGAGTGAATTTTCACCAGAGCTCGTGGAGAAAATTTTCAACCAATTTAAGGTTTTAATACAATTCTTATCTATTTAACCATTATATTATCAATAATTTCATCTAACGTTACACACTTAATTTGCATACTAAGTGTTCCTGGGAGGACCGACATAACAATACCATTCTTGCAAATTTTGAGTTCAAATGTCGTAAGAGACTATCTGATTCCTTCTGTTCTACTCGGAAGAAGAGCAAGAAGCCTTCATGGGTCCTACTGCACATATGAGAGGATCTACTGAGGTAGTGGACTACTGAAAAATTCGAGAAGAGGAGTGAACAAGAAAAGAAGGCCCGGGCATCTAAGAAGGGTGACTCCTTGCACTGTGTGGGTTTAAGGAGCATGGGGACTGCGAGGAGACTACTGGTAATTCCTTAAAATATTTAATTCTATTTTTATCGAACTATATTTATATATTTTAATTTAGTTAACATGTTTTATTATATTTGTAGGAAAAAAATATGGGAGGAAGATGACTCATGATGAGTTCTTCATGGAGACTCACATCCGGAAGAAAAAGGCACCGACAGATCCGACTAGATGGGTCGAGGACCGGACAAAGACTACATATGCAAGTTTCATAACTACTATAACTTGAAATTAATATTTATAATATTATATAGTTAATAATTTTCTATCTTCTAAGTAAAGGGTCACTTTAAGACTAATGTGGAGGAGTACACTTAGAGCTTGCCACCGAATGAGCAAGGCGAGCGACCACTCCTTTCAGACGAAGAAGCGCAGAAGATATGGTTGGATGTTGTCGGTGGTCCTAAAAAAGGGATATCATACGGCTTTCCAGAGAGACCATTTCGGCGCTACAGGGCGGGATTGGAAGGTATAGGGACTTCCGCCCAAGGCCAGATAATTGATATGTCGACTCTCTTTCCTATAAAGAAGAAAATCGCAACGCTGACAACTTACCTTGAAGAGACAAATGCTAGATAAAAAAAGAGAGATAAACAATTTGATACCCTTCAAGTTCAGCTATAAAAAAGGGACCAACAATTTAATGTCCTTCAAGGTCAGTTGGCCAATCTTTTTCCTAGTGGTGCTTTGTCACGACCCAAACTAACCCCTGTCGTGATGGCGTCTATCGTGGAACTAGGCAAGCCGACTCATTTTCAAACAAACCAATATTTTCATTTCAAAGATAATTTCAATGCTATTTAACATAAAAACCTTCATAAAGGAGTTCAAATCAAAACAAAAGTGCAGAAAAGAAAAGCCCGACATCGGGGTGTCACTAGTCATGAGCATCTACTATCATTTGTCTGACAATATCAACACTAACATAGTCTGGAAAATATCTAAATACAACTAAAGGAAGATAAGAGGGAGAAGAGCAAGGGCTGCGATCGCCAAGCAGCTACCTTGCTGTCCCCGAGAAAATCTGCAACCAGAATAATCAACAACCGCTACCGTGCCCAGCTACACTTGGATCTGCACACAAGTTACAGGGTGTAATGTGAGTAAGCCAACTCAGTAAGTAACAACAATAAATAAAGACTGAGTAGTAGTGACGAGCAATAAAGCATATCAAGTTCATATCATCAGTAAAGTACAACATGCTTTAAAAATCAGTGTTCGAATCAAATCATCTCGTTTAAACCCGGTTCCAGTAAAAATCATTTGAAGATATTTTTCAACAGTTTTTCAAACAAAGACTCAATCCAAAGGTGAGCAAAAATGATGAAATCATAAACAGTCCCTCGGGCAAAACATCACTCATATAAAGCCCCTCAGGCAAACCTCACAGTCACTCATGCCTCTCGGGCATACCTCACAATCACTCTTGCCCCTCGGGCATACCTCACAATCACTCATGACTCTCAGTCACTCAGCACTCGGTACTCGACACTCGCACTTAGTAGGTACGTGCGCTCACTGGGTGTGTGTACAAACTCCGGAGGGGCTCCTTCAGCCCAAGCGCTATATCAAGTCAAATCATGGCATAAATCACTCAGGCCCTTGGCCTATATCAAACATGCTGCGACGTGCATCCCAATCCCATAAATATCCTCACAAATCAGGCCCTCGGCCTCACTCAATCATAAACCTCTCAAGCCACTCTGGCATTTCAGTAAAAATAGGCAATTCAGCCCAAGACAATTTTTTTATGCATCAAAATAGAGTCATAAAACTAAGTTATGCAGTAAATAAGTATAACCATGACTGAGTATATATTTTCAATCAAAAACAGTGAGAGGATAGTAAAAAAAAGGCCCCTAAGGGTCCAAACAACACTGGCACAAGGCCCAAAATATGGCATTCAGCCCGATTTACAGAAACTCTTTCTAAAACATGTAAGTATCATATAGGTTCAACAAAATATGCAACTTCACAGTTGCTACGGGACAGACCAAGTCATAATCCCCAACAGTGCACGCCCACACACCCGTCACCTAGCATGTGCATCACTTCAAAATAGGAAAATGATACGAAATCCGTGGTTTCAAACCCTCAGGACTAGATTTACAATCGTTATTTACCTCAAACCGGTCAAATCTCTACCCTGCAATGCTCTTGCCTCTCGACTCAGCCTCCAAGTGCTCTGAATCTATTCAAAATCAGTACAATACTATCAATATACGCTAATGGAATGAATTTCACAAGAAAAACTATCAAATTAGCCCAAACCCAAAATTGGCTCAACCCAGCCCCCGGGCCCACGTCTCAAAATCCAACAAAATTTACAAAACTAGGAAGCTCATCGACTCACGAGACCATACATACAAAATTTATCAAAATCCGACATGGTTTGGTCCCTCAAATCTTTAAATTAAACTCTCCAAAATCTCAAGCCCTAACCCCTCATTTTCACTAATTACATGATTAAACGATGAGAAATAACCATACATACGAGTATTAGAGCTCAAGCAACTTACATCACTCATAGTCCTTGAATCACCCTTAAAACATCACTCCAAGAGCTCCACATACCGACTTGAAAATGGTGGAAATGAACCAAATTCGCGAAGGCTTCTATTTATGGTTTCTGCCCAGGCTTTTCGCACCTGCGGACAATTTCTCGCTTCTGCGCCACCGCACCTGCGCTCCATTTCCGCATCTGTGACCACGCAGGTGCGAAAAATACCTCGCACCTACGGCCACTGCCTGACTTCCTCACTTCCGCTTCTGCGTCACCTATCCGCATCTGCGGACTCGCAGATACGACCTATCCTACGCACTTGCGGACCCACCTCGACATTGTCCGCACCTGCGACCTCTTGTGCACTTCTACGGTCTCGCAGGTGCGGGAAATTCATCGCACCTGTGCCTTCTGCCCAGCTCCTCTAACCTCGCATCTGTGATATCCCCCTCGCTTCTGCGGGCTCGCACCTGCGATGAGACATCCGCAGGTGCGATTATGATAGCTGAGTTCCAACTTCAACAGTCCTCCAATGTCCAAACTTGTTCCGTTAATCACCCGAAATCACCCCGAGGCCCTCGGGACCTCAACCAAAAATACCAACAAGTCATATATAAACATGCAAACTTAGTCGAACCTTTGAATCACTCAAAACAACATCAAATCAACCAAATTACCCTCAGATTCAAGCCTAAGAACTTCTAAACTTCCAAATTCGACATCCGATGCCGAAACTAACCAAACCACGTCCGAATAAACTCAAATTTTGCACACACGTCAAAAATGACACTAAGAACCTACTCCAACTTCTGGAATTCCATTCCGACCCCGATATCAAATTTTCCAATGCCGACCAAAAATTGCCAAATTTTCAATTTCGCCAATTCAAGCCTAATTCTACCACAGACCTCCAAATCATATTCCGGACGCACTCCTAAGTCCAAAATCACCTAACGGAGCTAATGAAACCTTCATAATTATTTTCTGAGATTGTTTACACATAGGTCAACATACGATTGACTTTTCCGACTTAAGGTTCTAAATAAGAGACTAAGTGTCTCATTCCACTTCGAAACCACTCCGGACTCGAACCAACCAACCAGATACAACACAATACAGCTAAATAACACATAAAGATCAGAAATGGGGGAAACGGGGCTATAACTCTCAAAACGACCAGCTGAGTCGTTACATCCTCCCCTTCTTAAACAACCGTTCATCCTCGAACGGATCTAGAAACATACTTGGAGTCTAGAATAGGCATGGATATCTGCTCCGCATCTCCCGCTCAGTCTCCCAGGTGGCCTCCTCCATAGGCTAACCTCTCCACTGCACCTTCACTGAAGCTATATCCTTTGACCTCAACCTTCGAACCTGCCGATCCAAAATAGCCACCGGTTCACATCATAAGTCATATCACCCTCAAACTGAACCGTGCTGAAGTCCAAAACATGGGATGGATCTCCAATATACCTTCGGAACATGGAAATATGAAACACTAGGTGCACACTCGACAAGCTGGGTGGCAAGGCAAGCTTATAAGCCACCTCCTTTATCCTCTGAAGCACCTCAAAAGGCCCAATGAACCGGGGGCTCAACTTGCCCCTCTTCCCAAACGTCATAAAACCCTTCATGGGTGATACCTTCAGTAAAACCTTCTCCCCAACCATGGAAGATACATCACGGACCTTCCTATCCGCATAACTCTTCTGCCTAGACTGCGCCGTGCGAAGCCGCTCCTGAATCAATTTTACCTTATCTAATGCATCCTGGACCACGTCTGCACCCAAGAGCCTAGCCTCACCCGGCTCAAACCATCTAACCAGAGATCTACACCTCCTCCCATATAAATCCTCGTACAAAGCCATCTGAATACTCGGTTGATAACTGTTGTTATATGCAAACTCCGCGAGTGGCAGAAACTAGTCCTATGAACCACCAAAATCAATGACACAAGCACGCAACATGTCCTCCAATATCTGAATAGTGCGCTCGGACTGCCCGTCCGTCTGAGGGTGAAAAGTTGTGCTCAACTAAACCTGAGTACCCAACTCTCGCTGCACTGCCCTCCAAAACTGCGATGTAAACTGAGTGCCCCTATCTGAAATGATGGAAATTGGGATACCATGCAGGCGAACAATCTCTCGGATGTAAATCTTAGTCAACCGCTCTGAAGTGTAAGTAGTACCAACTGGAATGAAGTGACCGGACTTGGTCAGCCGATCCACAATAACCCAAATAGCATCGAACTTCCTCGAAGTCCGTGGGAGCCCAACTACAAATTCCATGGTGATCCGCTCCCACTTCCACTCCGGAATGTCTAATCTCTGAAGCAAGCCACCTGGTCTCTGATGATCATACTTAACCTGCTGACAGTTGAGACACCAAGCTACAAACCCAACTATATCCTTCTTTATCCGCCTCCACCAATAGTGTTGTCTCAAATCCTGGTACATCTTCGCGGCACCCAGATGGATGGAATACCGCGAGCTATGGGTCTCCCCAAAAATCAAATCTCGAAGCACATCTACATTAGGCACACATATCCGGTCATGCATCTTCAACACACCGTCATGACCAATAGTCACATCCTTAGCATCACCTCTCTGAACCCTGTCCTGAAGAACGAGTAAGTGGGGGTCATCATACTGACGCTCCCTGATACGGTCATAAAGAGAAGACCTGGAGACCACGCAAGCCAATACCCGACTAGGCTCCGAAATGTCCAATCTCACAAGGTGGCCCGCTAAGGCCTGAACATCCAATGCCAAAGGTCTCTCTACTAGTGGAAGATATGCTAAACTCCACAAACTCTCCGCTCGGTGACTCAAAGCATCGGCCACCACATTGGCCTTCCCCGCATGGTATTAAATAGTGATATCATAGTCCTTAAGAATATCCAACCATATCCGCCGATGCAAATTAAGATCCTTCTGCTTAAACAGATGATGCAGACTCCAGTGATCAGTATAGATCTCACAATGAACCCCATACATATAATAACTCCAAATCTTCAAGGTGTGAACAATGGATGCCATCTCAAGATCATGGACAGGATAGTTCTTCTCATGGGTCTTTAATTGGCGCGAGGCGTAGGCAATCGCCCTACCCTCCTGCATCATAACACAACCAATGCTTATCTTCGAGGCATCACAATACACGGTGTAAGAACCTGAAGCTGATGGCAGAACTAACACTGGAGCTGTGGTCAAACCAGTCTTGTGCTTCTGAAAGCTCTCCTCACATTTATCCGACCACCTGAATGGAGCACCCTTTTGGGTCAATTTGGTCAAGGGCGATGCAATAGATGAAAATCCCTCCACAAAATGACGGTAATAACCCGCCAAACCAAGGAAGCTCCTAATTTTCATGGCTGAGGACGGTCTAGGCCAACTCTGCACCGCCTATATCTTCTTCGGATCCACCTGAATACCCTCACTGGACACCACGTGTGGCAAGAATGCTACTAAACTGAGCCAAAACTCACACTTGGATAAATTTGCATAAAGTTTCGCCTCCCTCAATATCTGTAATACAATCCTCAAATGCTGAGCGTGCTCCTCCTGGCTACGAGAGTACACCAGGATGTCATCAATGAATACAATAACTAATGAGCCCAAATAGGGCTGGAATACACTGTTCATCAAATGCATGAACGTTGTTGGGGCATTGGTCAGCACAAAAGACATCACTAAGAACTCATAATGGCCATATCGGGTCCTGAAAGTGGTCTTAAGAATATCCGAATCCCGAATCTTCAGCTGGTGATAACCGAACCTCAAATCAATCTTGGAGAACACCCTCGCTCCCTGAAGCTGGTCAAATAAATCATCAATACGAGGCAAAAGGATACTTGTTCTTGACTGTGGCCTTGTTCAACTGCCTGTAATCAATGCACATCCTCATGGAAACATCCTTCTTCTTCATAAATAGAACCGGTGCACCCCAAGGCGACACACTAGGACAAATAAACCCCTTATCAAGGAGTTCCTGAAGCTGTTCTTTCAATTCCTTCAACTTCGTCGGTGCTATCCAATACGGTGGAATAGAAATTGGCTGAGCGCCCGGCACCAAATCAATACCAAAGTCAATATCCCTGTCAGGCTGCATGCCCGGCAGGTCTATAGGAAACACATTCGGAAAATCACGTACCACCGAAACAGAATCAATGACTGGAGTCTCTGCACTAACATCCCTCACAAAAGCCAAATAAGATAGGCAACCCTTCTGAACCATCCGCTGAGCCTTCAAATATGAAATCACCCTACTTGGTACATAATCTACAGAACCGCTCCATTCAACCCTTGAAATTCTCGGCATAGCCAATGTCATTATCTTAGCGTGATAATCTAGAACAGCACGACATGGAGATAACCAATTCATACCTAATATCACATCAAAGTCAACTATACTGAGTAGCAAAAGGTCCACTTGGGTGTCCAGACCACCAATAGTCACCACACATGACCGATATACGCGGTCCACAACAATAGTATCGCCCACAGGAGTAGATACATGAACAGATAAAACTAAAGACTCACGAGGCATATCTAAAAAATGGGCGAAATATGAGAAAACATATGAATACGTGGAACCATGGTCGAATAATACTGAGGTATCTATGTGACAAACTGAGACAATACCTGTAATCACAACATCTGAAGCAATAGCATCTAGTATAGAAGGGAGGGCATAGAAACGGGCCTGGCCACCCCCTAATCTGCCTCCCCCTCTAGGGCGACCCTTAGCTAACTAACCTCCACCCCGAGCTGACTGGGCGGGTGGTGAAGTAACTGGTGTTGAAGTCGAAGGGTGACCCATCTACTGAGATAAACCTCCATGACAATGAGGACAGTACCTCCACATATGCCCAAACTCCCCACACTCAAAACAACTCCCTGGTGCTGGTGACGGAAATTGAAAGGAA
The DNA here is from genome assembly GCF_000390325.3 of Nicotiana tomentosiformis. NCBI lineage: Eukaryota > Viridiplantae > Streptophyta > Magnoliopsida > Solanales > Solanaceae > Nicotiana > Nicotiana tomentosiformis. Next base: position 8,528,275 of record NC_090821.1, read on the forward strand.
GCCCTAGCACTGGAATAACTGGTAGAAGAACCTGGCATAGAGGATCCCTGAACTGGTGAAGCACGAGATGAACTCTGAGCTGGAAGGGCACTAAGTGATGAGTGGACCTGATGAGAACTGTAAGAACCATGGCCAGATGATGCACCACGGCAAAATGGCCGAGCTGACTGAGCCTGTCAAAAATGACGACCTCTACCGTGCTAAAATTGACCCCCCAAAAGGAGCACCGCTGAATCCACCCTGTCCACAAGGCCTCTTGGACTCTATCTCAACCCTCTCCTGACCGCGAACCATCTCAGTCTATCGAGCAATGTCGACAACCTCATCAAAAGGTAGCACCAGACACCCTCTCTCTGGTCATAAGCAACTGTAGCTGAAAAGTGAGACCATCAATAAACCTCATGATCCTCTCCCTGTCCGTGGGAACCGACTAGATCGCATGACGGGCCAACTCGGAGAACCGCATCTCATACTGTGTCACAGATATATCACCCTGGCGAATCCGCTCAAACTGCCTGCGCAGTTCCTCTCCGCGGGATTGAGGCATAAACTTCTCCAAAAAGACCCCGGAGAACTCCTGCCAAGTAAGGGGTGTTGTGCCAATAGGCCTATGCCTCTCGTAAGTCTCCCACTATCTGAGTTTAGCCCCAGAGAATTGAAAAGTAGTGAATGAGACCCCACAAGTCTCCAGAACAGTACGGAGTATCCTCTAAACACCTGTCCAACAAGTCCTGGGTATACTCTCTCTCTCTGTGCCACTGAAAGGTAGTGGATGGAGTCTCCTAAACCTCTCCAACCTACGCTTATCATCCTCAGGCATAGCAGGAACCACATAATCCTGTGCAGCTGTAATCGGCTGGGCTGGTGGTGCCTCCGGTGTCTAAAGTCCCTGAACAACCTGCTCGGGTGTGCGAGCAATGGGAGTCTGAGTGCTTCCCCCGGCCTGAGAAGTAGTTGCGGCCGTCAAGATAGAGACCGCCTGAGCAAGGCCGATACACGCTATCAGAATCGGAGCTAGGGCCTCCTGAAGGCCTGGAATAAAAATAGGCACAAGTGGTGCGTGAGCTGGTGCATCAACGACTGGAACCTGATCCTGACCTGGGACAACTGGTGGATCCGCAGGTACTGCCCTAGCTGTTGTACGGGCTGCACCTCTGCCCCTACCACGGCCTCTATCGCGGCCTCGGCCTCTCGCGTCCCTGGCTGGTGATACTGGTGGCTGGCCCTCCTAACCGGTAGCACGAGTCCTCATCATCTGTGAGAGAATGAAGCAACAGATGTTTATTTACTAGAATCAACAGATTCGCACGACAAGAATTCAAGAATGTGGAGTTTCCTAAAGGTTATGCAGCCTCTCAAAGATAAGTACAGACGTCTCCGTACTGATCGGCAAGACCCTACTAAACCCGCTCATGACTCGTGAGACCTATGTAACCTAGGCTCTGATACCAATCTATCACGACCCAAACTAACCCCTATTATGATGGTGCCTATCATGGAACTAGGCAAGCCGACTCATTTCCAAAAAAACCGATATTTGCATTTCAAAGATAATTTCAATGCTATTTAACATAAAAACCTTCGTAAAGGAGTTCAAATCAAAACAAAAGTGCACAAAAGAAAAGTCCGACATCGGGATGTCACTAGTCATGAGCATCTACTATCATTTGTCTGACAATATCAAGACTAACATAGTCTGGAAAATAGCTATATACAACTAAAGGAAGATAAGAGGGAGAAGAGCAGGGGCTGCGATCGCGAAGCAGCTAGCTTGTTATCCCCGAGCAAATCTGCAACCAGAATAATCAACAATCGCTACCGTGCCCAGCTACACCTGGATCTCCATACAAGGTGCAGGGAGTAATGTGAGTACGCCTACGCAGTAAGTAACAACAATAAATAAAGACTGAGCAGTAGTGACGAGCAATAAAGCATATCAAGTTCATATCTCAAAAATTCAGTAAAGTACATCATGCTTTAAAAATCTATGTTTGAATCAAATCATCTCGTTTAAACCCGGTTCCAGTAAAAATCATTTAAAGATATTTTTCAACAGTTTTTCAAACAAAGGCTCAATGCAAAGGTGAGCAAAAATGATGAAATCATAAATAACCCCTCGGGCAAAACATCACTCATATACAGCCCCTCGGGCAAACCTCACAATCACTCATGCCTCTCGGGCATACCTCACAATCCCTCTTGCCCCTCAGGCATACCTCACAATCACTCATTCCTCTCAGTCACTCAGCACTCAACACTCGGTACTCGACACTCGCACTTAGTAGGTACCTGCGCTCACTAGGGGTGTGTACAGACTCCGGAGGGGCTCCTTCAGCCCAAGCGCTATATCAAGTCAAATCATATAAATCACTCAGGCCCTCGGCCTATATCAAACATGCTGCAGCGTGCATCCCGATCCCATAAATATCCTCACAAATCAGGCCCTTGGCCTCACTCAATCATAAACTTCTCAAGCCACTCGGGCATTTCAGTAAAAACAGGGCATTCGGCCCAAGACAATATTTATATGCATCAAAATAGAGTCATAAAACTGAGTTATGCAGTAAACAAGTATAACCATGACTGAGTATATATTTTCAATCGAAAACAGTGAGAGGATAGTAAGAAAAGGCACCTAAGGGTCCAAACAGCACTGGCACAAGGCCCAAAACATGGCATTCAGCCCAATTTACAGAAACTCTTTCTATAACATATAAGTATCATATAGGTTCAACAAAATATGCAACTTCACAGTTGCTACTGGACGGACCAAGTCATAATCTCCAACAGTGCACGCCCACACGCCCGTCACCTAGCACGTGCGTCACGTAATGCGGGGTTTCATACCCTGAGGACTAGATTTACAATCGTTATTTACCTCAAACCGGTCAAATCTCTGCCCCGCAATGCTCTTGCCTCTCGACTCAGCCTTCAAGTGCTCTGAATCTATTCACAATCAGTACAATACCATCAATATACGCTAATGGAATGAATTCCACAAGAAAAACTATCAAATTAGCCCAAACCCAAAATTGGATCAACCCAGACCCCAGGCCCACATCTCAAAATCCAACAAAATTTACAAAACTAGGAAGCTCATCGACTCACGAGACCATACATACAAAATTTATCAAAATCCGACATCGTTTGGTCCCTCAAATCCTTAAATTAAACTCTCCAAAATCTAAAGCCCTAACCCCTCATTTTCAATAATTACATGATTAAACAACGAGAAATCACCATACATACAACTATTAGGGCTCAAGCAACTTACCTCACTGATAGCCCTTGAATCACCCTTCAAAAATCACTCCAAAAGCTCCAAAACCGACTTGAAAATGGTGGAAATGAACCAAATTCGCGAAGGGTTCTATTTATGATTTCTCCTCAGGCTTTTCGCACGTGCGGAAAATTTCTCGCTTCTGCGCCACCGCACTTGCGGTCCAAACAACCACATTTGCGTAAGTCACTTAAACGCCCGGACTCTGCACCTGCGCTCCATTTCCGCATCTACGACCACGCAGGTGCGGAAAATAGCTCGCACCAGCGGCCACTGCCTCACTTCCGCTTCTGCGTCACCTATCCGCATTTGCGGACTCACAGATGCGACCTATCCTACGCACATGAGGACCCAACCTACCTCGATATTGTCCGCACCTACAACCTCTTGTGCGCTTCTGCAACCTTGCAGGTGCGGGAACTTCATCGCACCTGCGCCTTCTGCCCAGCTCCTCCAACCTCGCATCTGCGATATCTCGCTCGCTTTTGTGGGCTCGCACCTGTGATGAGACATCCGCAGGTGCGATTATGACAGCTGAGTTCCAACTTTAACAATCCTCCAATATCCAAACTTGTTCCGTTAATCATCCGAAATCACCCCGAGCTCCTCGGGACCTCAACCAAAAATACCAATAAGTCATATATCAACATACAAACTTAGTCGAACCTTTGAATCACTCAAAACAACATCAAATCACCAAATTACCCTCGGATTCAAGCCTAAGAACTTCTAAACTTCCAAATTCAACATCTGATGCCGAAACCAACCAGACCACGTCCCAATGACCTCAAATTTTGCACACACGTCAAAAATGACACTACGAACCTACTCCAACTTTCGGAATTCCATTCCAACCCCGATATCAAATTTTTCACTGCCGACCAAAAATCACCAAATTTCCTATTTCGCCAATTCAAGCCTAATTCTACCACGGACCTCCAAATCACATTCCGGGCGCACTCCTAAGTCCAAAATCATCTAGCAGAGCTAATGGTACCTTCGTAATTATTTTTCGAGATCGTTTACACATAGGTCAATATCCGATTGACTTTTCCAACTTAAGGTTCTAAATAAGAGACTAAGTATCTCATTCCACTCCGAAACCACTCCGGACCCTAACCAACCAACCCGATACAACACAATACAGCTAAATAACATATAAAGAAGTAGAAATGGGAGAAACGGGGCTATAACTCTCGAAATGACCGGCCGGGTCATTATATGCTTTCCCCATTCCCCGATTTCGTGAGTCTTCCCCAGATGTGTCTCCTTCTCGTTGTGATCCTTCGAACCATGCCGATGATGAAGGTTCTAGTAGTGGAGATGGAGATGATGTAGTACAAAACACTCATTGAATAATGTTTGAACTTTTAACTTATGAAATGTTTTATTGTTGAGTATGATGTTTTGTTAATATAGTTTTGATAGTTGTTATTGTTGTTGTTATTATTGTTATTATTATTGTTATTGTGGTTTTTATTAGTTGAATGACAAAAATGTAATGCTGCAATTATAGGTGATTGGTTGTTGGCAGGTGGTGTAGCTATAAAACAACTGTATTCTACCAAAAACTTACATTTCCCAGAAATTTAAATTCACCTACCGACTTCGGTCGGAGTTTTTCATTTTAAATATTAAATATTTTAATAATATCGGCCGACTTCGGTCGGAATTTTTGATTTTAAATATTTTAATAATACCGACCGATTTCGGTTGGAATTGAACAATTTAAAAAAATGAATAATTAAAATTCCGACCGAAGTCAGTCGCTAATTTTAAAAATAATAAAAAATTATTTCCAAGAATACCGACCAAATTCGGTTGGTAAGTTTATTTTGTGTCAGAATATTTGGCCAAAGTGCGTTGAAAATTACTAACCGGCTTCGGTCAGAAATATTGACCGTCTGCGGTCGATAGACATTAGCGGCCATTATTTTTTTAACGAATTGAAAACGGTCGGAAATCAGTCGGTTTTGGTCGTGTTCGGGGATCAACGGACAATAATGCACTTAACGGGAGAAACGAAGAGTTGAGCAAGAGGCTCACCCAGATGCGCGACTGTGCATGAGACCCCTCCAACGTGCACTTGAGGGTGAAAGTAAAGCAGTACACTGCCAGAGGTGAGCGGCCATATGTGCGATAAAACCTCCAGGTGCAGCCGCACACGTCCTCTTCCGAAAACTTTACCCAGGGCTATTTTTGTAATTTTTGAGGCGACTTCTTTTGACCTATATGAAGGCTAGCTCGTCTAAAAATAGGGGATCATGGATTTTTATAGAACATTTGGGAGATAAGAAGGTAAGGAAACAACGGAGACTCAAAATACTTCATCCAATTCATTTAATACAGAAGTTTGTTTGATTCTGGGAATTGTAATGTCTTTTTGTTCTTCTAATACTCTTGTGATGAAATACTTCTCCGCTATAGAGTAATATTTCTTAGGGTTAATGATGGATATTGTGACTTGACTATTGTTTTGGATTTTACTTCTTGTTAATTGTACAAATTCATTGAATGAGTTATTAATTGAATCGCAAGGTCAATTGTGGTTTTACTTTAATCGAAAGAGAAGTGCTGCTGCAATTCGCATTGTGTTATCTTGTTTGGGTTGATTTCACGCCTCTCTTAGGTAATCGAAAAATCTTAGAGAGTTATCAATTGGCGGAATTTAGAAGAATAGCCGAGAGACATTCTTTGAAGGATCATTCATTCACTATATTAGAGCATATATTCGTAGGACCTGTTATTAGGTTTGTTAATGGAACTCTCATTCATTCGGAAGAAGAATTTGAAACCGTAAGATAGCCTAATCATCTGCTGAAATTGAAAGATTCAATAGAAGTTAAGAGTGAACTTAACACGGAGTTACCCGGAATAATAGTTGATCACATATATTGTCACATCCCTTACTTCTCCCCTTGATATTCATTCGTTGCTACTTAGCCATTAAATTTCCATTATTTTCTCACAATCGATAATCTTAGTTTCTTTTATTATTAGTTGATAAGAACATAAACCAAAGGTTATTTTCCTTGATAGTGTTAAGCTAAATATTTATTAGAACATTATTTAGCCCAATCCCCGTGGAGACGATTTAATACTATACTATCTTTGACTAGTGAGCCTAAGTTTTATACAATGGTTTTGTGCTCGTCAAATTTTGGCGTCATTGCGGGGATTGTCGATTAATAGTTTTTGAATTAATTTTCGGTGCTAATTTAGGAGCAATTTTATTTTATTTTCTTTTTTTAAGCTCCTCTTATCTATGTGCAGGAAACATGTTAAGTTCAGCGGTGTATGAATCGATCCTCTTCCAAGGAATTAGTGACATACGATCCAGAATAAGACAAGCATATGCAACAGTTGAGAAGGGAGAAAGGATTGAGCGGATTGATGTTGGTGAACAACCTAAGAGGAGGTGAGCCTAGCTGCGAGAGAGATAGCTCAGCGACAGGAAGCACGGTTAGCAGCTGAAGTAGCCCGTATAGTTGCGGATGAAATAGTCGACGGGGATAGAAGGTTCAATCTTAATCGAACCATGATCAAAAAAGAATTTGAAAATGCAGCCCCTTGGCCTGGGAGGTCGCTTGGAGATTATGCCATACCGGTGTACAACCAACAACAATCTAGCGTGATGCCCCCGCCCATTGATGCCAATAATTTTGAACTCAAACAGGGAGTCATCCAGACTATTCAGAATAATTGCATATTCAGAGGGAAACCCAATAAAGATTCCAACAACCATCTAATGGAATTCGACAAAATTATGAAATAATTCCGCTACAATGGAGCATCACATGATGCCATATACCTCAGAGCTTCCCGTTCTCACTTAAGGATGATGCAAAGCAGTGGTTGAGAAGTCTGCCCACAGGGTCAATCCGTACGTGGGAGGAGATTACTACCAAGTTCTTAAAAATATATTTCTCTACGGCTAAGACTAGATGGATGAGGAAATAGATTCATAATTTCTACCGAGGTGAAGGGGAGACAGTGTTGGAGGCATGGGAAAGATTTAAGGAGCTATTGTAGAGGTGCCCTTATAACGGAATGGAGCAGTGGATGCATCTCCATGACTCCTGGGATGGGTTAAACCCGTCATCAAGGAGATTGCTGAATAGTGCGGTTGCAGGTCCTTTAATGAAGAAAACTCCTAAAGAGATTGTCACTCTTCTGAATGAAATATCTGAAGACGCAGAACAATGGTCCATTGACCAAGGGAATCAAAGAAGATCAGCAGGGATGCACCAAGTAGAATCGTCAGTAGCAATGCAGGCTCACATTGCAGCTATGGTTAAGGACATCAAGCAACTGACGATAGCTCAACTACAAAATCAACCACAGGTGGGATGTGACATCTGTGGATTGGGACACCCTACACATGAGAGTCAAGCTACAACTGAGGAAGTCAACACTGTGGGGAACTTTAATAGAGGAAACTTCCAAGGTGGGAACAACTATAATGCTATGGGTCAAAGACATCCATGTTTTTCATGGAGTTCACCTAATGGGAGCTTGAACTCATGACAGCAAAACAATTTCAGACCCTAGGGTCAGGGATTACCAGGTTTTCAAAACCAGCAGAAGCAGCAATACCAGCCACCACAGCAAATTCAGTCAAGTATGTAAGATCTCATGAATACATTTATCAACAAAACAGATGAAAAATTTGAGAATCAAGTCACGACTATCCGGAATTTAGAATGAGAAATGGGACAGATTGAGAATTTGTTATCTGAGAGGACTCCTGGTACTCTTCCCTCTGATACTGAAAAGAACCCAAAGGAAACAATCAAAGTTATATCTCTGAGAAGTGGCAAAGCATTGACTGGCTCGGAGGTGAAAGCTAGACCTGAGGTGATTAGCAAGCACATTGAGAGACCAGAAGAGAAAGTGAGTGAAGAGCAAAACAGCCAGAGTAGCGGGGCACAAAAGGAGATTGAAGAAAGTAGACATATGTCAGCTCCACCATTCCCTCAAAAGATGAAACGGGAGAAACTTGACAAATGTTTTGGGAAATTTTTGGAGCTGCTCAAGCAACTTTATGTGAACATTCCTTTCAAAGATGTACTCACTCAGATGCCTAATTATGCCAAGTTCTTAAAGGAAATCTTGTCTAGCAAGAGAAAATTAGAGGAAACAACATTGGTCAAGCTAAACACCCACTGCAATGCCATCTTGCAAAATAGAATTCCCCAAAAGTGTGTGGACCTAGGAAGCTTCACTATACCATGCTCGTTGGGGAATGAAACATTCGACAAGGCCCTCTGTGATTCTGGTGCGTCTATAAATCTACTGCCTTTGTCTATATTTAGAAAACTGGAAGGTGAGTTTGGAATGGTGAAATCAATACCACTGTCCCTACAACTGGCTGATTAAACCACAATTCTACTTAAGGGAATCATTGAAGATATTTTAGTGAGGGTGGACAAGTTTGTGTTCCCCGTAGATTTTATTATGGTAGATATGGAGGTGAACAAGGAGGTGCCTCTAATTCGAGGAAGGCCATTCTTATGTACAGGCAGAGCTATCCTTGATATCTATAAAGGGCAGCTTATGCTCAGAGTGGGAAATAAAAAAGTGGTGTTTCAGATAAAGAGGATGATGAGATACCCCAGTGATGAGGCGTCCGCCTACTCGTGTTTCAAGCTGGACGTTGTTGGAGAATTGGCTGAAAAATACAAGTTTGACAAGCTTTGGGGATACTCTATAGAGGTGTATTACTCAGTCTAGCATAGTGGAGGATGAAGATCCCGAAATAAAGAAAGAGGTAGAAGCTCTTGAGATTGAGGATCAAGTGGTTGATGAAGAGGAACTAAAAAAGGAGGCTGATAAGCCTAATGTGTAATTGAAAGTCCTCCCACTCACTTAAAATATAATTTTCTTTAAACTAACAATTTTCCTATGATTATTTCTGCTGACTTGACAGGTACACATGAGCAAAAACTAGTGGAGCTGCTGAAAAAGCACAGGAAGGCCATGAGATGGAGTGTAACTGATATTCAAGGAATCAGTCCGGCCATTAGCATGAACAAAATTTTGTTGGAAGAAAATAGCTAGCCAGTGGTGCAGCCCCAGCACAAGCTGAACAAAAATTTGGTGGAGGTAGTGCACAAGGAGATCATCAAATTGCTAGATGCGGGAGTATTTTTTCCCATCTTTGATAGCAGTGGATTAGTCCAGTACAAGTTGTACCTAAGAAGGGGGGCATGACAGTAGTAAAACATGAAGATAATGAAGTGATCCTCACCAGAATAGTAACTGGGTGGAAAACATGCATTGATTATAGAATGCTAAATGATGCAACAAGGAAGGACCACTTCCCACTCCCTTTTATTGACCAAATGCCTAAGAAAGTGGCCGGACATGGATGTTACTGCTTCTTGGGTGGGTACTAAGGCTACAATCAGATACCCATTGTTCCAAAAGATATTGAGAAGACTACATTTACTTGCCCGTCGGGATTTTTACTTATAGGAGGATGCCGTTTGGGTTGTGTAATGAACCTGCCACTTTTCAGAGATGCATGATGTCTATATTCTCTAATTTAAACGGAAAGTGTCTAGAAGTATTCATGGATGATTTCACCCTCTTTGGTGATGACTTTGAGGATGGCCTAAAGAATTTGGAGCTCATGCTTGAACATTGTGATGCCACACACTTGGTCCTTAATTGGGAGAAGTGTCACTTCATGGTAAATGAGAAAATTATTTTAGGCCACAAAATGACTGCACAAGGAATTGAAAAGTTGATAGAGCTAAGTTTGATGTATTTGCTAGGCTCCCCCCACCGACTTCTGTGAAGATCATAAGGAGTTTCTTGGGACATGTTGGGTTCTATATGAGTTTCACCAAAAATAATTCTAGCATTACCAAACCATTAACTACATTGCTAGAGAAATATGCCAAGTTTGTTTTCAATGTGGAGTGCTTAAGAGCATTCAAATTGATAAATGAAAAGCTTGTAAGTACTCCTATTATGTTGACACCTGATTGGAGCCAGCCATTTGAGATAATGTGTGATGCCAGTGATGTAGCTGTGGGGGCAGTTATGGGGCAAAGAAAAGATAAAAATTTTAGGCCTATCTACTATGCAAGCAGGACATTGAATTATGCTCAAGTCAACTATGCCACTACTAAAATACCTAAGCCGGATAGTACACACGGATCACTAAGCCTTAAAATACATGTTGAGTAAGGAGTCCAAGTCGTGTCTGATACTATGGGTGCTATTGCTCCAAGAGTTTGAATTTGAGATTACAGATAGGAAGGACACAGAAAATCAAGTCGCCGATCATCTATCTTGACTTGAGAGACCTCTGGTTGAAACAGTTGAAATAAGGGAAGAATTCCCTGATGAGCAAATTTTCGCCATTGCTGCGGTCTCCAAAAGGCCACCTTGGTATGCTGATATAGCCAATGTTTTGGCTAGTGGATGGTTGCCTCATTACCTCTCTTGTGATCAAAGAAGGAAGCTTCAAGGTGAGGTAAAAGGTTATTTTTGGAATGACCCTTTCCTGTTTAAACTGTGTGGAAATGGTGTGATTCGAAGATGTGTGCGTGAAGGAGAGATGGCAAGCGTTCTCTCTCATTGTCATGATGGAGCAGCTGGAGGACACTATGGTAGAAATAGCAAAACAGAAAATGTCATGGAAGCCGGTTTCTTTTGGCCTACTTTGTACAAAGACGCAAGCGCGTATGTAGCTGCATGTGACAAGTGTCAAAGGGCAGGTAATATTAGCAAGAGGGACGAAATGTACTCTCAACTCCATTATGGTATATGAAATTTTTTGTGTTTGGGGCATTGACTTCATGGGTCCGTTCCCATCATCACATTCTTATGAGTATATCATAGTAGCCATTGACTACGTCTCTAAGTGGGTCGACGCAATCCCTACTAGGACCAATGATGCTCGGGTGGTGTGTGCGTTCTTAAGGAAGAACATCTTTACCGACTTTGGGACACCTCGAGTGATTATCAGTGACAATGGGTCACACTTTGTGAACAAGCAGTTTGCTGCACTGCTGACCAAGTATGGGGTCACACACAAAGAAGGAACCCCGTACCATTCCCAAACTAGTGGGCAAGTTAAAGTGGCTAACCGTTAACTTAAACGAATTCTTGAAAATACGGTTAGTGCTTCTCATAAGGATTGGTCTGTAAAGTTATAGGAAGCCCTATGGGCATACAGAACTGCGTTCAAAATAACCATAGGGACTTCACCGTTCAAACTAGTGTATGGAAAATTGTATCACCTACCTGTTGAGATAGAACATAAAGCTTATTGGCCAATTAGGATGCTTAATCTTGATCTTAGTCTTGCAGGTGACACAGGTTGGCGCAGATGAATGCATTGGAGGAGTTTAGACTGGACGCGTATGAAAATGCATAGATTTTCAAGGAAAAGACTAAAAGGTGGCATGATCATTTAATTAAGCCAAAGGAGTTTCATGAAGGGGACAGAGTCTTACTGTACAATAGTAGACTCAGATTGTTTCCCGGAAAATTTAAGTCTAGATGGATGGGACCGTATGTGGTGACATGTATCACCATATGGGGCAATTGAGATTCAGAACATGGACGTAACAGAGAGTTTCAAAGTGAATGGGCACAGGCTAAAACCGTATCTTGCTGGAGGATTTTCTAAGCAATCCTCGAGCATCAAAATCAGTTGAGGATTCTCGGTTGAGTCAAGCTGATGACTATAGCTCAGAACTACCTCTAACTCTTCTGCTAGTTAGATTTTGCACTTTTGTTTATAGCGTAGAATAGATAGAAATTAGTGTATATTATGACGTGGTAGGTGTATGAGGTATATGTTCCGGATGTTCTGAATTGAGGTGTTTAAAAGGCCTTTTTAAGGTATCTGTGCGTGATCGCGCACCTGGTGGGGCACCTCGCGCATATGGTCGTGCAAAAGACAATGTGAGCAGATGTGTGTGTGCGCGGCCACACATCTAAAGGGTTGACCACGGACATAGCTATGCACATTCACCAGTATACTGCCAAACATGCGCGACCGCGTACGGGATGACCCGACCGTGCACATGTAAGTTTTTTGTTCCTTTTAATTTTGGATCCCCCTCAAAACCCCCAATTCTAATTTTCCCCTTTTCCTTCCCCCTGCACAAAACGAACCCTTACCCGTCCCCCCTCTTCTCTCATCTCTTCTCTGTAAAAACAACACCAAAACACACTCCTACTCTTCCCCCTTCACCCATCCTCACGAGCTTTCTTCCCCAGAGACCTCTTAGGTAAGTGAGATGCTTTCTCTCTCTTTTATTTTTTTTATTTTGTTTTATTTGTGTGTAGCAATTTGTTTTTGTTTCTTTCTTTTTGTTCTCCTTCTCGTGTAGGTGGAGGTTTAGTTTCACCATGGAGACAGACCATATAATTGCTAGGAGTGAAAGTGGGGTATCCTTAGTCCAGCTAGGGCTAGAATTGCTTTGTGGGAGGTTAGGAACAGTTGTGCATGTTAAGTGTTTGTGTAAATACCACAATGAGATTAAGGGTATAATTTTGTGACCAAGTGTGAGGGTGAAGTCTGAGTAGCCTCTCTTGGTTCGCCGAGTGATTCATTAGCTGATATTTGGCGGTTTGTTTCAGGTGCAATGACTCTTTCCAAGAAGTGAAAAATGCAAGTACCTCCACCAGAAGTCAAGCGGGCACATCCCGGTCGCGAGCTTCTGCATCCACTCGCCTATATGATCAGAAAAAGTTCATCTTCGGGTAACACCACTGAGGTGAATGTTCCCCGAGCTGCTCTGATTTGGTGCTTTATCAATGGCCACGATTTTGATGTGGCTCAGGCCATTCAAGACGAGATGACCACTCGTTGTCCTGTGCAGAGGTATGGGTTCTTTTTCCCATCATTAGTCACTCGGTTATCCCGTGAGGCACGGGTACCAGAAAACAAGGCCACGGATGGGAAAGTCAAGCGTGAGCAGAAATTTTGGGCGGATAAAGTTGTAATTTGGAAGGAACCTGCTGCGCCTGCTAAGGCGGAAGTGAGGAATCTGATGCGCCTGACGAGGTCAATGAGGTGAATAGTGATGATATCATTGCGTCTCCACCGCATTAGCAGGGTGTTAGGGAACCTTCAGGCGGCGGATGGGACACAAGACTGAGCGCTTTAGAACAAGAGATGGTTGGAATGCGTACTTCAGTCAATGATTTGGGTGCTCGAGTAAACTCCCTCGCTATAAAGAATGCCAAATCTGAGAAGAAAATCATGGCATGACTGCGTGCACTTGGCCGGGCTGTCATTTGGACCCTAGCACTGTCTCCGACACGAAATGACTTGATAAGGGGAGTTTTCTTCACCTTTGTATTTTTCTGTGTATCATGGGGACATGCCACCATTTAAAGTGTTGGGTGGGGGATATTCGTATGTATGTATATGAGTTTTCTTTTTGGTAGTTGTAGTTTTATTTTGGTTAGTTGTAGTAGTTAGAGATAGAAAATAATTGAAAAAAAAAGTTTAAAGTTTCGACTTTCCCCATTGATGGATATCAGTCCACTGACTTCTTGAGGGATTAAACTAGAAATAAAAAAACAAAAAAAAATTCTTTTGTAGGTCATGTATTAATTTCCCCTTATTTTTTTTGTGTCGCAGTTCTTTTCCAAGGGTTTTGTTTGAACCGGGTGTAGTTAGTTTTTATTTTTGTTAAGAGTAGGAACTTTGATCTATGATTTGAATAGAAGGCAATATCTCTTGACTCTATTATGCCTTGAGAATAGTGAGTGCGTTAGTTATGACGCTTAGGATCAGTGTTTGACTCTTGTATAAGTACCTTAAATTATATAATCTTAACTCTGCTTAACTGCTTTTACTAGAGTGTCTTGATAGTCCAACCCGGAGTGAGTTATATGCCATGTGTGTGTGAGGTTTTGTATTATTCATTGCATGGCATTTGATGTCTGGAACTTGCCCCGTGTGATTGCAAAGCGAAATGGTTATTTTATTCAATCTTGGAAGTGATATAGGCATTTTTTTGTTAAGCAAGTTATATACTATTACCCACCTGATTGTTATGTATCTTAATTAACCCCTTTTGAACTTGTAATCTTGTTTCTTTGGCAACCACATTACAAGCCCTACTCAATTGTTTGAATTGACCATCTATTGGAATTTTTTACCTCTCGTGAGCACTTGAATTGGTTATGAACTTTGTACAAGTTGAAGTGTGGGGTGGTTGGTTTGGCTTTTGAGTGGAACTAACGAAATAAGAAAAAAGGTGCTGTGTATTGAAAAAGTAAGAGCCACTGGAATTGAAAAAAGAAAAGAAAAAATAGTGTATTGTTGTGTAACATATTCGCTAGTGGTGACTCTTGATGTAATTGTGCTTAAAAAAGTAGGGATTTAATATATATTGATATGAAGGTGGAGTTATGGTTTGACATAAGTGTGGGGTTTTGAACGGTTAATTGTATGTATTTAAGTGCTTAGGGAGGTGTAGTCACTCTTATATCCAAATGGATCCTACCCGTCCTGCAGCCTGCATTACAACCAATTAAAGTCCTATTTGATCCTTGACTAAATGAACTCAATAAGTAGAGTTAGTACACTACGGGCAAGCCTATGGTTCATCTTTTGTGGCATATGAATGTTATTTCTGAGAGTGAGTGAATCCTTTCTATCTAGAGTTCCTAATTATTCTTAATGTCTATTGTGTGTGGAACTACTCTCTATTATTGTATAAGGGAACTTGATTCGTGAAGGAAAGGTAATGATTTACCTATGTGTTATAGTAAGTGAGCGGGTCATAAATAATGCGTGGTGATTTTGAGTTAAATCTTGAGGTTAAGATGTTACGATATTCTACTTAGTATGTTTTAAAGAGTCTTGGTGTGATGGGTCATGAGGGTTGTTGAAAAAGGTCGTATTTTATGTGAAGTGTAGTCTGATACTTTGATTGCTCGAGGACGAGGAATGGTTTAAGTGCGGGGTATTAATGGTAGGCTATAATTGCGTATTTTGGTCACTAATTGCACTCTAATTCACAGCACTTTACTAGTGTTTGAGCTTTAAATGTTATTGTTTTGCATTGAGTGTGTGTTTTATGCATTGTAGGAGCGATCTCGGGTTACGATGAGGTTGTGGAGCTAATACTAGCTATTTTGGAGTTTTGAAGTCTAAGTAAAAGCCCAAGAATTAAGTTGGGATCATGTTCGGGGATCAACGGACAATAGTGCACTTAACGGGAGAAACAAAGAGTTGAGCAGGAGGCTCACCCAGATGCGCGACCGCGCATGAGACCCCTCCAGCGCGCACTTGAGGGTGCAAGTAAAGCAGTACACTGCCAGAGGTGCGCGGCCATATGCGGGATCACACCTCCAGGTGCGGCCGCGCATGTCCTCTTCCGGAAACTTTACCCAGGGCTATTTTTGTAATTTTGGAGGTGACTGTGTTTTCCCTATATGAAGCCTAGCTCGTCTAAAAGCAGGGGATCCGGGGATTTTTAGAGAACTTTTGGGAGAGAAGGAGGCAGGGAAACAACAGAGACTCAAAATACTTCATCCAATTCATTCAATACGGAAGTTTGTTTGATTTTGGGAATTGTAATGTTTTCTTATTCTTCTAATACTCTTGTGATGAAATACTTCTCCACTATGGAGTAATCTTTCTTAGGGTAATTAAATGATATTGTGACTTGACTATTGTTTTGGGTTTTACTTCCTGTTAATTTCACGAATTCATTGAATGAGTTATTAATTGAATTGCAAGACCAATTGTGATTTTACTTTAATCGAAAGAGAAGTGTTGCTGCAATTCGTGTTGAGTTATCTTATTTGGGTTGATTTCTCGCCTCTCTTAGGTAATCGAAAGAGCTTAGAGAGTTATCAATTGGCTGAATTTAGAAGAATGGTCGAGAGACATTCTTTGAAGGATCATTCATTGTACTAGTGCATATGTTCATATAGGACCTCTTATAGGTTGGTTAACGGAACTCTCATTCATTCGGAAGAAGAATTTGAACCCGTAGGATAGCCTAATCATATGTTGGAATCGAAAGAGTTAATAGAAGTTAAGAGTGTACTTAACACGGAGTTACCCAGAATAATAGTTGATCTGTCACAACCCTTACTTCTCCCCTTGATATTCATTCGTTGCTACTTAGCCATTAAATATCCATTATTTTCTCACAATCGATAATCTTAGTTTCTTTTATTATTAGTTGATAAGAACATAAACCAAAGGTTATTTTCCTGGATAGTGTTAAGCTAAAGATTTATTAGAACATTATTTAACACAATCTCTGTGGTGACGATCTAATACTATATTATCTTTGACTAGCGAGGCTAAGTTTTATACACTAGTTTTGTGCTCGTCATATAGCCGGAGTCTTTTCAAGGAGTTGGTTGTCATTCACCCATTAAAATAAAGGGGAAATAAGTGAACGCCATTACAGCGAGATGATTTAGGGTGTTATTCTTGAAAAATAAAGTAGTTTAAAAATTAAAACACCCTAGAGGATTTTTAAACTATCCTTTTTTCCTAAACATGAGCTTTCTTTTCTACTAATGTCGTAAAACGAAATAAATGTAAGCTATTGTATTCTCCTTTTGTTTTCCAAAACAGAAAGCACTTAACATCAATAGGAAATCCTAACAAGGCCACAATATTCTCCTTTCCTCCTTCCCATGTCCTTTGTTTATGTGGTGGTAAAATCTAGAAGAAGGTAAATTTTCTAGTAACCATAACAGTAAAAGTTATTTACAACAAAAAGCAAATCTTGACATTTGAATCACAAGTCAAGTCGTGATTGGGACAAGAAAATAGAAAGTTAAATACACTCCAGATCAAGTCGTGATTGGAATGAGATAATAGAAAAGTATGATAGTACATGAGTAACGTGTTGGAAATTAAGGGAAGGAAAGAAAAATAACTGACGAAATATCCAAGTATTCTTTAGTCTTTACATCCAAATTAGAAAGTTATTTAACGTCATCGAGATGACGGTCATGTTCAACTTTTCCACAAATATTGAGAAAAGAAAGAAGAAGACACACACTATGTTTGGTTTTATTATAGCAAGTGCATGAATGATCGCCATAAAATCTTCAAGATTTCTCCTATAACCCTTGGTAGTAAATCTAATTTTTCCATTCAAAATAAAACATTTCTCCTACAGTCATGGGATTTGTTCTCTTTTCACAAATGCCCTCATTTTTTCTTGTCTCTACACTTCTCTTATTCCTAATAACTAGTATTTGCACCCGTGCGGATGCGCGGACACTAATCATGTCAAATATTTAAGTTATTTGGATTATATATAAATAATCTTAAAATTTAAATTTTCTCAGTAAATATAGATAATCATTGGATATTAATAATAAACACTACATGAAAAAAATTAACAATTTCTTCTATTTTTCTTTTTTGATACCATTCTCGCCGGTGTCATTGGATCCTAAAAATAGTCAGGAAGCAAAATAATAACTCATATTTATGGCAAAATAATCAAATGTTGAGACTATGAATGACTCTTTGGATACGACTTACCTCTTTTTCTACTACTTGAACTCTTATTTTGTGTGTTGATATCTCTTAAAAAATATTTATTTTTTAAAATTTCAGTTTCTAAAACTTTATTTTTCAATAATAATTATTTTTATAATAATATAAGTGAAAATATTATCCTTAATTCAAAACTCATTTTAGTTGGCTATCTAAAAATTTTAAAAAACAATTTAGCCAGTGTATTGTTTTTTTCCAGTATGACTTCATTTTGATATTTGATATTTGCCATTAGCCATGTTAAATATCTGAGTTATTTGAATTATATGTAAATAACCTTAAAATTTAAGCCTTCTAAATAATTATAGATAATCGTTATATATTAATTAACAAATACTACATGAAAAAAGACTAACATTTTCTCAAATCTCATAATGTTAATTTTATTTTTGCACTATTCTCATTGGTGTCATTCGAACCTAAAAATAGCCACAAAGCGAAATAATAACTCATATTTATGGCAAAGCACAAAGGTTGACACAATATAAACTATTCTTTGGCTATGACACGACTCTTTTACTACGACTTGAACTCTTAATTGGTATGATATTATCTTTCAAAAAATATTTCTATTTTGAAATTCCAATTTCTAAAACTTTATATATATTTCAATAATTATTATCTTTATAATGATGCAAGTGAAGATATTATCCTTAATTTAAAATTCACTTTAATCGTCTATCTAAAAATTTAAATGATTCTTTAGCCGAAAAAACTTTATTTCAGTATGACTCCATTTTAAGTTTATCGATATCTCTAGCCACAAATTTTGAATTTTTATGTGATGACCCAAAATGTCATCTTTAAATTTAATAAGTAATTATGTGTTCTAAAATCTTGAAAAGCACTATTTAATATTTCTTGACTTGCGTGCATAGTCCGTACAATATTTCGGAAAGTTTTTATGTGAAAAATAGATTAAAATCTGAAATAGAGCTTTAAAACTGAACTGAGTTGACTTTGGTCAGCATTTTGAGCAAACGGATCCGGATTAGTATTTTGATAATTCCGGTAGGTCCGTATCGTAATTTGGGACTTGGGTGTATGCCCGGAATCGAATTCCGAGGTCCCTAGCCCGAGATATTGAATTTTGATAAAAAATTAAAAGATGAAAGCTTAAAGATTTTTAAGAAGTTACTGATGTTGGATTTATTGACACCGGGTCCGTATTTTGGTTCCGGTACCCGATATAGGTCCACTATAATATTTATGACTTATTTGCCAATTTTGGTGAGAATCGGAGTTGATTTGACGAGATTCGGACGTCTGGTTGTAAAAATATAAGTTTTAATGTTTTCTTGAAAATTTCCTTTGATTTGGCGTCCGATTCGTAGTTATAGGTGTTATTTTGGCGATTTGATCGCGTGAGCAAGTTCATATAAAGTTTTAGGACTTGTGTGCATGTTTGGTTTGGAGCCCCGAGAGCTTGGGTGAGTTTCGGATAGGATACAGGATGATTTTGAACTTAGAAAAATCTGGTTTACTGCAACTTCAGGCTTCTGGTATTTCCTTCAGCGTGTTCGCGAATGTACTCTCGCGATCGCGAAGAGCAAACTGGGCTGGCTGAATTTTCCTTCTTCACGAACGTGAATATTGGGTCGCAAACGCGAAGCTATGGGGACTTTACCCTTCGCGAATTTGACCAGCTCAACGCGAACGCAAAGTTTTAGAGGCCTGGTGGAGGGGTCAGTCATTCTTCTACGCGAGCGCGAGCACTGGCACGCGAATGCGAAGACCAGGGGGGAAAATGCCTTCGCGAACGCGAAGGAGGACTCGCGAACGCAAAAGCCACGGGCTGCTACTCATCGCGAACGCGACAGGCCCTTCGCGAATGCGAAGATGGCCTGACGCCTGTGACTTAAAACAGAACCAAAATGGGATTTTTTCCATTTTTCAAAAACCCTCAATTAGAACTCGGTTTAGGGGCGATTTCAAAGGTGTTTTTCACGATTTTGAACTGGGTAAGTATTTTTTATCATATAGTGATTGTATTTCATAAATCTAAGTCTATATTCATCATTTATTTCGGATTTAGATGGAAGAAATTATAATTTTTTATAAAATCTTTCAAAAATGAAAATTTAAGATTTAAAGGTCCATTTGACATCGGAATTTGATAAATTTTGTATGGTTGGACTCGTATCGGAACGGGGTCCCACTGTCGAATATTTTAATGAATTTCAAATTTTTATCCGGAAAATTAGTAAATTCATATGGAATTAATTCCTATGATTCGTATTGAGTATATCAAATTGTTTGTGAATAGATTTGAAGCTTTTGGAGACAAATTTAAAAGGAAAAGTTGTGGTCGAGTAATTGATTGGAATTTGCAAAGCGACGTAAGTGTCATGGTTAACCTTGACTTGAGGGAATAGAACCCTTAAACTATCTGTTATGTGAAATGCATGTGAACGACGTATAGGCGAGGTGACGAGTGTCTATACATCGTCAAATTTATTGTTTGCATAATTACTTGAAAAATCATAAATCGTTTTAAATCACGAATTAATTATTATAATAATTGTTTCTCTCCTATTCTTTGTCAAATATTAATTCTTGAATTCCTGCATTAATTATTACATGCTATTTGAATTATGTGTCTTAATTGTTATTTGACATTTAGCATATTAAATATTAAACTGCCTATTTTCTCCCTGATTTCCATAATAATTTGCTATTTGTCATTGTTTATTTCATAATTAAATCATAATTATTGTATGCTTGGCGTCTTATAATTTTATATTAATTGTTGTATTTATTGGGGAAATTTCTTCTATAAGAATTGGTAAATGGATATATTGAAGGATCGGGTTGCACGCCGCAACATAATTGATTGAAATGGATATATTGGAGGATCGGGTTGTACGCCGCAACAGACTTATTAAAAACTCCATATTGGAGGATCGGGTTGCACGCTGCAACAGACTTATTAAAAGTCAATATTTTGGGGATCGGATTGCACGCCGCAATAGACTTATTTAAAAGTCAATATATATAGTTGATTAAAAATAATTATATGAGAGGATTGAAAATGAATATATTGTGAAAGTGGGTTGCACGCTGCAAACAGAATTGAATGTGAATATATTGTGAGAGTGGGTTGCACGCTGCAACAGAATTGAATGTGAATATATTGTGAGAGCGGATTGCACGCTGCAACAAAATTGATGGAAATGATAATTGGTTATGACTGCTGAATTCAATTATTATAAATGAGTTACCTGATTTATTTCTATTATTGTTGTTGTTACTAATATTGCATACAGGTAATGTAAGTGACTCGCCTTAGCCTCGTCACTACTTCATCGAGGTTAGGCTCAGCACTTACCAGTACATGGGGTCGGTTGTACTGATACTACACTCTGCACATCTTGTGCAGATTTTGGAGTTGGTCGCAGCGGCGTGCCATAGACTTTATTTCAGCTACTCAGAGGAGACTTGAGGTATAACTGCACGACGTCCGCATTTCTGAAGTCCCCGTCTACTTTACTCTAGCTGTGTGTTTATTTCCAAACAACTTTATTTTATTCAGGCCCTTATTTGTATTATTCTAGAAGCTCGTGCACTCGTGGCACTAAATTCTAGGATGGTATTTAGACACCATTGTTTTTATAGATTATTCACTATATTTCAGACTTTACTTCCGCAATTATTCTTTATTATTAATAAATTTGATTTTTTTTAAAAAAAATTGGATGATATTATTCTAACGTTGGCTTGCCTAGCAAGTGAAATATTAGGCGCCATCATGGTCCGAAGGTGGAAATTTCGGGTCGTGACAGTTGGTATCAGAGCACTAGGTTACATAGGTCTCACGAATCACGAGCAAGCTTAGTAGAGTCTGAAGGATCGGTACGAAAACATTTGTACTTATCTCTTAGAGGCTATAAAGTTTAGGAATAATATCACTTCTTTCTTATTCTGTCGTGCGAATTTATTCTACCATCGATGATTGAAGCATTGTACTCTTATTCTCTTGCAGATGGTGAGAACATGTAATACCTCTACCGATGGACAGGGACCAGAGCCCCCAGTGGCAACTATGGCTAGAGGTAGAGGTCGAGGTTGAGGTCGTGCTAGAGGCCGAGGCAGAGGTAGAGCTCAGTCCAGAGCTCGAGCAGCTGCACCTGTTATAGAACCTCAGATGGATCTTCAGGAGGAAGTTCCAGTTCAGAATGTACCAGTTGGACTAGTTCAGGTTCCAGAAGGATTCATTGCCACTCCAGTACTTCAGGACGCTCTAGTCCGTTTGGTAAGTTTTATGGATGGCGTGGCCCAGAATAGTACATTTCCAGTGGCACCAGCTATCTCACAGGCTGGGGGAGGAGCACAAACTCCCACTACTCCAGCTCCGGAGCAGATGGCTCCCCAGAATCAGGCTCCAACAGCCCCGCCAGTTGGGGTAGTTCAGCCAGTTATTGCGGCACAGACCGGTGATAGGCCCACCATGTCTTTTGAGGCCTTATTGAGATTGGATAAGTTTACTAAGCTCTTTCCAGTTAACTTCAGTGGTACACTTTCTGAGGACCCACAGGATTATCTTAAATGCTGCCACGAGGTGCTACGGAACGTGGGTATAGTTGAGACCAATTGGGGTTGATTTTGCTGTATTTTAGATGACGAGTTTCGCCAAGAGGTGGTGGAGTGATTATACATTGACCCGACCAGTCGGATCGCCTGCACTTACCTGGGATAAGTTCTCTCAGCTATTTCTGGAGAAGTTCCTTCCTATCACAATGAGAGAGGAATTCCGCAAGCAACTTGGGCATCTACAGCAGGGCAGTATCAGTGTTACTCAGTATGAGTCATGTTTTGTGGATATGGATTATTCACTATATTTCAGACTTTACTTCCGTAATCGTTCTTTGTTATTAATAAATTTAAAAATTATTTAAAAATTGGTTAATATTATTCTAACGTTAGGTGTCATCACGGTTCGAAGTGAAATGTTAGGCGCCATGACGGTCCGAAGGTGGGAGTTTCGGGTCGTGACATTTAAATACCCTATATATACAAAACAAATTGTTCTTTGAATCATTAAATGTTAAATTAGTTGATTGTTATTATATAGCATTGCATATATTGTCTTAAAATTGCCAAGTAGTTTATTGTTAGACACTACCATACTTGGCTTAACCTCAATGCAAACTACTAAAATTGCATTTAAATTAAAATTTGAATATCATATCAGTTTGTTAGTAATAGTGATTTTTTAAAAACGACACACAATATAAATAAAAACAAATTCTAACATATCCTTATCTTATAATCTATATATTTGAGTAAAAACAAATATTTAAATCGATGAGATTAGCTTCCAAATTTTTTATATTCAACAAAGATGAAACATAAGAAGAAATTCGTTGTCATCTCCTATTTCTGTTTTTAAGATCTTTCATATAATTTTTTCAATATTTATTTTTTTATCTTATTTTTATGTCATTCTTTCTTTTGTTACAAAAAAAATAATTTATTTCACTATAAAAGGATGAGTTTTAATAGAAATTGTCTACATAAGAATTTTATTTATATTTTTAGTCTTTGGTTGAAATTCTTTCATATTTTTCTTTTGGCTTTATCTAATCAGCCTAAATAGGTTCCTACCCGACCACTTAAATTAAAAAATTGAAGGATGTGTAATTTATATATAATCTATATATAATATGTGTATAATCATGTGTTGTCGGTATATAATCTATGTCATGACCCAAAATCCTACCACAGGCATCGTGATGGCACCTAGTCTCTAAGACTAGCTAGGCCGATTACAATTACCTTTTGAAGCCATTTTTTTTTAAAATAAGTAACCAACACTAACGGCGGAATAAATATGAATATACAACCTCCCAAGACTGGTAGTACTGAGTCACAAACTCTAATTGAATACATGGAATAATCACGAAGACTGAATATACAATATTATTTGATTACAAACTAACAGTACAATGAAATGAAAAGACTCCAAGGGACTACGACGGCCAAGCAGCTCTACCTTGAATTTTTACGATCGCGCTTTAACTCTTCTCAAGTCCGATACCTCCAATACCTGGCTCTGCACAAAAATGTGCATAAGTGTAGAGTGAACACACCACAGCGGTGCCCAGTAAGTATCAAGACTAACCTCAATGGAGTAGAGACGAGGTACAGTCAAGACACTCACTAGTCTAATAGCCTGTGCAGTATAATGTACAAGATAGTAGGAAACAGATAACAATAAGGATATTATAAAACAACCAGTGACATGCACAACAAGACAATACAACATCATTTAATATCGCTCAACAAATAATAATACAAGTACACCCAATTAAATCAAATTCTTCAAATAAATGTCCTTCGCATATAATTCTACCAAATACTCTCTTTCAAATATAATTTTTCTCAAATAAATATCTTTCAAATATAATTCTTTCATAATAAAAATTCTTCCAAATAAATATTTTGAATATAATTCTTCAATTAAAAAGTCACCATGAAAATCCTTCCAAATAAATATTTTGAATATAATTCTTCAATTAAAAAGTCACCATGTGACACCTCATTTCATAATCATAAAAATACGGGTCTCAGTCCATTTTCATATTTTTTACGGTACTTCATGCATATAATTAAATCATCATATTTCCTCAGCACATCGTGCCCTCATTTCATATTTCAACTACACGGACAACTCACGTGCCAAATATCATTATCATTTAATCACAGCACCTCTTACCCACATTTCATATCACAACCACACGGACAATTCACATGCCAATATCCTCAATGTATATAAGATCCACATGATCAATTTATTTTCACTAAAGTGAGTTTAAAAGTTTTTAAATCAAATAAGAAATCAACAAAGAATTGAATTTATTTTTAGAAATCATTTGGGTGAAGAAAATAACTTTGCACTTATATCAAAGCATCAGATAAACTACTGGTTTGGTTGTAAAACTATTTAATTTAAAATATAATAATAATTTCTTTATTTAAATCAACTCAATCATCAAGAATTAGTAAGAAAAACCAGAAATACACTTCTTCGGAGTTACGTGCTAAAAAGCCAAAGCCAACACAATATAACTAGGAACACAAAACACATGATAATAAAGTCAACTAGTACATCCTGGAAGAAGACAAGAATTAACATAATCAATGAAACAAAATCACCAAGAAAGGAACATAAATTAAGAAATATCAACAGGGCACTCCCGAGGTACCGCCTCGTAGTCCCAAATAATAAATAAATTCACAATATCTCATTTTCTTATATCACCGCGGGAGCCTTCACATTTAATTTTTAAAGAAATTATTTTTTCCCCGAAATGGCATCCCGCGTTTTAGCCATCCTTATCACACTGCATAGCTTCTAGTAGTTCCCCTACTAGCCGCGCGTTTCAAGCCACCCTTATTTCACCGCATGCATTTCAACACCCTGGCCTTATATCACCGCATGACTTCTAGTAGTTTCCCTACTAGCCACGCGTTTCAAGCCACCCTTATCTCACTGCATGCGTATCAATATCACAATATTTCACAAATCGCACCTCAAGTGCCCAATATCACAGCATAATACAACTTGCACCTCAAGTGCCCAAATATTACAATATTTCACAAATTGCACATCAAGTGCTCAAATCTTACAACAAATCACATATTGCACATCAAGTGCTCAAATCTTACAACATATCACAAATTTCACATCAAGTGCTCAAATCTTACAACATATCATAAATTGCATATCAAGTGCTCAAATATTACAACATATTACAAATTGCATATCAAGTGCTCAAATCTTACAACATATCACAAATTGCACATCAAGTGTTCAAATATTATAACTTGTCACATAAATCAACAATACATTATTTTCCACAATAAGGAGCCCATGGCTCGACCATAATGTGCACAAAATCATAAAAAAATATCCGGAGGTGAACACTCAATAAAATAATATTTCACATAAAATTAAGGTGGCAATCACACCAAATCATCGTATAAAACAATTTCAACAAACAAGGATCTAGGCATGACAAATAGAGAATTTAATAAGTGTCAATAATTTCCAATTTAATACCTAAGGGCGTTTAAGGATTTTAATCAATGAAATTTGCACATATAAACCAAGTACGTACTCGTCACCTCGCGTACATGGTTTTCAATTACACAATTTGCACATAATACTCAATGCTTAAGGGGTATTTCCCCCACTCGAGATTAGGCAAGACACTTACCTTTTTGAAGATATGCCGATATTCCAAATCGCCTTCTTGCTTGAATTGACCTTCGGACCGCTCAAATCTATCTAAATTAATTGTATAACTTCATAAAAATTCATCGAAAATAATTCTGGATAATAATACGCCGACTTAAAAGTTTATTCCAAAAAGTCAACAAACATCAACGTGGGACCCGCCCCTCGGAACCCGACAAAATTTTCATGAAATCCGAACACCCATTCCGATACGAGTTCAAACATACCAATTTTATTGAATTCTAATAACAACTCGACCTCCAAATCTTAAATTTTCGTTTATCGAAGATTTTACAAAAATCTTGATTTCTTCCATTAAAATATGAATTAAACGATGAATATAATCATAGATTCATGAAATATAAACACTTTAGGATATATAACACTTACCCTAATTCATATGGTGAAAATTGCCTCAAATATTGCTTCAATCCGAGCTCCATAGCTCCTAATATGTCAAAAATGGCTGAAACCTCGAAATATAGTTACTGCCCAGGTATTTACTCTTTGCGATCGCGAAGAACAAAATTTTCAGCCCCAAAATTGCTCTTCGCGATCGCGAAGGAAAAACTTCTCAACTCTTCCGTACAGCCTCTAGTATACCGGTCATAACATTTTGTACAAAACTCCAAATGATGAATGGTTTAACTTTCTGAAAACTAGATTGCAAGAGCTATAACTTTCATTTGTTTCTCATCTTCCAATTCCTTATATATTACGAGATATGAGATTCCAAAGTCAGCTCTATACAACAGAGATTTCCAAACTTTTACCGAACAGCCTGTAGTTTATCTACCATAACTATTTGTACACACCTCCAAATTACGAATCGTTTACATTTCGTAAAACTAGATACAAATGGCTACAACTTTTATTTTTTGATCATCTCCAAATTCCTTATAGATTGTGAGATATAAACTTCCAAAGTCGGGTCAATGCAACAAAACTTTCCTCTACGCGATCGTGAAAGGCCTTCCGTGATCGCGATTCACTGGCCATTTTCCTCCATTTTGTGCGTCGCGATCACGGCCAATTCCACGCGATCACATAGCACACTGCTGTAGCTAAAAACCAGCAGCTATAAATGGCCTAGAAATGGTCCAAAACCACCCCGAAACTCACCCAAGCCCCTCGGGACCCCGTCCAATCACACCATCCAGTCCCATAACATAACACGGACCTGCTCGAGGCCTCAAATCACATCGAACAACATCAATGAACTTTCAAATTTTATATCTTGTGCCGAAACACATCAAATCAATCCGGAATGACTTCAAATTTTGCACACAAGTCATAATTGACATAACGAAGCTATTCAAATTTCCAGAATCGGATTCTGACCCCGATATCAAAAAGTCAACCCCCGGTCAAACTTTCCAAAAATTCGACTTTCGCCAATTCAAGCTTAATTCCACTACGGACCTCCAAATAAATTTCCGGATACGCTCCTAAGTCCAAAATCACCTAATGGAGCTAACGGAACCGACGAAACTCCATTCCAGAGTCGTCTTAACACATTTTTGACTATGGTCAAAATCCTAAGACTTAAACTTCCGTTTTAGGGTTCGAGTGTCCCAAATCACCCTGAATCATCCAGTAACTGAATTCAACCACGCACGCAAGTCAATACACATAATACGAAGTTGCTCAAGACCTTAAGTCATTGAACGGGGCCTTAATTCTTAAAACGACATGTCGGGTCGTTACATTCTCCACCTCTTAAACAAACGTTCTTCCTCAAACGTGCTAAGAATCTTTTTGAGGACTTTAAATTACAAAGTATATTCTTGTACACATACTTGTGGGCGATTCTACATTCCTGCAATTTAACATGGGTCCGACAACACCATCTCGATTGAGATTATTTCTGTAACGACCCAACCGGTCGTTTTGACTTTTAGAATCCTGTTCCCCTAAATAAAACTTCCCGTATGTGCTTTAAATGATTTATGACTTATGGGGATGGTTGTTTCGGGATTTGGAAGTGTTTGGGCTGAAATCGGAACACTTGGTTCCTTAAGTTGGCTTTAAAAGGCCAAGTTTGACTTTGGTCAACTTTTTGAGCAAACGGACTCGGATTAGTATTTTGACAGTTTCGGTAGGTTCGTATCATGATTTGGAACTTGGGCGTATCCCCGGAATCAAATTCCGAGGTCCCTAGCCCAAGATATGGAATTTTGATGAAATAATTAAAAAGTTTAAGTTCAAATAGTGACCGGATGTCGAATTATATGCAAACGACCCCGGAATAGAATTTTGATGATTCCAACAGCTCTATATGGTGATTTTGGACTTAGGAGCATGATCGGAATTTAATTTGGAAGTCCGTAGTTAAATTAGGCTTGAAATGGCAAATACAAGAATTTAAGTTCGGAAGTTTGACCGGGGAGTTGACTTTTTGATACTGGAGTCGGAATACAGTTCTGAAAATTTTCATAGCTCAGTTAAGTCATTTATGACTTGTGTGCAAAATTTGAGGTCAATCAGAGTTGATTTGATAGGTTTCGACATCGAATGTAAAAGTTGGAAATTTAAGTTTCATTAAGCTTGAATTGGAGCATAATTCGTGGTTTTAGCGTCGTTTTATGTGATTTGAGGTTTCAAATAAGTTTGTATGATGTTGTAGGACTTGTTGGTATATTTGGTTGAGGTCCCGATGGCCTCAGGTGAATTCCGGGTGGTTAACAGATCGAATTTGGAATTTGAAGAAGAGTTGAGGCAGCTGATATCTGGTGTGATCGCGGGTGCGAAATATTAATCGCGGGTGAGAAGCCGGGGATGCGAAACATCCATCGTGGGTGCGAAGCTGCGGATGCGAAACAACCATCGCGGGTGCGAAGCTGCGGATGCGAAAAATCCATCGCGGGTGCGAAGCCGCGGGTGCGACAACTCCATCGCGGGTGCGAAAAATAGATCGCGGGTGCGAAAACCTTTGCCGCAGGCACGATGATCGCTGGGCAGTGAGTGTTTAAACCGGGGATTTGAGCCTTTTTGCTCATTTCTTCATTCTTGGACGATCTTGTGAGCTTCTTGAGAGGAGCATTCACATAGCAACTTGAAGGTAAGTTAATTCACACCTATTGCAAGTTAAATACATGGTTTATATGTGGATTTAGACATGAAAATTTGTAAAAATTTGGAGTTTTGAAGAAAAACCTAGAAATTGGATAGTTTCGGATTTTTCGGCGCCGAATCGAGAATTCAACGTGACGTGGTAATTGGAAAGTGGACTTTGAGACGAGGTAAGTCTCTTGTCTAATCTTGTGAGGGGAAAATTACCCCATAGGGATTAAATTAAATAATAATTGCTAATTGCGGGGGCTACGTACGCACGAGGTGACCAGAGTCCGTGCGTAGCTACTATTAATGCTAAAGTCTGAGTACTTTAGGACTCAAAGCATGAATTAAATGTGTAAATTATATTCTTTATTAATTAAATTATTTGATGTGTATATTGTGAATTGTTATGAAAGGTAGTAAAAGATGAATTTTTCATATGCTTAATTTTTGTTTAGATTAAATAAATTGTTAAAAGAAATTGTTCATCCTCTCGAATTTATCTTATAATAAACATACTCTCATTCCCGGAGGTGCATAAGAAATATGTCCTCCTTTCTTGTGGAGCGGGCCGAACGCCTCGGCAGGATAGATGCATCTATGGATCGCACCGCACGTCCCTCGGCAGTGTACACAACACTCTGTATCAGGCCGAACGACCTCGACAGAAATTGTGCTTAATAATAATAATTACACGATACCTTAATAGTTTATTTCAGCTTGCGAAGCTAAATGATAAATTGAAGAATCCTTGGAATTTAATGAATTATTATTCCTTCTTGTTAAGGAATTAATTGTTATTCCTATAAATGAGATTAATTGATAAATTGGAAATTATTTGAATTGAAGGAATTTAATTAATATATTGAGAATTGTTGCATTTGAAGGAATTTGATTATTTCTGTTGGTTAAATAAATTATTGTAAATTATGTGAATCATACTGATTTAGATATTCTAGTTTTATTTCAATTATTATTATTGACCCATAGTGAGTGTCAAAGTCGGCTATCTCGTCTCTACCACTTTGAGATTAGTCTTGATACTTACTGGGTACACGTTATTTTCGTACTTATACTGCACTTGCTGTAAATTTTATTGTGCAGGTACATATATGTATAGCGGCCTTGTGGGCGCAGAGGTGTGGTTAATAATTGTGGGGACATAGGTGAGCTGCATTTTATATTACGATCCGCAACTAATAGAGTCTCCTTCAGAGTTATTATATTTTCCTGTCTAATTTGTATTCTGGACATATGCTGTATTTTATTTTTAATTCCCTAGTAAATGCTCATGCACTTGTGACACTGGGTTTTGGGAATGATTGTGAATTATTTAGAAATTAGTTGCTAAAACTATTTATCATTTACTATATGAGTTTTATCTTTACAATTTCATTGAAGAAATTTTTATTTCAAAAATACTAAAATGGATAATTAAGTTAATTGATTATGGTTGGCTTGCCTGACAGTGGTGTCCGGCGCAATCACGGCCTTTTTGGATTTTGGGTCGTGACAACATGGTATGAGAGAACTAGGTTCACTTAGGTCTCACGAGTCATGAGCAAGTCTAGTAGAGTCTTGCGGATCGGTATAGAGACGTCTGTGCTTATCTTCGAGAGGCTACAAGGCTGTTAGGAATACTTCCCTTCTTGATTCCCCATCGTCCTATTCGATTCCTTTGAGGCTTATGCCTACATTTTCTTCCTATTCAATCTTATGCGACTTGAAGCGCTTGTTATAAAGTGGGGATTGAGGAAATTTTTAATGGTACCACAGATGTAGTACATGATACTTCTCCCTGTGTAATAAATTGGGCTATTGTCATTGCCTTGCGAAAGGCCGCTCTATCATTTCAAGTTAAGTATTAGTACTACCTAAGGTTTTGTAATTTGGCATTGATTGCTACGACGATTGGTGCGTTATTATCGCACAGTGTTTATATAATGGTAGAATGCATGTCTATGTGTCAGGGCAATAAACGACTCGAAAGAAGGTTTTCTCAGTACATGATTAAGAGGTTCCATGTTTGTATTCCAGCGGAGAAAAGACAATTGGACTATGAATGTTCAGGTTTGGGGTTGATGGAGTAACGAAGCTTGATATTTTCGAGTGTGGTAGAGTTCTTAATTTTGATGTGGTTTCATCGCCTTGTAAAATGCGTTAATGTTCGCTAGTGTTATGGTTTTCTTCAACTCGCCTTCACGACGGGGTGTTAGGAATTGGTATAGGGGAAGCAGTCATTAGAGATCGCGGTGTGCAGTGATTCAGGATCGAAGTAGCGTTTCTAGTATTGATATCTCGAGAAGGATGATCGCCAGAAAGGTTTAAAGCTGGTAACGAGCTATTGGTTCAAGTGCTACAAAGACAGATTTTGAGTTAAGGCAACAACTGGGTAGCGAAGGATGAGGAAGGACATGTGGAAGGTTCCTTCCGGTGGTTAGGTTCCGAAAAGGCCAAGTGTAAGAAAACAGAAGCAGAGTAGTTGCTTAAAGGAGATGGTTGACAAAAGTAGGAGAGTGGCAAGGTAGCACATGGGTTACGTGGTAGGATGATTACACATCTTGAGGAACGTTTGGAGTGATTTGGGATGTAAAATGGACAGTGACTAGGTCTACGGACTTAAGTTGTAATATTAGCTGCTATATTGAGGAAGATTGGATATAACAGGAGGGACTTGCTTGATATGAAGAAGGATACAACATGACTTTGGATTGGAATGTATTGTCGCACCTCTAGTTGACGTCCATGAGGAGTGAACGGACTGGTGCAGTTGGTGAAAGAGCTCGGACTCAGGATGATCTACTGATTTCGTAGTAATTGCACCCAGTGCAGCGACATTGGAATATGTCAGCATGTAATTTCCACAGGTAGGTTATCTCCTGAAAGCAGGTTAGCGGTCGCGTGGTGTTAACAAAGCTTCTACAAAGAATTCTACTGGCTACCCGGTAAGAGATTTAATATGTAAATGTGGCTAGTGGTTCGGAGTGTTTATTAAAGGTTAATAGAAGGATTTCGAAAAAAATCTAGCGAGTTGCGTGTGCAGGATCATGTCAACGATGAAGAAAGAATATTGGTAGATTCCAAAATTTTGTAATTGTAGCTTCTCTAAGTGGGAGAGCCCCACCATCTATGATTGGATTGCATAATGTCAACTTGTGCGGTTTCTAGTTATCGGTGTATTGGTGGGTCATTGTAACTAAGGAAAGAAAATATCAGTGGTAATTTGAGCAAAGGATTTGGGGAATGTGTGCCATATTTGGCCTTATCAATTCATATTCAGGTTTTTGGAAGACTCAGAGTTTATGCTTCGTGTAGATATAATGCACAGGAAAGTGAAACAGTCGGATGTTTCCTTGATAAAGTGTCCATGTTCTAGTAGGGCCTTGGAATTGATCATGTTTGGGAACAAGTCAGAGCAAGTGACTCTCAATAATGGTCCTAGTGGATTCAAAAATTTAAACTGTGGTGTCTAAGGATCTCGAGTCTATAGTATGGTTGAGTATCGAGCTTCTGTAGCAAATTATGAAACGGGGCTTGGAGTACTCTGCGTTATCTTCAGGTTGTGGTGTAGCATTAGATAAACGGAAGAAAATAACTTCGAATTCATAAAAGAAGTATCAGAATGGGTGTACTAGTTGAAGATGTAAAATGTGCGCACAAGAAGGGATATGAGATAATTAGTGGGTTTTGAAATAGCGTGGTCTCGTGAAATAAGGTCACTTGGGATGAGTGCGGATTTGAGTTCGTGATGTAATGAATGGAGCTATTATTATTTCTAAGGCAAGTTGGAGAGTAAATTGAGAAAAGACGGATCAGCTAACATTGGTTGAATCGGCACGATGGTAGCAATGATCAGTTCCTTTAGTGCATTGAATTATGCATGTGATTTGTGGCGGTACGTGCGAGGCTTGACGGCCGTCGTAATTGATTTTATTTGGAGAAATTCAAGTATTATGACATGTTATGTGTAGAGGGATCCCAGAAGAGTTATGGTGGTTTAGACCACGACTTGAGGCCGGTATTTGTTTTACGGATATGGGAATTCAGTCACGTGTTGCAATGGTTCTCTTGAAATGAGTTAAGAAGAAGGTTTCTATATGATGAAGTGTTTACCCTATTAGTGGTTCGGGAGTTATGATTGAATTCTTGTACTCATGCGCATTGGCGTGGTTAAGTGCACTAAGTAGCATGGGATTCGAAAGTTGAGGATTTAAGATTTCGGTTTGGTGTTGACAAGGATGTCATGATCTCGGATGAGCAGGAAAGGGATTTAGATGTTTAAAGTAAGATGGTATTGTTTTTGGCATCATCTAAGGTCGATGTCAGGTGTAAGAGACCTTGTGTATTAATTTGTGGATTCTTGATATGCTTTACAGCATTAGTGTAACCGGTAGCATGGATGTGCAGACTTGTTACATGGTGTGGAAGGTCGTGGGAGCGTGTCTCACGGAAAGATTGTGTAAGAGTGACATGTAGTCACTTGATTGAGTGAAGATTGAAACCAAGTATGAATATTGTGGTAATATCGCTGATTCGAGAATTTATGCCTGGAGGGAGCTTGGTTCATTTGGTTGTGGACTGTGGAAGTTTGTTCAGATTATGATGGATATTCTTATGTGTTATGGGAAAAAAGGTTATTATGGATCCTTGAAAGGTTATTATCCTAGTATGGTGCGATCATAATCGGCTTGAGGTTTGTGGATGAATTTAAATATGAAGACGGGCTCTATATCAAGCCGGATGTGTTCATTTCAGCATAAAATCTCCCTATGGAGGAGTATTCAGATGTTGGATGTCGTTTCGTCGTCGGTTATTTCATGTAATACTATATTGTGTCGTGTGAGTTATGAAACGGCTTGATAAAATTCTTATGTGTTGAGGTTCCGCATAGCGATGGTGTTGTGTGAGCAGGATGGCTCTCGAGATTCAGATCATATATCGCACCTTAGTTGTGCTTGAGCTTTGTAGTGTATGGCGATGTCGATCCTTCCAGGGATGATATTATGCACTGAGCGTGCTTGTGTTTGATATTCGAATATTTTGTAGTAATGAGCATTCTAGCTCGGTAAGTATTTTCTTATAAATTCTTTTTGTGCGGATCAGGTGACACGCCGCTACGGGTATCATGTGTGGATTGGGTTGCACGCCGCAATGGTATCATGTGTGGATCGGGTTGCACGCCGCAACAGTGTGATGTCGAGTACAGTCACCTATATTCTATTTTGTATGTTTTGTGTCCCGTTTTCTGAGGAAGGTTCATGACACTGTTTTAGTTGTCTAATTAGTCACGCGGGTTGAGTAATCCTTTCTAGAGTTCATTTTCCTTATGTATCGCAATCGAGTCCGTAGAATATTAGCTAATTGTGGCGTCATATGAGGCTTTTTGATCGTGTCTGAGGTGGTTTATTGCCTGAGCAGCTTATACTTGGTGAGACGAGATTATTGGATTCTGGATCAGTGCGATCGGATTATATGGAGTGTAATAAAGAGCAAATACCATTATTTGGTTATAATGAGGCAATGGTTCTTGTCAGAAGGAGAAACTCAATAATTGTTGACTCGAAAGTTGGTTATGAATTTCTACACATTTCTTCCATCGTGGAAGCAGTTCAAGAGTTGGAACAGGAATTATAGGTATCATGAGGTGTGTTGTGAACATCGTATTCGTGGAATTTTGGCTATTGTTATCGGAGGATGTTATTATAGTCATGTGAATGATGTTGTGCATGGTCTAAATTCAACAAAGGTATGCAATCCTATATTGGTGCATCGTGTAGTGATTGATACGACACTCATAGGTTGGAAACAAGCATGGTGAAGAATTCTGGATGTTAGAATTGGTCTCTAAGGCTTATTTGCCTAAATAAAGGGGAAAATCTTACGATTGGCTCGAGCTAATGTGCTCAATTGGGTGTGGTAGCACGGGTAAGTGCTCAAAGTGTTAAACTGTGATTTTGGACAACTCCGAAACATTCCTTAGCACGTTCGAGGACGAACGTATATTTAAGTGGGAGAGAATGTAACGACCCAACCGGTCGTTTTGACTTTTAGAACCTCGTTCCCCTAAATAAAACTTCATGTATGTTCTTGGAATGATTTATGACTTGTGGGGATGGTTGTTTCGGAATTTGAAAGTGTTTGGGTTGAAATCGGAACAATTGGTTCCTTAAGTTGGCTTTAAAAGGCTAAGTTTGACTTTGGTCAACTTTTTGAGCAAACGGACTCGGGTCAGTATTTTGACAATTTTGGTAGGTCCATATCTTGATTTGTGACTTGGGCGTATGCCCGGAATCAAATTCCGAGGTCCCTAGCCCGAGATATGGAAGTCCGTAGTGAAATTAGGCTTGAAATGAAAAAAACAAGAATTTAAGTTCGGAAGTTTGACCGGGGAGTTGACTTTTTGATAGTGGAGTTGGAATACAGTTCTGAAAATTTTCATAGCTCAGTTATGTCATTTATGACTTGTGTGCAAAATTTGAGATCAATCGGAGTTGATTTGATAGGTTTCGACATCGAATGTAAAAGTTGGAAATTTTAAGTTTCATTAAGCTTGAATTGGAGCATAATTTGTGGTTTTAGCGTCGTTTTATGTGATTTGAGGTTTCAAATAAGTTTGTATGATGTTGTAGGACTTGTTGGTATATTTTGTTGAGGTCCCGAGGGCCTCAGGTGGATTCCGGGTGGTTAACAGATCGAATTTGGAATTTGAAGAAGAGTTGAGGCAGCTGATATCTAGTGTGATCGCGCGTGCGAAAAATCCATCGCGGGTGCGAAGCCGCGAATGCGAAACATCCATCGCGGGTTCGAAGCCACAAATGCGAAAAAATCCATCGCGGGTGCGAAAATTTTTGCCGCGGGCGTGATGATCGCTGGGCAAAGAGTGTTTAAAGCGGAGATTTGAGCCTTTTTTCTCATTTCTACATTCTTGGATGATCTTGGGTGCTTCTTGAGAGGAGCATTCACCTAGTAACTTGGAGATAAGTTAATTCACACCTATTGCAAGTTAAATACGTGGTTTATATATGGATTTAGATATGAAAATTTGTAGAAATTTAAAGTTTTGAAGAAAAACCTAGAAATTGATATTTTTGATTTTTCACCACGGAAATGGTTATGGGACTGGATGGAAATTATATATTTGAGTTCTTGAGATTATGGGTAACGATTCCCTCCTGAATGTTTCGAAATCTAGGGATGTGGATCCGGGGTGAATTTTAGAAATTTTACCATTTTGGATAAGATAATTTATTTAATAGATAAATTTCGAATCATTTAGCATATATTAATTATTTTGTATAATATTTGGATAGTTTCGGATTTTTCGGCGCCGAATCGAGAATTCAACGCGACGTGATAATTAGAAAGTGGACTTTGAGAGGAGGTAAGTCTCTTGTCTAATCTTGTGAGGGGGGATTTACCCCATAGGGATTAAATTAAATAATTATTGCTAATTGCGGGGGCTACGTACGCACGAGGTGATGAGAGTCTGTGCATAGCTATTATTAATGCTAAAGTCCGGGTAGTTTAGGACTCAAAGCATAAATTACTTGTATAAATTGTATTCTTTATTAATTAAATTATTTGATGTGTATATTGTGAATTGTTATGAAAGGTAGTAAAAGATGAAATTTTCATATGCTTAATTTTTGTTTAGATTAAATAAATTGTTAAAAGAAATTGTTCATCCTCTCGAATTTATCTTATAATAAACATACTCTCATTCCCGGAGGTACATAAGAAAAATGTCCTCCTTTCTTGTGGAGCGGGCCAAACGCCTCGGCAGGATAGATGCATCTATGGATCGCTCCGCACGTCCCTCGGCAGTGTACACAACACTCTAGATCGGGCCGAACGACCTCGGCTGAAATCGTGCTTAATAATAATAATTACACGATACCTTAATAGTTTATTTCAGCTTGCGAAGCTAATTGATAAATTGGAGAATCCTTAGAATTTAATGAATTATTATTCATGCTTGTTAAGGAATTAATTGTTATTCCTATAAATGAGATTAATTGATAAATTAGAAATTATTTGAATTGAAGGAATTTAATTAATATATTGAGAATTGTTGCATTTGAAGGAATTTGATTATTTCTGCTGGTTAAATAAATTATTGTAAATTCTGTGAATCATGCTGATTTAGATATTCTAGTTTTATTTCAATTATTATTATTGACCCATAGTGAGTGTCAAAGTCGGCTATCTCGTCTGTACCACTTCGAGATTAGGCTTGATATTTATTGGGTACACGTTGTTTTCGTACTCATACTGCACTTGTTGCACATTTTATTGTGCAGGTACATATATGTATAACGGCCTTGTGGGCGCAGAGGTGTGGTTAATAATTGTGGGGATATAGGTGAGCTGCATTCTATATTACGATCCGCAGCTAACAGAGTCTCCTTCAGAGTTATTATATTTTCCTGTCTAATTTCTATTCTGGACGGATGTTGTATTTTATTTTTAATTCTCTAGTAAATGCTCATGCACTTGTAACAACGGATTTTGGGAATGATTGTGAATTATTTAAAAATTAGTTGCTAAAACTATTTATCATTTACTCTCTGAGTTTTATCTTTACAATTTCATTGAAGAAAGTTTTATTTCAAAAATACTAAAATGGGTAATTAAGTTAATTGATTATGGTTGTCTTGCCTGACAGTGGTGTCCGGCGCCATCACGGCCTTTTTGGATTTTGGGTCGTGACAATTTCTTTTCTCCAGTCTTATAAGCTTTAGAGAAAAAATCCCTAACTCTCCAATCATTTCCAAAATTCCTGATTTTTATTTCGACGCACGGTATTAGTCTCAACTGGCTATAGCAACTCGTGCCTATGCACACATCAACTTTCTTGATAGTGTTGAATTACTTCAAAAAATTTCTGGGGTGTTTCATTTTTTCCCACTTAGCATCATTCGCCCTCAAACACATAACATAATTTGCCTCTTCTTTTGCACGTCTCAATCCCCCAAATTTTTACTAACTCCCAAATTTTTCAGAAATTTTGGCAGAGTCTCCCCTGTAATTGGGCCTAACCACCTGCCAGAGTAACACCAAAATAACTCATACAACACATTCGCAACCCAATAAAATACCGCAGGGTATATATCAATAACATCAATCTCGGCATCACAAGCACTGCATTACCATAAAGATATCACGACATGAAGCATATCATATGTATGCTCATCACCACATCTCTGGTCTTAAAAGCTGTCCATAATTAATTCCAGTATCTTCAATTAATCTCATATTAACCACCACCTCATTTCGAATTTTCACAACACTGACAACGGAATGTGAGGCATGAAGACCTCATGATTACTTACTCGGATTAATGAATCACATTTAACGCCACCTGGGCACTCACCTCGTAGGCTAAAACCCAATAATTACAGCACAATTATGACACAGAAATACATAAAAGAATTATCACATAAGCCTATCAGGCATGACTCCCTATTAATACTCTAGTACAATTTAAACTTCACAAAAGGGAGAATTTGAACTCATAAATATTTCACCACAAGGACCTCGTCCTTACATACTCCTACTGCGGCTTGTAGCCCGGTTTAAATATTTCACATCATATAAAAATGCGAGAATCTCGTCCTCAACTCTGTATCACAAGTATTTTGCACATTGTGCCAACTGAAATTTTCAATTTCCTTTCTTTATTCTTTTCAATAAATTTCGTAAATAGTTTTCACAACACATAATGAACCCTCATACCGGTAGGGCATATAATTCATAATAATTGGAATTGATCATTCTGAAACATATTAAACCCACTGTAATGAATAATATTAATTACTTTTGGACTTAGAGACCTCAATGGTGTACAAAAATAAAATGACAGACACGGGCTCACATCTTCAAATCTCTCAACAGGGATAAACATATAAGTGGGTCACAAAATTACGGAGTTCACCCATAAGCAGAGCATAATAGGAGGACTCACCTCAATATTCAGGACCGAATCAAATTAAGGGAAAATATCCTTTTATAACAAAATCAGGATCGTACCTGTAACGACACCATCTAGTGTATCGGTCTTAGCCAAATCATAGCGATTATATCAACGGGTCGGGCCTCCACCTCTTAGGCGCCCACTACCCGCTTGTCCTCCATCTCTAGTTGACTGTGCACGTGGAGTGTTAACTGGAATAAAGCTTGTAGGTGGAGTGATCTGATGAAATCCAACCCCCTAAGTCTGGGACAATATCTCATGATGTGCCTAGTATCACCACACTCATAGCAACCCCTCTGCGGGTTCGGCTGCTCACACTGAGTATGTGCCGGATAACTGGATTAACCATTACAGGAATCCCGTGCCGATAGTGCATTTGTAAGAACTTACTGTAGTACTCTGAATATTCTGAAATTGTTTTTGTGACCCCGCTGGTACTAACATGTAGAATTATTAAGGACGTGAAAATACCGCGAGCCCCAGCATCATCCCATACAATCTCAACTCCTAATCATATACAAGTTTCGGAGAACCTTTCAATACCACGTAAATACATCTCAGGTCCCAACTGATATAGCACATGACCTCGCAATCTGATCGTTGATAGTGGACTCCCCTCACTTGGCGCGAAGCCACAGGATACATTTCGATGATCCACAATACTAACCTTCATCGCTCGTAGGACACCCGTCATAAGACACCTCAAGCCATTTATTTGGTGCATGTCATCTTCGTGACAGTTAAACTCGCTTCCTCCAGTGCCTTGGCTGCATATGTACCCTTCGCTAAATAGAAATCCCATACGAACTACATAGTCTCTAATACCACCAACTATTTAAGATCTACATCCACCCCGTGACCCTACCACAATTGTGATGATTAGGCAATTAATTAAACCTTCTTAAGATCATACTTATTAACTAGCTATCAGAACCTGCTGCACCTCAATGTACACAACTGAATGATCTCTCAATACTTCTGCATCCTCAATCTGGACGACACGTTGTAATAATGGTTGAGCAACCCTGGCTCCCTTATAACCCCTTTATAGTATCACGAACCGTTGGCGCATAGTTGATACCGAGTGCGCAATTTCATATACGAGTGGATGCAAAAGGACATAAGATATATGCTTCAAGCTGAATAAATGTCGCACGATAAGGAATGAAAGAAGTAAAATTTTCTAACAGTTCTGTATACTCTCGAAGATAAGTACAGACGTCGTCGTACCGATCCGCAAGACTCTACTAAACTCGTTCGTGACTCGTAAAACCTATGAACCTAGAACTCTGATACCAACTTGTCACGACCCATAATCCCACCACAGGCGTCGTGATGGCACCTAGTCTCTAAGACTAGCTAAGCCGATTACAATTGCCTTTTGAAGCCATTTTATTAAATAAGTAACCAAAACTAACATCGGAATAAATATGAATATACAACCTCCCAAGACTGGTAGTACTGAGTCACGAACTCTAATTGAATACATGGAATAATCACGAAGACCGAATATACAATACTGTTTGATTACAAATTAATAGTACAATGAAATGAAAAGATTCCAAGGGACTGCGACGGCCAAGTAGCTCTACCTTGAATTTTTAAGATCGCGCTTTAACTCTGCTCAAGTCCGATACCTCCAATACCTGGCTCTGCACAAAAATATGCAGAAGTGTAGAGTGAGCACACTACAGCGGTGCCCAGTAAGTATCAAGACTAACCTGTGCAGTAGAGACGAGGTATAGTCAAGACACTCACTAGTCTAATATCCTGTTCAGTATAATGTACAAGATAGAAGGAAACAGATAACAATAAGGATATCATAAAACAACCAGTGACATGCACAACAAGACAACACAACACCATTTAATATCGCTCAACAAATAATAATACAAGTACACCCAATTAAATCAAATTCTTCAAATAAATGTCCTTCACACATAATTCTACCAAATACTCTCTTTCAAATATAATTTTCCTCAAATAAATATCTTTTAAATATAATTCTTTCATAATAAAAATCCTTCCAAATAAATATTTTGAATATAATTCTTCAATTAAAAAGTCACCATGAAAATCTTTCCAAATAAATATTTTGAATATAATTCTTCAATTAAAAAGTCACCATGTGATACCTCATTTCATAATCATAAAAATACGGGTCTCAGCCCATTTTAATATTTTTCACGACACTTCATGCACATAATTAAATCATCATATTTCCTCGTCACATTGTGCCCTCATTTCATATCTCAACTACACGGACAACTCACGTGCCATATATCATTATCATATAATCACAGCACCTCGTGCCCACATTTCATATCACAACCACATGGAAAATTCACATGCCAATATCCTCAATGTATATAAGATCCACATGATCAATTTATTTCCACTAAAGTGAGTTTAAAAGTTTTTAAATGAAGTAAGAAATCAACAAAGAATTGAATTTATTTTTAGAAATTATTTGGTTGAAGAAAATAACTTTGCACTTATATCAAAGCATCAGATAAACTACTGGTTTGGTTGTAAAACTATTTAATTTAAAACATAATAATAATTTCTTTATTTAAATCAACTCAATCATCGAGAATCAGTAAGAAAAACCAAAAATACACTTCTTCAGAGTCACGTGCTAAAAAGCCAAAGCCAACACAATATAACTAGGAACACAAAACACATGATAATAAAGTCAACTAGTACATCACGGAAGAAGACAAGAATTTACATATTCAATGAAACAAAATCACCAAGACAGGAACATAAATAAAGAAATATCAATAGGGCACTCCCCAGGTACTGCCTCGTAGTCCCAAATCATAAATAAATTCACAATATCTCATTTTATTATATCACCACGGCAGCCTTCACATTTAATTTTTAAAGAAATCATTTTTTCCGAAATGGCATCCCGCGTTTTAGCCATACTTATCACACCGCATGGCTTCTAGTAGTTCCTCTACTAGCCACACGTTTCAAGCCACCCTTATCTTACCGCATGCGTTTCAACATCCTGACCTTATATCACCGCATGACTTCTAGTAGTTCCCCTACTAGCTACGCGTTTCAAGCCACCCTTATCTCACTGCGTGCGTATCAATATCACAATATTTCACAAATCGCACCTCAAGTGCCCAATATCACAGCATAATACAACTTGCACCTCCAGTGCCCAAATATTATAATATTTCACAAATTGCACATCAAGTGCTCAAATGTTACAACAAATCACAGATTGCACATCAAGTGCTCAAATCTTACAACATATCACAAATTGCACATCAAGTGCTCAAATCTTACAACATATCACAAATTGCACATCAAGTGCTCAAATATTATAACTTGCCACATAAATCAACAATACATTATTTTCCACAATAAGTAGCCTATGGCTCGACCATAATGTGCACAAAATCTTAACAAAAATATCCGGAGATGAACACTCAATAAAATAATATTTCACATAAAATCAAGGTGGCAATCACACAAAATCATCGTATAAAATAATTTCAACAAATAAGGATCTAGGCATGACAAATCGTAGATTTAATAAGTGTCAATAATTTCCAATTTAATACCTAAGGGCATTCAAGGATTTTAATCAATGAAATTTGCACATATAAACCAAGTACGTACTCGTCACCTCGCGTACATGATTTTCAATTACATTATTTGTACATAATACTCAATGCCTAAGGGGAATTTCCTCCACTCGAGAAGAACAAACTTCTCAACTCTTCCGTACAGCCTCTAGTATAACGGTCATAATATTTTGTACAAAACTGCAAATGATGAATGGTGTAACTTTCTGAAAACTAGATTCCAAGTTCTATAACTTTCATTTGTTTCTCCTCTTCCAATTTCTTATAGATTTCGAGATATAAGCTTCCAAAGTCAGCCTTATGCAACAGAGATTTCCAAACTCTTCCCGGACAGCTTGTAGTGTATCTACCATAACGTTATGTACACATCTCCAAATTACAAATAGTTTATATTTCTGAAACCTAGAGACAAAGGGCTACAACTTTTATGTTTTAATTATCTCTTAATTCCTTATAGATTGCGAGATATAAGTTTCAAAATTTGGGTCAATGCAACAGAACTTTCCTCTACGCGATCGCGAAAGGCCTTCCGCGATCGCGATTCACTTGCCATTTTCCTCCATTTTGTGCTTCGCGATCGCGGCCAATTCCACGCGATCGCATATCACACTGCTGTAGTAAAAAACCAGCAGCTATAAATGGCCTAGAAATGGTGCGAAATCACCTCGAAACTCACCCAAGCCCCTCGGGACCCCGTCCAATCACACCATCCAGTCCCATAACATAACACGGACCTGCTCGAGCACTCAAATCACATCGAACAATATCAAAACGACGAATCACACCTCAAATCAAAATCTATGAACTTTGAACTTTCAAATTCTATATCTTGTGCCGAAACACATCAAATCAATCCGGAATGACTTCAAATTTTGCACATAAGTCATAATTGACATAACGAAGCTATTCCAATTTCTAGAATCAGATTCCGACCCCGATATAAAAAAGACAACTCCCCGGTCAAACTTTTCAAAAATTCGACTTTCACCATTTCAAGCTTATTTCCACTACGGACCTCCAAATAATTTTCCGGCACGCTCCTAAGTCCAAAATTACCCAACGGAGCTAACGGAACCGACAGAACTCCATTCCGGAGTCG
Source organism: Nicotiana tomentosiformis (assembly GCF_000390325.3). Lineage (NCBI taxonomy): Eukaryota > Viridiplantae > Streptophyta > Magnoliopsida > Solanales > Solanaceae > Nicotiana > Nicotiana tomentosiformis. The sequence continues at coordinate 8,572,049 of NC_090821.1, forward strand.
TCTTCACACATTTCCGACTATGGTCAAAATTCTAAGACTTAAACTTTCGTTTTAGGGACCGAGTGTCCCAAATCACCCCGAATCATCCGGTAACTGAATTCAACTACGCACGCAAGTCAATACACATAATACAAAGCTGCTCAAGACCTTAAATTGTTGAACGGGGCGTTAATTCTTAAAACGACAAGTCTGGTCGTTACAATCTATCTATATTGGCTATAAAAAATAAACAATAAATCTGGCCGGATATTTATATAAATATTTCATAAGATTTTGATTTTTGGAGTTTATCCATGATATGACTTCTATTATAGTAATTTTAAAAACTCTCTACTAATGTTCAAAAACATCTTATCTTTTTATTATCTTTGAAGTAGAAAAAAGTAAAGAGTTTTTTCGAAATAATTACATTTAAAAAAAAATCACGTCATATCAACTTTTTTTATAAAAATATACTCTTTGTTACACTTGAAAATCGCTATAGAAACTATCAATTAGAAACCAAAGAATATTGTATTCTAATGTCGTAAAACGAAATAAATGTAAGCTATTGTATTCTCCTTTTGTTTTCCAAAACAGAAAGCACTTAACATCAATAGGAAATCCTAACAAGGCCACAATATTCTCCTTTCCTCCTTCCCATGTCCTTTGTTTATGTGGTGGTAAAATCTAGAAGAAGGTAAATTTTCTAGTAACCATAACAGTAAAAGTTATTTACAACAAAAAGCAAATCTTGACATTTGAATCACAAGTCAAGTCGTGATTGGGACAAGAAAATAGAAAGTTAAATACACTCCAGATCAAGTCGTGATTGGAATGAGATAATAGAAAAGTATGATAGTACATGAGTAACGTGTTGGAAATTAAGGGAAGGAAAGAAAAATAACTGACGAAATATCCAAGTATTCTTTAGTCTTTACATCCAAATTAGAAAGTTATTTAACGTCATCGAGATGACGGTCATGTTCAACTTTTCCACAAATATTGAGAAAAGAAAGAAGAAGACACACACTATGTTTGGTTTTATTATAGCAAGTGCATGAATGATCGCCATAAAATCTTCAAGATTTCTCCTATAACCCTTGGTAGTAAATCTAATTTTTCCATTCAAAATAAAACATTTCTCCTACAGTCATGGGATTTGTTCTCTTTTCACAAATGCCCTCATTTTTTCTTGTCTCTACACTTCTCTTATTCCTAATAATATCTCACTCTTCTCATGCCCAAAACTCTCAACAAGATTATTTGGATGCCCATAACACAGCTCGTGCAGATGTAGCCGTGGAACCATTAACTTGGGACGACGATGTAGCAGCCTATGCACAAAATTATGTTTCTCAATTGGCTGCAGACTGCAACCTCGTACATTCTCATGGCCAATACGGCGAAAACCTAGCTCAGGGAAGTGGCGATTTTATGACGGCTGCTAAGGCCGTCGAGATGTGGGTCGATGAGAAACAGTACTATGACTATGACTCAAATACTTGTGCAGAAGGACAGGTGTGTGGACACTATACTCAGGTGGTTTGGCGTAACTCGGTTCGTGTTGGATGTGCTAGGGTGCAGTGTGACAATGGAGGATATGTTGTCTCTTGCAACTATGATCCTCCAGGTAATGTTATAGGCCAAAGTCCATTTCACGTTATATATGTACGGACTTCTGCTTGATATATATCAAGAAATTAGATAATTGCGCTAAAAAAGCAACTTATAGTCAAGTATAGTCATTGTACTATAAGCCCATTTGGATTAGCTGATGTAAATAGCCGATAAACTTGAAGTGCTGAAACTTATTTTTTTAAATTAGCATGCTCAGCAGATGATATGTTTGGTAAAAAAGTATTGATAAACTGTTCTTTTGTTAAAAGACTAAAATATCCTTTAAAACATTACAAAAAATTATAAATTAAAATGTTTCTTTGTAAATAAACTGATGAACAAAGAATATTGAATAAAGGGAAAATTAGGAAATCTATTTTGAATTTTTTTTTTTTGAATAAAAAATATTATTAAGGATAAATTAGTAAAAACTTTGGTCAAACTAAAGTGCTTATAAGCTGAAAATCCATAAGTTGGGGGTGACCAACTTTCGATCACTTATGGTTGGTTTTAGCTTATAAGCACTTTGAGTGTTTACCAAACGTATAAATAAGCCAAAAAATGCTTATAAGCTTATAAGCTTAGCCAAACACCCTCTTAGTGCAGTGTAAAGCTTTACTGATGATTAAAACCACTTATATTGAAGCACAACTGCAAGGGCCACTATAATGGTCAATTAACCTACATCATTCTAATATAAAATAAATTATTTTTATTGAGAAAATAAATTGCGGATGCTATTATGTTGTCCACAAAACGTTTCCTCAAAGATAGAAATCTGATACGGAAGAGATCTGTATTTATATTTTAGGAAAAATAAAATTAATAATGGTAAATATTTTTTTTTTCAAGTAATAGGTAAAATTCAAATATGGTAAGGAAGTTAGGGCAAACCCTAATAATTCTCGTTTTGTGTGAATTTTCTTGATAATACTTGATCCTCATTCTTCACATAATTCATCATTGCTGCTTGACATGGTTAAAAATAGTTACTGATTAAAAATTGGAGCCCCGTGCATTAAAAATAAGTACTGGTTAAAAATATTGGAGCCACATATTAAAAATAAGTGCGCTTAAAAGTAGAGCCATGCATTAAAAGTGAGCATGGTTAAAAGTGAACATGACGGACTCTAATGCTTTAGCTAGTGCCCCATTTTAAAAGAAATAATAGGTATATAATTATTTAAATAAAATAAAATATAGATTTTTAGTATAAAAGTAGACTTTTTATATAAAAGGAACGATTTTTTAGACATTTAAATAAAGTAACCGTTTGACTTATTTAAAAATGGGTAGAATGAATAATTTTTCTAACGTGTGAATTGAAATTAATTAATTTGAAAAATAAATAGTATAAGTAGAAGATACTAATTACTATATACTCAACCAAATAAAAAGGTTTGATTATTTTTAAATGTTTATATTGCTTAAAGAATAGTGTTATTAGTTCCTATAATAATTTTCTCAGCGGAAACAAGTTTTTCAAAACTAAAATTGACAAATCTTAGCTAAGATCAACAATATCTCAAGATTAGCTATAATATCAATTGAAAAGGATTTTTTGAAGAGATCGATTATAAAAATATTATTAACAAATTTGCATCTCAAAGGGTTAGAAGAATAGACTCCAAACAAAAATATATATTAGAATCTTTAAAAAAATTAGGCTTCATATCAATCTTTGGCTTTAGGCCACATATCAGCTTGAGCCGCCCCTAAAAGTGAAGCCCTCCATTAAAAGTAAGTAGGGTTAAAAGTGGAGCTCATCCATACGTTAAAAGTAAGCATATGTTAGAAGTAAGTTTTTATTTTAAATATCCAACAACATGAGTATTGAAAGTATGGTGGAAATTTATCTTCACATGTAGTACTCTAGACAAAAAAAAATGAAAGAATTACGGCCTTTGTCACTTGGTCTACACTACTAAAAATCTGCTAAAAACCGACCAACTATTTCCGACCAACGTTGGTCGGTCAAAAAAAGCGACCAAAAACCGTCCAGGTTGGACGGAAACTGGGGAAAAAAAATTATATTTTTTTTAAACTAAATACCGACCAACTTTGGTCGGTAAATTGGTCAATGAATTGACCCAGCTAGTCAGACAAGAAAATTTTGGATTACCGACCAATGTTGGTCGGTAATTTGGATCCAATTTTTTAAATTTTAATAATTATTTTATTATTTAAAATATTTTATAATATTTAAGAATTTATATTTAAAATTACCGACCAACGTTGGTCGGTAATGTAGGGGAAGCATTTACCGACCAACTTTGGTCGGTAATTGTTATTTTTTGCAAAATAACCGACCAAAGTTGGTCGGTTATTACGTCAACATTGATCAAACTTTCGAATTATTTTTATATTTACTATCTAAATAATATAAATGTAATTCATTAACACTTTTGTAATACAAATAATGAATACACTAACATATACTATATATAACATGTTATTTGTAAATTGATTCATCGACTTATAACTTACTTAGATGCATCGATGAATATTAAAAACAAAACGTTTGACCTATATCGACTAATAGTAAAAACAAAATGTCTCGACTTATATCGATTAATCTAGCTATGCCATGCATTATTAGTGATGAATGAATAAAAAATAAAAGAATTAATACTAAACATCTTTGACATATATATATATATATATATATATATATATATATATATATATATATATATATATATATATATTGGATCACAAATTAAATAAACGAAAGAAGCTATTAGTATTAAGTAAACGAGTTCAATTAATAGGTCAAACATGGTCAAACTTTAACAAGCTATATATATACACACTAACATATACTATAACAAGCAATATATATAGTTAAAGTATTACAGTGAAGTGTTTTTGTTTGTGTATATATATATATATAAGAACACAAAGCGCTAGGACCACAGGGTCGGATTCTTTTAGGGATAGACTTGGGAAGATACTAATTAGTATATATACTTTATCGTCAAATATATCTATTTGTAAATTGATTCATCGACTTATAACTTACTTAGATGTATCGATGAATATTAATCGATGATTCATCAAAATGTCTCGACCTATATATCGATTAATCTATGTCATGCATTATTAGTGATGAACGAATGAAAAAAGAAGTTATTAGCATCAATTACAATATAGTGTATGTGTGTGTATGAGAAATTACTCACATACTTAATTATAACTTAGAAAATTTACTTAGATAGATGCTATTATAATTTATTAAAATTAAATAGTTAATATAATTATTTATAAAGATTATGCTTATAGTTTATAATTATTTATAATAATTGCATAGTTAAATAAAATAAATGCTTGTAGTTTATAATATTTTTTTATAGTTTATAATATTTTAAGAAAAAAAACACAAAAAAAAAATTAATTTTTTTAATTTTTAAAAAAAACGACCAAAGTTGGTCGGTTTTTGGTCAAACGGTCAACACTTAATGTACCGACCAAATTACCGACCAACTTTGGTCGGTAATTCTGAAATCAGAGAATTGAAAAACGGGGAAAACACCCATTTCTCTGAAATTTTCCCCTCTCTTCACTCAAAACCTTCCCCTCTCCTTCTCCCAGCCCTCGCCCTCGCCGTTCAGCCCTCGCCCTCGCCGCGCCATCGCCCTCGCCGTCGCCACTGCCACTGTCACTGCCGCCCCTCTCCTTCTCCATCTCCTAAAAATTTTAGGTTTGAATTACAACCCATTTATTTATTATTTCTAGGTTTTGTTAATTAGTTATGAATTAGTTTCAATTGATTAGTGTTTAAATTATTTGAACATTGCATTTTATTGAGGATTAGGGTTTAGGTCTTGTTTTAATTAGTTTTGTTAATTAGTTTTATTAACTAATTAGTTTTGTTAATTAGTCAATTAGTTATGAATTAGTTTAGTTTAGGGTATGGGTTGAATTTCTTTAGTTTAGTTAGTTTATGTTTAAACTCGTAGGATATGAATTGAAATTTTAGTTTTTAGGATTTGTTCTTGTGAATTGAACTTTTAGGATATGAATTGAACTTTTAAGATATGAATTGGACCTTTTGGATATGAATTGAACTTTTAGGATATAAATTGGTGTAATTAGGAAAAAATAATTATCTTGAATTAACTAAAAAAAGATATAATTAATTTATAATTGTAGAATAAATTAATTTGTTCTTGCGAATCGAACTTTTAGGGTATGAGTTGAATTTCTTTAGTTTAGTTAGTTTATGTTTAAACTCGTAGGATATGAATTGAAATTTTAGTTTTTAGGATTTGTTCTTGTGAATTGAACTTTTAGGATATGAATTGAACTTTTAAGATATGAATTGGACCTTTTGGATATGAATTGAACTTTTAGGATATAAATTGGTGTAATTAGGAAAAAATAATTATCTTGAATTAACTAAAAAAAGATATAATTAATTTATAATTGTAGAATAAATAAATTTGTTCTTGTGAATCGAACTTTTAGGGTATGGGTTGAATTTATTTAGTTTAGTTAGTTTATCTTTAAACTCGTAGGATATGAATTGAAATTTTAGTTTTTAGGATTTGTTCTTGTGAATTGAACTTTTAGGATATGAATTGAATTTTTAAGATATGAATTGGACCTTTTGGATATGAATTGAACTTTTAGGATATAAATTGGTGTAATTAGGAAAAAATAATTATCTTGAATTAACTGAAAAAAGATATAATTAATTTATAATTGTAGAATAAATTAATTTGTTCTTGTGAATCGAACTTTTAGGGTATGGCTTGAATGTATTTAGTTTAGTTAGTTTGTGTTTAAACTCGTAAGATATGAATTGAAATTTTAGTTTTTAGGATTTGTTCTTGTGAATTGAACTTTTAGGATATGAATTGAACTTTTAAGATATGAATTGGACCTTTTAGATATGAATTAAACTTTTAGGATATAAATTGGTGTAATTAGGAAAAAATAATTATCTTGAATTAACTAAAAAAGATATAATTAATTTATAATTGTAGAATAAATTAATTTGTTCTTGTGAATCGAACTTTTAGGGTATGGGTTGAATTTCTTTAGTTTAGTTAGTTTATGTTTAAACTCGTAGGATATGAATTGAAATTTTAGTTTTTAGGATTTGTTCTTGTGAATTGAACTTTTAGGATATGAGTTGAACTTTTAAGATATGAATTGGATTTTTTGGATATGAATTGAAATTTTAGGATATAAATTGGTGTAATTAGAAAAAAATAATTATCTTGAATTAACTAAAAAAGATATAATTAATTTATAATTGTAGAATAAATTAATTTGTTCTTGTTTTATTTGTATAGATGGAACATCGTACTTGGATGTACAATAGAAATTATCCTAATCGGCGGGGATTGCGGGAGGATTTTGTAGAAGGGGTTGATGACTTTATTAGACATGCAATGTCACTTCCACCATACCAAAGTGAAGGAGTAATTAGGTGCCCTTGTGTCAGGTGCGATTGTATGAAGTTTAAAAAATCGGAGGAAGTTAAGCTTCATCTTTATAGGAAGGGGTTTATAGAGAATTACTTTGTGTGGACTAATCATGGAGAGATCGATGGTAGCCGTGGGATATTTCATAACATGGTTGTTGGTGAAAGTAGTAGGTCGGTGGAGAATACAAATCTTGATTCTAGAATTCAGGATATGGTTGCGGATGCTTTTGGGGGTGAGCCCAATGAAAATGTTGAACAAACTCCTAATGATGACGCAAAACGTTTTTATGAATAGTTAGAGGAAGCTAGTCGTCCACTACGTGAAGGAAGTCCGCACTCTGAGCTGTCTGTTGCAGTTAGATTACTAAGTATCAAATCTAATTGGAATATTTCTCAAGCAGCCATGGACTCTTTCATTGACCTTATGAGTGAAGTAGTTGACCCTAATATCAACTTACCTGGTCATTTCTATAAGGCGAAGAGATTGGTTTCTAAGTTAGGACTTTCGTCAATGAGAATTGATTGTTGTGAAGATGGTTGCATGTTATATTATAAAGATGATGCAACTTTAGACAGTTGTAAATTTTGCGAAAAGCCTCGTTTCAAGAGGCTTTCCAGCGGGAATATGGTCGTTGTCAAGGCGATGCATTATTTACCTCTTATACCTAGGTTAAAGAGGTTATATGCGTCGATGAGTTCTGCTCCTCATATGAGATGTCACCTTGAAAATAGAAGACCACCTGGTGTTATGTGTCATCATTCAGATGGAGAAGGTTGGAAGCACTTTGATAGGACATATCCAGATTTTGCTAGTGAACCAAGGAACATTCGGTTAGGTCTGTGTGCGGATTGCTTCACGCCTTTTTCTATATCTGCGACACCATATTCATGTTGGCCTGTCTTTCTTACACCTTATAATCTACCACCTGAGTTGTGTATGACTAGTCCATATATATTCTTAAATTGTATTATCCCCGGTCCACGTAATCCAAAAAGTTTGATTGATGTATATTTTCAACCTTTGATTGATGAGTTAAAACAATTGTGGTATGATGGTGTTGAAACATATGACATATCAACCAAGCAGAATTTTAATTTGTGTGCTAATTTAATGTGGATTATTAATGATTTTCCTGCGTATGGAATATTGTCTGGGTGGATGACTGCTGGGAAGCTAGCTTGTCCTTACTGCATGGAAAATAGTAAAGCATTCACTTTGAAACATGGCCGAAAGCAATCATGGTTTGATTGTCACCGTCAATTCTTGCCTGATGATCATAAGTTTAGAAGGATGAAAAATGCATTCAAAAAGAATAAAGTGGAATATGATTCTCCACCTCCGATACTTTCATGTGGGAAAATTTGGGAGAGGGTCCAGAACTTCAGTAAAGTTACTGAGGCTCCACCTTATAGATTCCCCGAATATGGTGTTAATCATAATTGGACGAAACAGAGTACATTTTGGGAGTTGCCTTATTGGAAGGATAATCTTCTCTGACACAACCTTGATGTCATGCATATTGAGAAGAATTATTTTGATAATTTATTCAACACAGTGATGGATGTTAAAGGTAACACAAAAGATAACCCAAAGGCTAGAATGGACTTACAAGAATATTGCAGGCGGCCTGAATTATACTTGCAGACAGCAAACAATGGTCAGGTGTTGAAGCCCAAAGCAAGTTACACATTCACTTTGGAGGAAATACGACAAATTTGTGATTGGGTTACGAAATTGAAGATGCATGAGGGTTATGCGTCGAATCTTGGAAAAAAAGTAGATATGGAGGTAGGGAAGTTGAGCCATTTGAAAAGTCATGACTGCCATGTTTTCATGGAGACCTTAGTGCCTATTGCATTTTGTGGTTTGCCTGAAAGAATCTGGAAACCCATCACAGAGATTAGTTTGTTTTTCAAAGACTTGTGTTCTACCACATTAAGGGAAGAAAACCTACTTCGGATGGACCAGAACATCCGTGTAATTTCTAGTAAGATGGAAAAAATATTCCCATGTGGTTTCTTTGATGTGATGGAACACCTTCCAATACACCTTGTACACGAGGCACGACTTGGAGGGCCTGTTCAATGCAGATGGATGTATCCCTTTGAGAGGTAATATTATAAGTTTGATGTAATATTCTATTTTATTTGAATGTTCTTGGCTAACATGAGATTATGTAGGACAATTGGCAAATGCAAACAATTTGTTAAGCAGAGGAATAAGATTGAAGGATCTATATGCGAAGCCTATCTTGCAAAGGAAACTGCACATTTTTGTTCTTATTATTTTGAGAGTAACGTGCCATGTTCTAGGAATAGGCCCAATAGGCACACGGTCGAATGTGTGAATGATCCATTATATCCACCAATGTCCATATTCAATCAACCAGGCCGATGTTCTAAGGATGTTAGAAAGAGAAGTTTGAGTGATATGGAGTACAAGTCAGCTACACTTCATGTGTTGCTAAATTGTCCCGAAGTTGTACCATTTCTCAAGTAAGTATTGATTTATTAGTTATCAAAATGTAAAATTTACTGTGACTACATATTGATGCAACTACTAAAAATATTTGATATGTCACAGTCACTTCGTGGGTCAATTTGGCTATGATGCTGTATATACGAGATTTGATACGTGGTTCAAACAGTTTGTAAGTATATATATATATATATATATATATATATATATATATATATATATATATATATATATATGTAGTGAATGTATAAAAATTGATTCATAAGTTGTGCTAACTTATGAATTTTTTTAACTCTATGTAGGTAAATAATTCAAATAATAGTGTAAATCAATTTTTGAAAGATATATTATGGGGACCTGGGCTTCAGGTCACAACAATGTCTAAGTACGTAGTGAATGGTTATAAGTTTCATACAGAGGATTGCTCTAAAAATAAAAATAGCAACAACAACGGGGTGTGGGTTCAAGGTGGTGATGGCAACCAAGTTGGAGATATTGATTATTATGGTGTGGTCAAAGAAATATTACAACTAGAATATACAGGTTGTCCATATAAGAAATTGATACTCTTTAGATGCAAGTGGTTTGACCCAAATCCAACAAGAGGTATAAGAGTACACAACCAATACAACATAATTGAGGTTAATCATACAAGGGAGTATGATCGCTATGATCCTTTCATAATTGCACATAACGTTAGGCAAGTGTATTATGCTCCTTATCCATTGCGGCGGAATAAGTCCGATTGGTGGGCTGTAATAAAAACTAAACCTGTAGGTACGGTGGAAGTCGAGAATGTGTTAGATGTTGCATATCAAAACAATATCTCCAATGTTCACCAAATAGTGGACGATCAGTTAGAAAATGATTTGGAACATTCTGAACGCATAATGGAAGAAGTTAATATAAATGAAGTAATAATTATAGAAAATGAGGACGAAGAATCAACTGATGAAGCTCAAACAAGTGAGGACGAAGAATTCTCGGACGAGGAACAATACGTCGATGAGGATTAAAAAGTTGGTTTTTAAAGCACTCTCATTTTATAGCTAGTTTCTTATATGTTTCAATCTAAATGTGTATTATATTATGCAGATGGCAGGCAAGGGTCAAGGTAACAATGACCCTACTAGTTCTCAGGGTCGAGAAAAGGGTAGGAAAGGAAAGAGGAGGGTAGAAAATAATACTCCCTCTTGTCCACCCTTTTCAGAGATGCCTATGTCTTATCCTCCACCACACGGCTATACTGAGCTGCCACAGCATCACGAGCCGTACACCTTCATTCAGACACCCAGTCTTCCATCACAGGGCCATAGGACTATACGTCCGACATACAGTCCAGCTGCCTCACAGCCATCTGCATCACATCCACATGGATCACATCCCTACATATCACAGCCACATGGATCGCATCCACCCATGTCACAGCCACTCGGGTCACAGCCACTCGGGTCACAGCCATCGGTATCACATCCACTTGGGTCGCATCCAGCTATGTCGCAGTCACAGGGATCGCAACCATCTTCATCATCGACTCCATCTATTGCAGGCCTTCGCCTGGGAGGCATTAGCTCTGACCCGCCTACACCGTCTTCACATGCCTCTGATACACATGCTTCGGATGGTGATGACGAGGTAGTGCATTATGATCGATATTGCAGGATCATCATAGTCCCTGAGGGTGATGGGTAAGTGTTATTCATTATTTTTGCGTCTATTGATTTGTAACATTTTTACTAAGATATTAATGTATTTTTATTGTTAAATTGCAGGTTTAGGCCGGGTAATAATACTACGAGGATAATCACCAATGCCATCAGAAAGCTTTATGATGGCCCTTATGCGACATGGACTGATTGCCCATTCTCACGAAGGAGCAAATTTTCAATCAATTTAAGGTATAAATGTTCTTTTAAACAGTTTAATAATTTATATTTATGATGTTTCCATCTAATATTTAACTTTTGAAATACAGAGCAAGTGTGTATGGGAAGACCGCTATAGCACGGAAGTGGCTACAAATTTTCATTATAAAGCTCGCAAGAGATTGGCGGATGCTTTCTCAGATTGTAGAAAGAAGAACAAGAGGCCTGGTTGGTTACTTGAGAATTTGTGGAATGATTTGCAAAGGCAATGGCTTACCGCAGAGTTCTTAGAGAGGAGCAAAAAAGGAAATAAAGCTCGCGCATCCGAGAAGGGAGGCTCCTTGCATACTGGAGGTGCGATCAGCCTAGGGACAATAAAAAGAAGATTGGTACGTAATTGCTTAAATTATTTTACTTTTCTAAGTATATCTATTCTGTTTATTAACTAAATTAATTTGTTTTCAGGAAACGAAGTATGGGCGCCCAATGAGTCATGATGATCTATTCAAGGAGACACATATTGTGAAGAAGAAAAAAGAGGGGGATCAAGATAGGTGGGTCGAGGACCGGGCCTCGACTGCATATGTAAGCTTTCAATTTTCTTTAAGTATTATAATTTACTTTTATAAAAATTTTGAAATACTAATTTAATTTAAAATAATATAGAGTCGCTACCAAAGTAACGTAGAGGAATTCATCCGTAGTCATCCAGTTGGTGAATCGGGTGAGCCAACCCAACCTTCGGACGAGGATGCTGAAAGAATATGGTTGGAGTCTGTTGGCGGTCCAAAATGAGGGAAGGTATACGGGCTTCCTACTAAAAACTTCCATCGCTATAAGTGTGGAATGCGAGGAATAGGGACTTCCTCGCAAGGAGAGCAACTTAATAGGGAGAGCCTCTTCGCTATGCGGGAGACAGTGACAAAGCTCACATCAGAACTAGAAGCAGCTCACATCAGAACTAGAAGCAGCCAAGGAAAGAGAAAGGCTTAGAGATGCTCAATTCCTTGGCATGCAAGCTCAGATCAGAACTCTCCTATCTAGTGGAGCTTTTCCGTTGCCCCGATCTCGTGAGTCATCTCTAGAGGGTCGACCTCCACGTGATCGTTCCTCCCGTCCTGCTCGTGATCGTTCCTCCCGTCCTCCCCGTGATCGTGCTTCCCGTCCTCCACAAGACCGTTCTCTATATCGTCTTGTAAATGAAAGTTCATCAGATGGTGATGATGATGTTGTAGAAAATACCCCTTGACTTTTATATACTTTGAACTAGACAAATAGAACCAGTTTTGAACCGTTCTCTATGTTAGTTTTAACGTATTTATTGAATGTTTTGGTTGTTGTTGTTGTGTTGTTGTTGTTGTTGTTGTTGTGTTATTGTTGTGTTGTTGTTGTTGTGTTGTTGTATTGGTATGCTGGCAAGTAGTGTAGCTACCAAAACAGGCATTTTATGCAAAAATTAAACCTAGAAAAACCGACCAAAGTTGGTCGGTTTTTAATAAAAAAATAAATTATTCCAAAATACCGACCAAAGTTGGTCGGTTAATGAACATTGAATTCCCAGAATTCAACATTACCGACCAACTTTGGTCGGTATTTTGCTTGCACTGTTGAGATTACCGACCATAGTTGGTCGGTAATGTTTAATTTTAATTATTTTTAAAAAATATATATTTTCAATTACCGACCAAAGTTGGTCATTTTTTTTTTAATTTTAATAATTAATCAAAAAATATAATTTAGCTAAACCGACCAACTTTGGTCGGTAAAATTAAATTAATAAAATATGTTTCCGACCAAAGTTGGTCGGTAAGTAATTAAACTTGTCAGATGGTCGTTTTAATCTACCGACCAAAGTTGGTCGGTAATTTCCGACCAACTTTGGTCGGTAAGCCATTCCGACCATCAAAACACCGTCCACACCGTAATGGTCGCATTTTGGTCGGTAATTTTCCTTAACCGACCAACGTTGGTCGTTTTTTTGGTCGATTTTTAGCGAATTTCTAGTAGTGCTAACAGCCCCAACAAAAATAGCCCAGGTTTAAAGTTCTTACCCCGTCTAGCCCATGTTGTACATAACTTGAAAGAAACTTTTCAGCTTTAGCCCATTATTAAATACACACATCTAGGGTTTTTATTATTTTCTTCTTTTTTTATTCCCACCATACTAAATTCTCTCTCTACTGCCTCTAGCTTCTTTCTCTCTAACCCACACAGATCCCATCATCCTCTCTTAACCTAGCCCCCTCTATTTTCCCTCCCCCCTACCCCCTATGCAGTTCTGCCATCTTCGAGCCCAGGCTCCTCCTTTGTTGTCGAAGCCCGTCAAGTTTAATGGGGGCAAGTAGAAGGAAATTGATGATTTTGAAAGAAATGAAAATATACACAGATCTGGAAATAAATAGCTCTCAAACATGATTTGAACCAAAAAATAATCACTAATTTTGAAAGATTTTGAAGTTTGAAATTCGGGTCATCATTGTTATGACCTTGAAGTCTCAGATCTAAAACTGGTTGTATCTTGTCTAGGTATCGAATTCGGAATCGTTGGCGCAAATTGTTTAACCTATTGACGAGTTGAATCATCCAATACCTTCTGCTACAGCTTGAAGTTTGGATAAAAAATCATATTATGGAGCAGTTTGTATAAACATTGTATAATAGTGTATAATTGTGTATATGGATGTACAAACCTCTCTTATAGACTATTATACATGTTTATATAAGTTGATACATTATTTACAGTAAGTGTAGACTGTGTAGTGTTGGACATAATGTGTTTTCTAGTGAAAATATTGTATAAGTGGTATTCATATCCACTTATATATTATTGTATAATTGTGTATAAATATATTTATTTGTGTATAATGTTGTATAATTATATATGTTTTTCAGTTTACAAGGATGTATATACATTGTCACTGTATAAGAGGCCTCTATGAAAGTTTGACATTTTCTTCTCTTCTTCTTTTTTGTGTATGTGTTGTACAATAAAGATCTTGTACGCGTTGGAGGAATTCTACAATTCTGCAACGACCCGACTTGTCGTTTTAAGAATTAACGTCTCGTTCAGTGACTTAAGGTCTCGAGCAGTTTCGCAATATGTATTATGACCCGCGGGTGTGGTCGAGTTTGAATTACTGAAGATTCGGAATTAAATTAAAAGAACAATCCTTATTTAGAAGCTTAAATGTAAAGGGTTGACCAGAGAGTTGACTTTTGAGCAAACGACTCCGGAATGGAATTTTGATGATGTCAATTGCTCTGTATGGTGATTATAGACTTAGGAGCATGTCCGGAAAATTATTTGGAGGTATTTAGTTGAATTAGGCTTGAAATGGCGAAAGATGAATTTTTGGGAAGTTTGATCGGGGGGTGACTTTTTGATATCGGGGTCGGAATCCGATTCTGGAAATTGGAATAGCTTCATTGTGTCATTTCTGACCTGTGTGCAAAATTTGAGGTCATTCGGACGTGGTTTGGTAGGTTTCGGCGTCGTTTGTGGAATTCAAAATTTTCTAAGTTCATTAGGCGTGAACCCGTATGTAATTCGTGTTTTTGGTGTTGTTTAAGGTGATTTGAAGGTTCGACTAAGTTCGTATGATGTTATGGGATGCGTTGATATGTTTGGTTGAGGTCCCGAGGGCCTCGGGTGTGTTTTGGATCATTTTGGGCTACTTTGGATGCTGATTTTCTGATATCTGGTGTTGTTTTTCTCATTCGCGAGGAGCCTTTCCCGTTCGCGAAGAAGGATTTGGCTTCTGGGATTTTGTTCTTCGCGTTCGCGAAGAGACACTCGCATTCGCGAAGAAGGAAATCTCTATTGCAATGGTCCGAATGTGGAGGCTCATATCTTGCAATCTATAAGGAATTTGGAGATGATCCAAAAATGAAAATTGTAACCCTTTTTGTCGAGTTTTCAATAAGGTAAATTATTTATCATTTGGAGTTGTGTACCAAAAGTTATAATGGATAAACTAGAGGCTGTCTAGGAAGAGTTTGGAAATCTCTGTTGCATAGGGATGACTTTGGAAGCTAATATCTCGCAATTTATAAGGAATGAGGAGATAAGCAACATATGAAAGTTATAGCCCTTTGAGTCTAGTATGCAAAAAGTTAAACTATTTGTCATTTGGAGTTTTGTACAAAAAGGTTTGACCATTATGCTAGAGGCTGTCTGAGAAGAGTTTGAAAATGGTTGTTGGAGAATCTGTTCATCGCGAACACGATGGAAGGGTCGCGAACGCGAAGAACAAATCCCTGGGCAGCAGAACAAAGTCCAAACTCGTCTCATTCTTCCATTTGTGGACCAAGGAAGCTCGGGTGAGGTGATATTTCGAGAGATTTTCAAGGAAAACAATGGGGTAAGAATTCTTAACTTGATTTTGGTTAAATTACAAGAATCTATTGTTGTTTTTATTACTAAATTAGTGAATTGGGTTGAAAATGGTTGAAATCCTCTAGACTTTAATTTAAGATTTGAAGGGCGATCCATTATCGGAATTTGATAATTTTGGTATGGTTGAACTCGTATCGGAATGGGTGTTCGGATTTCGTAAAAATTTTGTCAGGTTCCGGGGGGTGGGCCCCTCGCTGACTTTTCAGAATAAAATTTTAAGTTGGTATTTTATTATCCAGAATTGTTTTCGGTGAATTATAATGAAGTGGTAAAATTAATTTGGATAGATTTGAGCTGTCCGGAGGTCAATTCAAGCAAGAAGGCGATTTTAGAATATTGGCATAACTTCAAAAAAGTAAGTATCTTGCCTAACCTCGAGTTGGGAAATTACCCCTTAGGCATTGAGTCTTATGTGAAAATTGTGTGATTGGAAGCCGTGTACTCGAGGTGATGAGTACGTTCTCGGGCTTAAATGTGCAAATTTTATTGGTTTAAGGTTTTAGGCATTTTTATGTATTAAATTGGATAATTGTTGGCATTAGTAAATCCTTGAATTATCATGCCTCATACCTTATTTGTAAAGTTTGTATTTTATATAATAATTTGGTGTTATTGTTACTTGGATATTATATGAATTCTGTGTGTTTGTTGATTTGATATTTTTCTTGGAATTAAATTCATGATGGAATCATTATCTGCAAATATTTATTAAATAAGTTTAAATTGAGGAGTTAATATAATTATCAAGAATTTGGATTAATGAAGGCGTTGCCCTATACTGAGTATTTTCACCTCTGTTGATTGTTTTGAGGTTTTATATACGTTGTGTGGAGTCTTGGGCTATTTGTTGAGAAATTTATTGATTCTACTACATATTTGGAGTTTGGTTGTGGTTAGTGACAAATTGTGATATGAATTGTTGTATTGTATTGTGGTTTAAACACTCTTTGTGATGTTATTTATGCTTCCTACCTTGATTGTTAATGATATACATGTGCTTGGTAAGGAAGAGTGTAAAGCACGAAGGGTGATGCCGTGCCATTTCATTTATATTATCAGGTTAGGATGAGAGTAAAAGCACGAAGGGTGATGCCGTGCCATTTCATTTACATTATCAGGTGAGGATGAGCGTAAAAGCACGAAGGGTGATGCCGTGCAATTATTTTGATATTATCATATATTCATGGCACGAAGGGTGTTTCCGTGCAAGCGAGGACGAGAGACATACATTATATTGTGATATCTTTTTGTTGTGTATACATTAATACCTTTATCTTGAGATGTTATTGTGCACCTATGTTTTCTATGTGACTTGTAGTCATTGTTGCTTCCTGTGGGCCTCCACTTTATTTCTTTTATTGTTATTGGCATTTCTCCCACCTAGTTGGTACTGTTATATATATATGCACGGTGAGAAAGATATAAATGCACGAAGGGTATTACCGTGCCAATTGATTTAATCTACATATATATATATATATATATATATATATATATATATATATATATATATATATATATATATATTGGGTGAGAATGAGACAAGTGCACGAAGGTATTAACGTGCCATTTTATGTGATATGTTAAATATATTTCTCACGCCAAGAAAATTAAATGAGGTGTCACATGGTGATTTTTATTTGAAAGAATTATATTCGAAAGATATTTATGTGAAAGAATTTTAATGGAAGGATATTTATTTGAATAAAGTATATTCGAAATATATTTATTGAAAAGGAATATATTCTAGAGACTTTTATTGAAAACAACTTATAGTTAAAAGATGTATATTGAAGGGACTTGATTAATTGGTTGTACCTATGTTTATTATTCGTTTGAGTAATATTTATGGTATTCCTATTGCTTTGATGTTTAAATCACTAGTTGATTGGTGTTGCTATCATTGCTATTTGTTATCTATTATATTTGTATGCTATATTGCACAGATTATTTGACTAGTAAGTGTTGATTGTACCTCGTCGCTACTCCACTGAGGTTAGTCTTGATACTTACTGGGTACCGACCGTGGTGTACTCATACTACACTTCTACATATTTTTGTGCAGAGCCAGGTATTAAAGAGATCAGATTCAGACAGAGATTAGAGTATGATCGCAAGGATTCAAGGTAGGACTGCTTGGTCATCGCAGTCCCTTGGAGTCTTTCCATTTTATTGTACTGTTAATTTCTTATTCGATCAGTATTGTATATTCGCTCCTCGAGATAATTCCATGTATTCAGTTAGAGTTCGTGACTCAGTACTACCAGTCTTGGGAGGTTGTTATATTCATATTTGTTCCGCTATTTGTTTTGATTACCTATTTAATTCATATTCAAAAAACAAATGGCTTCGAAATGTAATAAAAATCAGCTTACATAGTCTTAGAGACTAAGTGCCATCACGACGCCTGTGGTGGGATTTTGGGTCGTGACAAGTTGGTATCAGAGCCCTAGGTTCATAGGTTCTATGAGTCACAAACGAGTTTAGTTGAGTCTTGCGGATCGGTACGAAGACGTCTGTACTTATCTTCGAGAGGCTACAGAGCTAGTAGGATGAATTCACTTCTTTCATTCCTTATCGTGCGACATTTATTCAGCTTGAAGCATATATCTTATGTTCATTTGCATCCACTCGTATATGAAATTGCGCACTCAGTATCAACTATGCGCCGACAGTTTGTGATACTACAGAGGGGTTATAAGGGTGCCAGGTTTGTTCAACCATTGTTACAACGTGTCATCCAGATCGAGAATGCGAAAGTATTTAAAGATCATTCAGTTGTGCACATGGGGGTGCAGCAGGTTCTGACATCTGGTTGATAAGTATGATCTTAAAAAGGTTTAATTAATTGCCTAATCATCAAAATCATGGTAGGGTCACGAGGTGTATGTAGATATGAAGATAGTTGGTGGAATTAGAGACTATGTAGTTCGTATGAGATTTCTATTTAGCGAAGGGTACATACTAGCAGCCAAGGCACTGGAGAAAGCGAGTTTAACTGTCACGGGGGTGACATGCGCCAAATATATGGCTTGAGGTGTCTTATGACCGGTGAAGGTTAGTATTGTGGATCATCGGCATGTGCCCTATGGCTTCGCGCCAAGTGAGGGGAGTCCACTATCAACGATCAGATTGCTGGGTCATGTGTTATATCAGTTTTGGCCTGAGATGTATTTACGTGGTAATGAAAGGTTCTCCGAAACTTTTATATGATTAAGTGGTGATATTTGTATGGGATGATGTTGGGGCTTGCGGTATTCCCGCGTCCATAATAATTCTACATTTCAGTACCAGCGGGGTCACAATAACAATTTCAAAATATTCGGGGTGCTACAGTAAGTTCTTTTAATGCACCATTGGCACGAGGTTCTTACAGTGGTTATTCCAGTTAATACTCCACGTGCATGGTCAGTTAGAGGTGGAGGACAGGTATGTAGAGGGCGTGTAAGAGGTGGAGGCCCGACCCGTTAATATAATCGCTATGATTTTGGCTGAGGCCGATACACCAGATGGTGTCGTTACAGGTACGATCCTGATTCTGTTATAAAAGGATATTTTCCCTTAATTTAATTCGGTTCTGAATATTGTGGTGAGTCCTCCTATTATGCTCCACTTATGGGTGAGTTTCATAATTATGTGATCCACTTATATGTTTATCCCTGTTGGGAGATTTGAAGATGTGAGCCCGTGTCTGTCATTTTTATTTTTGTGCACCATTGAGGTCTATAAGTCCAAAAGTAATTTTTATTATTCACTACAGTGGGTTTTATGTGTTTCGGAATAATTGATTCCAATTTTGTTTAATGAATTTTGTGCCCTACCGGTATGAGGGTTCATTATGTGTTTACGAAATTTATTGAAAAGAAGAAAGAAAGGAAATTTAAAATTTCAATTGGCACAATGTGCAAAATACTTGTGATTCGGAGTTGAGGACGAGATCCTCACACTTTTATATAAGATCTAATATTTAAACTAGGCTACGAGCCACGGTGGAAGTTATGTGAGGACGAGGTCCTTGTGATAAAAATTTTATGAGTTTAAATTTTGTGAAATTTAATTTGTACTATAGTATTAATAGGGATTCATGCTTGTTAGGCTCATTTGATAATTCTTGTATATTTTTCTGTGCATATTTAGCCATTTCTGTGCTATAAACATTGAGTTTTAGCCTATGAGGTAAGTGTCCGTGTGGCATTAAATGTGACTCATTAAATTGGGTAAATAGTTATGAGGTCTTCATACCTCACATTCTGTTGTCAGTGTTGTGAAAATTCGAAACGAGGTGTTGGTGAATATGAGATTAATTGATGATGTTGGAATTAATTATGAATAGCTTTTAAGACCAGAGATGTGGTGATAGGCATACATAGGATGTGCTTCATGTCCTGATATCATTATGATAATGCAGGCTTGTAATGCTGAGATTGGTGTTATTGATATATACCTTGTAGTGTTTTGTTGGGTTTCGGATGTGTTGTTAGGAGTTGTTTTGGTGTTACTCTGGCAGGTGGATAGGCCCAATTACAGGGGAGACTCTGCCGAAATTTCTGAAACATTTGGAAGTTAGTAAAATTTGGGGAATTGAGACGTGCAAAAGAAGAGATAAGTTATGTTATGTGTTTGAGGGCGAATGATCCTAAGCGGGGAAGAATGTAACACCCCAGAAAATTTTTGAAGTACTTCAACACCATCAAAAATATTGATGTGTGCGTAGGCACGAGTTGCTATAGCCAGTTGAGACTAATACCGTGCGTTGTTGTGAAAATCAGGCTTTTTGGAAATGTTTGGAGTGAAAGAAATTGGTCTTAAAGTTTACAAATATGGATAAAAGAAATAATCTCAATTGAGATGGTGTTGTCGAGCTTATCTCAAATGCGGTAATGTGGTATCGACCGGGAATATATGTGTAAAAGTAAAATCATCAATTTGGTAACCTCAGAATAATTCTTAGCACGTTCGAGGACGAACGATTGTTTAAGAGGTGGAGAATGTAACGACCCGACTTGTCGTTTTAAGAATTAATGCCTTGTTCAGTGACTTAAGGTCTCGAGCAGTTTCGCAATATGTATTATGACCCGCGGGTGTGGTTGAGCTTGAATTACTGAAGATTCGAAATTAAATTAAAAGAACAATCCTTATTTAGAAGCTTAAATATAAAGAGTTGACCGGAGAGTTGACTTTTGAGCAAACGACTCCGAAATGGAATTTTGATGATGTCAATAGCTCCGTATGGTGATTATAGACTTAGGAGCGTGTCCGGAAATTATTTGGAGGTCTGTAGTGGAATTAGGCTTGAAATGGCGAAAGATGAATTTTTGGAAAGTTTGACCGAGGGGTTGACTTTTTGATATCGGGGTCGAAATCCGATTCTGGAAATTGGAATAGCTTCATTGTGTCATTTATGACTTGTGTGTAAAATTTGAGGTCATTCGGGCGTGGTTTGGTAGGTTTCGGCGTCGTTTGTGAAATTCGAAAATTTCTAAGTTCATTAGGCTTGAACCCATGTGTAACTCGTGTTTTTGGTGTTGTTGAAGGTGATTTGAAGGTTCGACTAAGTTTGTATGATGTTATGGGACGCGTTGATATGTTTGGTTGAGGTCCCGAGGGCCTCGGGTATGTTTCGGGTGTGTTTCGGATCATTTTGGGCTACTTTGGATGCTGATTTTCGGATAGCTAATGTTGTTCTTCGCGTTCGCGAGGAGCCTCTGGCGTTCGCGAATAAGGATTTGGCTTCTGGGATTTTGTGCTTCGCGTTCGCGAAGAAGGAAATCTCTGTTGCAATGGTCCGAATTTGGAGGCTCATATCTTGCAATCTATAAGGAACGTGGAGATGATCTAAAAACAAAAGTTGTAGCCCTTTGTGTCTAGTTTTCATAAAGTTAAACCATTCATCATTTGGAATTGTGTACTAAACGTTATGATGGATATACTACAGGCTATCTGGGAAGAGTTTGGAAATCTTTGTTGCATAGGGCTGACTTTGGAAGCTTATATCTCGCAATCTATAAGGAGTGAAGAGATGAACAACATATAAAAGTTATAGCCCTTTGAGTCTAGTTTCCATAAAGTTCAACCATTTGTCATTTGGAGGTTTGAACAAAAAGGTATGACCATTATTCTAGAGGCTGTCTGAGAAGAGTTTGAAAATGGTTGCTGGAGAATTTGTTCATCGCGAAATCGATGGAAGGGTCGCGAACGCGAAGAACAAATCCCTGGGCAGCAGAATAAAGTCCAAACTCGTCTCATTCTTCCATTTTTGGACCAAGGAAGCTCGGGTGAGGCGATGTTTCAAGAGTTTTTCAAGCAAAACATTGGGGTAAGAATTCCTAACTTGATTTTGGTTAAATTACATGAATCTATTGTTGTTTTTATCACTAAATTAGTGAACTGGGTTGAAAATAGAAGAAATCCTCTAGACTTTAATTAAAGATTTGAAGGGCGATCCGTTATCGGAATTTGATAATTTTGGTATGGTTGAACTCGTATCGGAATGGGTGTTCGGATTTCGTAAAAATTTTATCAGGTTCCAAGGGGCGGGCCCCGCGCTGACTTTTTAGAATAAAATTTTAAGTTGGTATTTTATTATCCGGAATTATTTTTGATAAATTTTAATGAAGTGGTACAATTTATTTGGATAGATTTGGGCAGTCCGGAGGTCAATTCAAGCAAGAAGGCGATTTTGGAATATCGGCATAACTTCAAAAAGGTAAGTATTTTGCCTAACCTCGAGTGGGGGAATTACCCCTTAGGCATTGAGTCTTATGTAAAAATTGTGTGATTGGAAGCCGTGTACGCGAGGTGACGAGTACGTACTCAGGCTTATATGTGCACATTTTATTGGTTTAAGATTTTAGGCATATTTATGTATTAAATTGGATAATTGTTAGCATTAGTAAATCCTTGAATTATCACGCCTCATTCCTTATTTGTCAAGTTTGTATTTTATATAATAATTTGGTATTATTACTTGGATTTTATGTGAATTCCGTGTGTTTGTTGATTTGATATTTATGCTTCCTACCTTGCTTGTTAATGATATACATGTGCTTGGTAAGGAAGAGTGTAAAGCACGAAGGGTGATGTCGTGCCATTTGAGAGTGTAAAGCACGAAGGGTGATGCCGTGCCATTTCATTTATATTATCAGGTGAGGATGAGAGTAAAAG